>NC_091295.1:70674722-70772222 GCF_038502225.1 Cherax quadricarinatus | reverse complement strand
TACCAGGAAGTGATCACCATGCTTCAAACGAGAAGGAAGTTGTTGAAAATTTGGTGGGCGGTCTATTGCAGGTGTTCTTCCTTGGTACTTGAATACTATTTGTCTGATGACAGACAAACAGAATTCGCCATATGGTGGTTTATTTCTGGTCCTCCTCTTATACATATTATAAACATTCAACATGGAAATGTCCAGAAGATGGAAAAAGAGTTTTATGTACCACTTATAACTCTTGCGAGCACAATCAGCATACCCAATCTGCATGTCACATTTGTCCACTGAATGCATATTGAGGGTGTAGTCCATCACAGCTGCAGGTTCTAGAATGGGTTCATTGCTTTCTCTATGCTGCCTGCCAGTGTCTGCCATTTCATTAGGGTGAACTGATGACAACAGTGTGACATCTCATTTGTCATGCCACCAAAATGCCATGATGTCATTGGCAGCAAACACCTGCACCTCACCTCTACGAGTGCCAGCGTCAAGCCTGGTCATATGTTTACGATTTGCACGCACTGCCACACACATCTGTCATGTTCACTCGCAAAAAATCACTGAGTGCGGGGCTTGTGTACCGGCTATCTGTATATAATATATGCCCCTTACCAAGGTATGGTTCTATCATTCTTCTAACCACATCACCAGAGATGCCCAATAACTTCCTGGTATTTTGCAATGTATAACTTCCAGTGTACACAATAATATCCAATACCAGACCACTGTAACAATCACAAAACACAAACAACTTTATACCAAAGCATTTCCTCTTGCTTGATATGTACTGCTTGAAAGAGAGTCTTCCTTTGAACAGAATCAAAGACTCGTCAATTACAAGTTTCCTGAAGGGATAAAAATGCATATTGAATTTCTCTTTCAGATACATAAACACATGCCTAATCTTATATAACCTGTCGGTTCTGTCAGGCCTGGTTTTGTCTGAGAAGTGAAGCATACGTAACATTAGCACAAAGCGATTCACTGGCATTATATCACTGAAACCTGGGGTTGCAATCAGGCAGTCTGTTGACCAGTATGATTTCACACTGTGCTTATACACATGTGGCAAAAGCATTATTGTGGCAAAGAAAAGATACATCTCAGCCACAGTTGTCTCCTTCCACTAGTGTAGACGTGATTTTGGTGAAAGTATTGTGTTTGCCATGGTGTACTCGTAGTATGTGTTGCTTTCCATGACAATACAGTGAACCCCCGGTTTACGATCACCTCCCAATGCGACCAATTATGTAAGTGTATTTATGTAGGTGCGTTTGTACGTGTAGGTTTGGGGGGTCTGAAATGGACTAATCTAATTCACAATATTCCTTATGGGAACAAATTCGTTCAGTACTAGCACCTGAACATACTTCTGGAATGAAATAATATCATAAACCGGGGGTCCACTGTACTTTCCATCAGGGGTTCGTCAAAGAATAACTCGAAACATTCAAGTTCAGTGGCATTGTTCCCAAGTGTCCAGGATGGCCGTATACCACTTTGGCTGTCATCAAACTGGTGGGGATGTGGAACAAAATTGACAGCTTCCTGCCAATCCCAGGTGTGGTCTGCTGGTGGGTACTGGACAATGACAGGTGGTTATGGTTGTGGAGGCTGGTGTGGTGGGTGGGTGAGGGATGGTGGCCTTTGTTGTAGATCAGCTGAGGCAGCGGCGTGCGTGGCAGCGTGGGTGGCAGCATGTGCCTCTGCTGCTGCCTCACACCCGGCACCACCACCACCACCACCGTGCACATTTTCCATCCCAATTGCAACAGTATCATCGTCATTTTCACTGTCAGTTCCTGTTGTACAGCCACAAGATGTACTCTGAGATGTACTACTTCCACTTGGAATAGCATATCGCACACTACCAGAGCGCATGTATCGTTGTATATACTGACGTTTCACTGGGGAATATTGCACTTCACTATCACTACTGGAACTAGTTTGAAGAGCTTGTAGTTCATAATCACTATCACTATCATCACAAATGCTCACATCTGAGTCTGGGATTTGGGAAAATAGGAGTTTCCTCTTTGATTCTTGTACAACTGAACGTGAACAAGATGGCCCAGCACCAGAGGTGGAAGGCTGTGGGTCGTCTGGGATTTCCTCACTATTACCGATATTATGGTCATTAGTTTCGGTCAAAACCTCACCAAAACCTTGGAACTCATCTTCACTGTCACTTCCATCTGTATTAGAGCTGTCACTGGGGAACAAAAGTGTCCCAATTCGCCAAGGAGTGAGGAACTTCTTACCGTGAAGCATGGTGGACATTGTGTACTAAGATGGCATTCCCACAATGCACCACTGGGTCCTAGATTTTTTCCTAGTGCGCACACCCACCACACAGACCCATTCTCTCACATCTAGGCCTACCAGCCTTTTCCCGCGAGATTTGACGTCTCTAGAATTTATGCGTACTAGTACGTCAAAAACCCCTGCGCGTAAGCCATACTAGTACAGCCGAAACCCTGAAAGGGTTAAACTTAATATTTCATGTGGTAAATTTTTTTGGTTCATACTTTTGGGTGTCTTGCACGGATTAATTTGATTTCCATTATTTCTTATGGGGAAAATTAATTCGCCTTTCGATATTTTCGACATTCAATGAGCTCTCAGGAACGGATTAATATTGAATGTCGGGGGTCCACTGTATATGAAAGCTTATATTGTATATATATATATATATATATATATATATATATATATATATATATATATATATATATATATATATATATATATATATATATATATATATATATATATATATCACACTGGCCGATTCCCACCAAGGCAGGGTGGCCCGAAAAAGAAAAACTTTCACCATCATTCACTCCATCACTGTCTTGCCAGAAGGGTGCTTTACACTACAGATTTTAAACTGCAACATTAACACCCCTCCTTCAGAGTGCAGGCACTGTACTTCCCATCTCCAGGACTCAAGTCCGGCCTGCCGGTTTCCCTGAATCCCTTCATAAATGTTACTTTGCTCACACTCCAACAGCACGTCAAGTATTAAAAACCATTTGTGGAGTTAATAAAAGCATTAGTCAGAGGGCAGAAGAGGGGTTGTTGAGGTGGTTTGGTCATTTAGAGAGAATGGATCAAAGTAGAATGACATGGAAAGCATATAAATCTATAGGGGAAGGAAAGAGGGGTAGGGGTCGTCCTCGAAAGGGTTGGAAAGAGGGGGTAAAGGAGGTTTTGTGGGCGAGGGGCTTGGACTTCCAGCAAGCGTGCATGAGCGTGTTAGATAAGAGTGAATGGAGACGAATGATACTTGGGACCTGACGATCTGTTGGAGTGTGAGCAGGGTAATATTTAGTGAAGGGATTCAGGGAAACCGTTTATTTTCTTATAGTCGGACTTGAGTCCTGGAAATGGGAAGTACAATGCCTGCACTTTAAAGGAGGGGTTTGGGATATTGGCAGTTTGGAGGGATATGTTGTGTATCTTTATACGTATATGCTTCTAAACTGTTGTATTCTGAGCACCTCTGCAAAAGCAGTGATAATGTGTGAGTGTGGTGAAAGTGTTGAATGATGATGAAAGTATTTTCTTTTTGGGGATTTTCTTTCTTTTTTGGGTCACCCTGCCTCGGTGGGAGACGACCAACTTGTTGAAAAAAAAAAAAAAAGTTATATCTATAACTATATATAATAGTTATATCTATAAGAAACTTAAACACAATCTTGTCTCTTAATCTCTGTCTATAAACATTATAAACACTATGTGTATATACACTCAGACAAACTGAACATCAGTTGGGTTGCTGCTGTCGTCAGCGTTTCTCGAGCTTGGAGCAGTGGATGCCGGGTGCTATCCCCCGTTCTTGTTGGGTGAGTCACCCAGCTCTCGTTTTCTTTGGGTTAATGCTGGGAGAGCACCCGTTTTCTTTTGGCTGCCCATTCTCTGTGATTGAGCCTGGAGGGACTCATTTATACTGATTTATATTGTAAAACACTAGTTTTACAGCTTTTTTTCGAAGGACCTTGGCTCGTAGGTTATTTGTACACTGTAGTACTACATATTTGGACTACAGTGTGGCCTTTATCCGGTTCGAGCACAACCAAACTGTTGAGAAACGGTTTACCAGCTAAGGATGATTAAATATAGGGAATACTTAGCTGATAAGACAACAAATCGTCCACACAGCCGCCCCTGCAGACGAGGTCTTGAATTGTTGTATCATCCATTTCACAATGGGCTGTAAATGAATATTAGGTTAATCATAAATTATACCCCTAGGGGGTGTTATGTCAGCATATGTCATTCACTGATGGCTGACGAACTTACGTGTGTGGACTCAAAGGTCTGCTTATCACCGGGGTTTATGATAAGTGACTAACTCGTAACTTCGACTCAACTGCGCAGTCAATAGTAGTACATCACAAGTTAGAACACTTACCTGGGTACACCTACCATCCGACTTACGACCGAGTTCGGTTCCGAGAAACTGGTCGTAAGTCGAAATGGTCGTAAGTCGAACTTTACTACTGAATATCAATAATGTCATTTGGGTTCGATAACGTGGTTGGGGTAAAAATACTCACGTAGGCTGGTTAGTACGTATAATATATAACGGATAGTATGGGAAACGCCTTCAGCCGACCTACCTCTCTCTGCTCCCTATCTTAGACTGACCCACCAGAGCCTAGCAGGTTAACGGCATTCAAAAACATGCTATGGTCAGCAGCAACATGAATAACAGTCAGTGATTCACACAGACGGTTGGTAGTGAGTCATCTACTGGTACACTGGTTACTGGTAACTGGTTACTAGGAACTGGTACTACTACTGAGAGCTCGGCGACGCTAACGTATGTCGTCCCGACATACGGCTAATACAAACTAGAGACAGCAGGTGTACGGCTTGGGCTGATTCTATACAATGTCAAAGTACACAACAATTGAACATTATAACATAAGGAGAATATTGGAATGGAAGCTTACGTAATTGACTATAATGAAACTTACTGTAATGAAACTGTAATGCATTATAAGGTATAATATAGCACAAATCGAATGAAACTCAACATTGGGATTACACAATAGAAGTGATAAAAAAAATTTGATCAATTGATATGTATTCATGTGATCTACGGATTCTGAGGAAGAAATATATACAAATAAAGAAGTGTTTAACAGAAAGGCAGATTCGGTGCACTCAAATCTAGACTTAACTCTCAGAATTCGGAGAGAACGTGAACACACAAAAAAAATTCTTGAATACTGATAAGTTGATACAGTAATTATTCATCTATACAGGTTATTTACATTTAACCCCAACTCTGCTAGGGTGAGATTGACATATGCAGAATGGGTGTCATCTCTGGGAGGATCAAACTCTGTTGCACTGGCTAACTCATGCTGTATTTGAGGCAAATCTGAATTGGTAGTTACAAATGATACTTGAGGATTTCTCAATACCTGTCGTGTACGTAGGGAATAACGACATTCAGGTTGATCGTCTGACTGAGTATCAGAGGTAGAGTACAGGATCAGGAGGATTGTCAGAGTCTGTCACATTAGTCTGGGTTGGAACATCATTATCATCACATACTAACTTCATATGATCTAAATGCGATTCTTTATACTGACCAGTACTAATTTCTCTAACCTTATACTTATTACCAGTGATATGTTCAACTACTCGATAAGGACCAACAAACTTTTGATCAAGCTTTGGCATTGCAGACGTTTTGTTAAAGTTAGTCAGCATAACTCAAACCTACTTTGATTTTGGATGGCTTTGCTTGAGTGTTTGCGACTCTTGTAAATTCTGCTGTTGATTTATGAAGTGTTTCACGGATTCTTCTAAAGACGCCTTGAGCTAGGCTGGTATGAGTTGCTATGAAATCATCAGGGTTGTAATTTGGTTTCGGGTTAGAATATAACAACTCATATAAGGCAAACGTTTATCTACACCGTACAATGCATAATGTGAAGTGTCACCTATGGAAACATTGTAAGCAGAATTTATAGCACACTGCACATCAGGTATAACTTCATCCCAAGTTTCACTGTTGGGATTGATAGTGGCTCTCAAGACATCAAGTACTTTCTTATTGGTTCGTTCTGCTAACCCATTGCTGGCAGGATGATGAGGAACAATGGTGGATTTAGAGATCTTGTACAAGGTACACAAATTTTCAAGAATCTCATTACAGAATTCACCTCCATTATCTGTTACTAGGGACTTACCTGGAGTTTACCTGGAGAGAGTTCCGGGGGTCAATGCCCTCGCGGCCCGGTCTGTGACCAGGCCTCCTGGTGGATCAGAGCCTGATCATCCAGGCTGTTACTGCTGGCTGCATGCAAACCAACATACGAGCCACAGCCCGGCTGGTCAGGAACCGACTTTAGGTGCTTGTCCAGTGCCAGCTTGAAGACTGCCAGGGGTCTGTTGGTAATCCCCCTTATGTATGCTGGGAGGCAGTTGAACAGTCTTGGGCCCCTGACACTTATTGTATGGTCTCTTAACATGCTAGTGACACCCCTGCTTTTCGTTGGGGGGATGTTGCATCGTCTGCCAAGTCTTTTTGCTTTCGTAGTGAGTGATTTTCGTGTGCAAGTTCGGTACTAGTCCCTCTAGGATTTTCCAGGTGTATATAATCATGTATCTCTCCCGCCTGTGTTCCAGGGAATACAGGTTCAGGAACCTCAAGCGCTCCCAGTAATTGAGGTGTTTTATCTCCGTTATGCGCGCCGTGAAGGTTCTCTGTACATTTTCTAGGTCAGCAATTTCACCTGCCTTGAAAGGTGCTGTTAGTGTGCAGCAATATTCCAGCCTAGATAGAACAAGTGACCTGAAGAGTGTCATCATGGGCTTGCATCCCTAGTTTTGAAGGTTCTCATTATCCATCCTGTCATTTTTCTATCAGATGCGATTGATACAATGTTATGGTCCTTGAAGGTGAGATCCTCCGACATGATCACTCCCAGGTCTTTGACGTTGGTGTTTCACTCTATTTTGTGGCCAGAATTTGTTTTGTACTCTGATGAAGATTTAATTTCCTCGTGTTTACCATATCTGAGTAATTGAAATTTCTCATCATTGAACTTCATATTGTTTTCTGCAGCCCACTGAAAGATTTGGTTGATGTCCGCCTGGAGCCTTGCAGTGTCTGCAATGGAAGACACTGTCATGCAGATTTGGGTGTCATCTGCAAAGGAAGACACGGTGCTGTGGCTGACATCCTTGTCTATGTCAGATATGAGGATGAGGAACAAGATGGGCGCAAGTACTGTGCCTTGTGGAACAGAGCTTTTCACCGTAGCTGCCTCGGACTTTACTCTGTTGACTACTACTCTCTGTGTTCTGCTAGTGAGGAAATTATAGATCCATCGACCGACTTTTCCTGTTATTCCTTTAGCACGCATTTTGTGCGCTATTACGCCATGGTCACACTTGTCGAAGGCTTTTGCAAAGTCTGTATATATTACATCTGCATTCTTTTTGTCTTCTAGTGAATCTAGGACCTTGTAGTGATCCAATAGTTGAGACAGACAGGAGCGACCTGTTCTAAACCCATGTTGCCCTGGGTTGTGTAATTGATGGGTTTCTAGATGGGTGGTGATCTTGCTTCTTAGGACCCTTTCAAAGATTTTTATGGGATGTTAGTGCTATCGGTCTGTAGTTCTTTGCTGTTGCTTTACTGCCCCCTTTGTGGAGTAGGGCTATGTCTGTTGTTTTTAGTAACTGTGGGACGACCCCCGTGTCCATGCTCCCTCTCCATAGAATGGTAAAAGCTCGTGATAGGGGCTTCTTGCAGTTCTTGATGAACACGGAGTTCCATGAGTCTGGCCCTGGGGCAGAGTGCATGGGCATGTCATTTATCGCCTGTTCGAAGTCATTTGGCGTCAGGATAACATCAGATAGGCTTGTGTTAACCAAATTCTGTGGCTCTCTCATAAAAAATTCATTTTGATCTTCGACTCTCAGTCTGGTTAGCGGCTTGCTAAAAACTGAGTCATATTGGGACTTGAGTAGCTCACTTATTTCCTTGCTGTCATCTGTGTAGGACCCATCTTGTTTAAGTAGGGGCCCAATACTGGACATTGTTCTCAACTTTGATTTGGCATAGGAGAAGAAATACTTTGGGTTTCTTTCTTAAGAGAGTGGTGAAGCAATGTAAAAAGAGAGCAAATGAGAGAGTGGGTGACATGTTATCAACAAATTTTGTTGAAAATAAGAAAAAGTTTTGGAGTGAGATTAACAAGTTAAGGAAGCCTAGAGAACAAATGGATTTGTCAGTTAAAAATAGGAGAGGAGAGTTATTAAATGGAGAGTTAGAGGTATTGGGAAGATGGAGGGAGTATTTTGAGGAATTGTTAAATGTTGATGAAGATAGGGAAGCTGTGATTTCGTGTATAGGGCAAGGAGGAATAACATCTTGAAGGAGTGAGGAAGAGCCAGTTGCGAGTGTGGGGGAAGTTCGTGAGGCAGTAGGTAAAATGAAAGGGGGTAAGGCAGCCGGGATTGATGGGATAAAGATAGAAATGTTAAAAGCAGGTGGGGATATAGTTTTGGAGTGGTTGGTGCAATTATTTAATAAATGTATGGAAGAGGGTAAGATACCTAGGGATTGGCAGAGAGCATGCATAGTTCCTTTGTATAAAGGCAAAGGGGACAAAAGAGAGTGCAAAAATTATAGGGGGATAAGTCTGTTGAGTATACTTAGTAAAGTGTATGGTAGAGTATTATTGAAAGAATTAAGAGTAAGACGGAGAATAGGATACCAGTTGAACAAGGAGGCTTTAGGAAAGGTAGGGTGTGTGTGGACCAGGTGTTTACAGTGAAACAAATAAGTGAATAGTATTTAGATAATGCTAAAGAGGTCTTTGTGGCATTTATGAATTTGGAAAAGGCGTATGACAGGGTGGATAGGGGGGCAATGTGGCAGATGTTGCAGGTGTATGGCGTAGGAGGTATAGATGGGGTTGTAAGAGAAGTAAATGCGAGGGTCTTGGCAAGAGGCGTGGAGTTAACAGATAAAGAATCACACATAAAGTGGGAGTTGTCACAGTTGCTCTTTGCTGATGACACTGTGCTCTTGGGAGATTCTGAAGAGAAGTTGCAGAGATTGGTGGATGAATTTGGTAGGGTATGCAAAAGAAGAAAATTAAAAGTGAATACAGGAAAGAGTAAGGTTATGAGGATAACAAAAAGATTAGGTGATGAAAGATTGGATATCAGATTCTAGGGAGAGAGTATGGAGGAGGTGAATGTATTCAGATATTTGGGAGTGGACGTGTCAGCGGATGGGTCTATGAAAGATGAGGTGAATCATAGAATTGATGAGGGGAAAAAGGTGAGTGGTGCACTTAGGAGTCTGTGGAGACAAAGAACTTTGTCCTTGGAGGCAAAGAGGGGAATGTATGAGAGTATAGTTTTACCAACGCTCTTATATGGGTGTGAAGCATGGGTGATGAATGTTGCAGCGAGGAAAAGGCTGGAGGCAGTGGAGATGTCATGTCTGAGGGCAGTGTGTGGTGTGAATATAATGCAGAGAATTCGTAGTTTGGAAGTTAGGAGGAGGTGTGGGATTACCAAAACTGTTGTCCAGAGGGCTGAGGAAGGGTTGTTGAGGTGGTTCGGACATGTAGAGAGAATGGAGCGAAACAGAATGACTTCAAGAGTGTATCAGTCTGTAGTGGAAGGAAGGCGGGGTAGGGGTCGGCCTAGGAAAGGTTGGAGGGAGGGGGTAAAGGAGGTTTTGTGTGCGAGGGGCTTGGACTTCCAGCAGGCATGCGTGTGCGTGTTTGATAGGTGTGAATGGAGACAAATGGTTTTTAATACTTGACGTGCTGTTGGAGTGTGAGCAAAGTAACATTTATGAAGGGTTTCAGGGAAACCAGCAGGCCGGACTTGAGTCCTGGAGATGGGAAGTACAGTGCCTGCACTCTGAAGGAGGGGTGTTAAAGTTGCAGTTTAAAAACTGTAGTGTAAAGCACCCTTCTGGCAAGACAGTGATGGAGTGAATGATGGTGAAAGTTTTTCTTTTTCGGGCCACCCTGCCTTGGTGGGAATCGGCCAGTGTGATAATAAAATAAATAATAATATTCTTTCGATTTCATTTAAGGGGTAGTATGCCTGCAGATAATGCGTTCTTTAAATGCTTTAGCTACTGTCTCGGCAGTCTTATCTGCAATAGGAACTAACTCACAATATCTGGTGAAATGGTCTACCATAACACGTAGATGTTTATTGCCCTGGAGGGAACATTGGAAATTAGTTAACAGATCTAGCGCAACTCTTTCCCACGGTTTGCTAGTAGTTGGATACACTTGGATTGGATTAGGACCATTAGCATTACCTTTATGTTGCATGCAGGCACTATATTTCTTAACATACTCAGAAATATCAGTTGCCATACGAGGCCAAAAGTATTTCAATCTGGCTTGTTTTACTGAACGATCCATACCAGGGTGCACAACACCTGGTACGTCGTGAACTAGCTGTAAGGCTACATTCACTAGTGACTGTGGAATTACTAACTGGTATACTCTTCTGCTAGGAGTACCCAACTCGGCTGTTCGATACAGTAATTCTTGGTTCATGACAAAATCACTGATGGGTGCTGGTGGCTTCACAGTCAGAATAAGATCTTCCTGGAGCAGGAATCGAATCACACCAGACCACATGGGATCTTTTCGTTGAGCATTCTTTACATCATCATCACTAAATGGAGGGTCTGCAGTTACTATACTAACATGTCGCGATAAAGCATCTGCGACTACATTTGACTTTCCAGGTAAGTGTTCAAAGGTGGGATTGAACTCTTGGATAGTCAAAGTCCATCTGGCTAACCTTCCAGTAGGTGGTTTGTTCTGGAATAAAGGTATCAGTGGAGCATGGTCTGTCAAGACATGAACAGAGCACTGATAAATAATGTCTCAGAAGTGCTTTAAAGACCATACTATTGCTAAAGCTTCTTGCTCAGTTACTGTATAATTACGTTCAGCCTTCGTAAGGACTCGGCTAGCAAATGCAACTGCATTGCACTTGCCATCAGTCTTCTGAGCTAGTACGGCACCTATGCCAATAGAACTAGCATCAGTTGTCAGATAGAAGGGCTTAGAAAAATCTGGATATTTCAAAATTGGAGCAGATGTTAGCTTTTCTTTTAGAGTTTGGAATGCTCTTTCTTGACGGAAGGTCCAAATGAAAGGAGCATCTTTCTTAAGCAACTCAGTTAGAGGAGCAGCTATGGAAGAAAAATTGGCAATGAAAGATCTATAAAAACCTGCTAAGCCCACAAAGGATCTTACGGCATCAGCAGTTTTGGGAGTTGGAAAATTTAGTACTGCATTTACTTTACTTTGGTCGGTCATAACCAGGGCCGGATTACGGCATAGGCAAACTAGGCATTTGCCTAGGGCCCTGTGCATTTGGGGGCCCCGTGCATTTGGGGGCCCCGCGCATTTGGGGGCCCCGCGGTCCAAGGGGTTCAGGGGCTCATCCAAGACTGCACACATGGTGCAAGTGCAAAGAGGTCCCTACCTAAAAAGTTCAAGTGTCTGGAGAGTAAAATTGATTTTTAAAAATTAATCAAAACAAAAATAAATAATGAAATAAATTAAAATAAAAATAAATAAACCTAACCATAGATGGCAACCCTCAACACGCCTTTGTTTACATCAGAACAGCTGTGTTTTCCCGCTAATGGGTGAGTATGGGAGATTCCTCTCCAATTTTCTGTAGTAATTACACGTTATCTAGACGTGTACTGTGACAAATTAACTGAAGTGTTGTTGATAGACATTGATGTGTATGGATAAATGTTTGTTTTCGCCTCTAAATGTTAAGGGAGGTACCTGATAGGGTTACTTGACCAGTAAAGACGCATGGACCAGTAAAGACGCATTTTTGGTAAAAATACTGTAAAGAAAAACCTAAAAACGCAAACTGACTTCCGTTTGTAGGTTTTAAAAGCACTTTGTCCTGTCTTTAAGTCTTTATCATTTCAATAACAGATCTCAATTGATTGATGTTCTACATCACTTCCGTCGCAAATGCTTAGTTTTCGAGTTGCGACGGAAGTGATGTAGAACATCAATTAATTTACTACATATTTCCCCAGAAACACATAAGCCACATCAGAAAATCGTTGGTTGGGTGAAACTGAAAATTGTCCCTGCATTCTTTAATTCTCATGTCCTTATCTATGGTGGTAGGCCATATATCATGCAAAACATAATGATTAGTTTAGTTATGAAAATGGTAATATAAATACCATTGTGCATTGTTCTTGGACTCGGTATGATTTCTGTTTAAGTAAATTGGAGATCAAGGAGGATGAATTAGTAAAATATTCGTAGCCCAAATCACTAACCTAATCTATGGTAAAAGTTCTGTATATGACTCCTTTCTGGTAACGTTTTGAATTTTTAGATGCGCAGCCAGAGGAAAGGGGGCTACAAGGGCCATCTCTAAATAGCCAGAATGTATTTAATTAGACCTTAAACAGGCTCACACCGACCCCCCCCCCAGCTGGAAGGGGTCGCTTCGCTTACCCGTAACTCAAAGGGGCCCCGCCAATCTGAATAGCCTAGGGCCCGGAGACTTCTTAATCTGGCCCTGGTCGTAACTCCTGTAGGAGTGACTACGTGACCAAGAAACTTAATTTCTGATCTGAAAAATTGACATTTAGACAGTTTGATCTTTAAATTGGCTTCTTCAAGTTTACCAAGTACTACATCAAGTCTTTTCAAGTGTGTATCCACGTCTTTAGACATGACGATTACGTCATCTAAGTACACCATAAGTGCATTACCTATGAGACCTCTAAAGATATTAGTCATGAGCCTTGAGAACTTGATAGGGGAGGATCGTAATCCAAAAGCCATACGGAGGAAGTGATAATGACCTGTAGGAGTGGAGAATGCAGTTAGCTCTTGGCTGTCCTCGTGAAGAGGGACTTGCCAAAACCCTTGTAACAAGTCCAGGGTTGAAAAGACTTTGTTATCTCCGATGTTACGTAAAAGATCACCCAGTACAGGAAGTGGGAAGCAATCTGGAATAGTTTTCGCATTTAACTTCCAGTCAATCACTGGGCGCCAAGTACCATCCTTCTTAGGTACTAGGATCAAGGCTGCATTCTAAGGTGAATTGCTAGGTGCAATAACTCCATCATCAAGCATTTGATTGATCAATTCTTCTGCGACAGCAACTTGTGAATGAGGCATTCTGTATGCAGGTATATAGATAGGTCTAGTACCAGGTTCAAGTGGAATACGATGGGACAATAAGTTCGTTATACCCATCTTCTCACCTGGTAAGGCAATGGCTTTACGATGTTTGTTCAACAGAGTCAACAAACGCTTGACCTCGTCTGATAAGTTAGTGGGAGCTAAGTCTTTCTCCTCAACTGGTGGAACAGATTGATCCAGTGAAGTGGATGAGGTCTCCCCAGTAGAAATAGCACCGACCCACTGGTCAGGTGACAACTCATCCTCTACCTGAACAGGGTAAGGATAGTGAACAAGGTCAACAAGATTGGTATTTGCTCTGAGACGAACACTGTGACCAGAAGTGATAGCTAGGAAGAAATGGATCTTACTATCTCTTACAACATGTAAGGATGGTTCAACAAATAGACCTTTTACTTTGCAAGAATCGCTGTCAACTAGGACGTTATCACCATCTGGAACACTAGGAACAACAACAGACACTCTAGTGAGGGCACTAGCCGCGACAGAAACGTCTTTCTGCAGACGGCATGTGACATCAACAAGAGATGGCATTACTAGTTGCAAGTAATCGTTTTCCGACAAGGCGTCCCCTGTGGAGAAACTACTACTTGAACTAGCAGACATTGCAGGGATAGGCTCAGCACTCAAGGTAGTCAGAGCGTCCTCGGACACTTGAGGTAACTGGACACTATCTTGCAAGCCTGAAGTTGCAGGAACACAGACAGGAGTGACAGGATCACCAGTGCCTGACCGCTTGGGTACGCTACTTGAAAATGCACTGGCCTACATGTAAGGACTTAATCCGAACGTCGTACTCTGCGGCAGTATGGCAGATCTCAGATCCAAGCTGGTAACCCCAAAATGGTACAATCAAGTCATCAATTTGGGCATGCCATCGATAAGGGTCGAGCACAATGCGTAAGTCTCGCATGGAAGCAAATCCCAGTAGAAGGTCACCAGGGAAAGTAATTTGGTCGACAACAAGGAAGGAAGCAGTGAAGTCTCTACCTTGGATAGAAAAGGTGAGGGAAGTCCGACCTCGGACACGCAGGTGAGAACCAGCTACTCCACTAAGGGAGGACACATGAGTCGGTTCTACGAGAAGGACATGCCGTAACTGCTTATCCCTAAACAAACTAGACCTGATAATATTGGGCTTGCGCACCAGAGTCCATGAACAAATGAACAGGCGCATTATGAACAGATGCTTGCACTATAGGGCCTATGGTTGCATTGGAAGTTATGTGCAAACAAAAAGGTGGATTGTCATCAGAAAAGATTTGTTCCACTTCATCCCCAAAATCATCTACGTCAGAGACGTGTGAAGCAACATCATCAGCAGGATTGTCATTCTCAAGACTGCTTAAGGCTTCAAAGGAATTGTGAACGGGGATGGTGTACTCATTATCACCTACTGTCACCATGGGACGGTTTGACTGGGGCGCTCGAATTCCCCCGAATTGGAAGAATGAGCCTGGTTCTGGTTAGTTACCTGGGTACACCTGCCATCCGACTTACGACCGAGTTCGGTTCCGAGAAACCGGTCGTAAGTTGAAATGGTCATAAGTCGAACTTTACTACTGAATATCAACAAAACATTTTTGTAATGACTATTTTATTGTTTTATTTTGGTATTTCATGTTTTACTTTACTTTTTATGTTGTTAGTACTGTATTTTATACTGTAAGGTTTAGGATAAACACTGTGTACAACACAAATAGTTGTTTATTTCCCAGAAATTTGGCATAAAAAACACGGTCGTAAGTCGAGTGGTTGTAAGTCGAGCAGGTTGTAAGTCGGATGGTAGGTGTATATGTATCTGACCTGTAGTTACGCCCGGATATCCGTTTAGTTGATTGAAGAATAGTGTTCTTTGAAAAATGTCACACTACACTCTGTTGGATCGCAACACTCGTTGTTACACTGTTCATCAATAATTGTTCACACTATAATGTCACTAAAGAAGCTGATCATACGTCTCTGTAAGTGTTTTTCGTGTTTTGTGAGACACTTTGTTCACACTAATGCACGGATCAGTGTTTTTTGTTGGTTATCCTGGCGTCAGCGTGACTCTCAGTAGAGTCAAAAGTAATTTGAAGATGCCCCAGCCTCCTACACTGTCACTGCCCCTAGCACATAAAGGAAAAGCTGACCTAGTACTTTTTGCTTCCTTGCTAAACTTCCACTATAAAGCAAAGCAGAATGCTTGAATCTTGCTGTCTTAAGCATAGACAACAATGTACACTATCTTTACCATGGTAATAAAGTGGGAGCAGGTTTTCCTTAATTGTCCTGCTAAGGTAAGAGATGGACTGTCTTTTATTAACCCTTTCAGGGTCCGTCCCATAGATCTACGTCTTTTCGGTGAGTGTCCAAACCATAGATCTATGCCAAAATTCTAGCACCGTCAAATTTAGCGCGAAAGCGCTCATAGGCCTACATGTGAGAGAATGGGTCTGCGCCGTGGGTGTGCGCCGTAAACAAAAAATCTAGGCGCCTGCATAGCATTGTGGGAACGCCGGCTCATTCACCCTTGTTCACCATGCCTCGTCGCAAGTCAGCTCTCACTCCCCGGAAAATTGGGACTCTCCTCTTCCTGTCTGATAGTTCTGACACTGATGGAAGTGGAAATGAAGACGAATTCTAAGGCTTTGATAAGTTAGTGACTGAAAATAATGACCAGGATATCGATAATAGTGCAGAAAACCCCGACAATCCTCGACCTTCTACCTCTGGTGTGGGCACTCGTGACTCACGGTCGGGTGTTCCGAAACGTAAGAGAAAACTAATATTTTCCCGTGGCCAGGCCTCTGACTTCAGTAATGACGATGATTCTGACGTGGATTGTGATTTTATTGCGCTCGACGATCATTCGAGTAGTAATAGTGAGGAAACATATTCACCAGTGAAGCGTCGGTATGTTCGCCGCCGCATGCGCTCGGGTAGTGTACCCTATGCTGTGCCCAGGGGATGGAGTACATCCCGGAGTACATCCCGTGGCCCTACACCCATTTTAGGTAGTGATAGTGAGGATGATGTGGCTACACTTGGCATGGATGGGCCACAGGCATCAGTGGATGGTGTTAGTGGTGCTGGTGGTGGTAGTGGCACCGCCATGCGTGACTCACTGTGTCACGCGGGGACCCACGCTGCTGACTCGTCAGTTCAAGGACAAAGCGGAGCGTCACCCACCAGCCCGCCACAACCACAACCACCCGTACAACCAGCCTATGATGTCCAGTATCCACCAGCAAACCGTATCTGGGATTGGCAGCAAAATCCCAATTTTGTTCCCAGCCCTCACCACTTTGATGACTCTCAAAGTGGAATTCTACCTACCTGTCCCCTTGGAACCACGGCCAATGAACTGGAATTCTTTGAATTATTCTTTGACCAGCCATTGATGGAAATTATTGTCAGGGAAAGTAATAAGTATTTTCAGTACACCATGGCAAATACGATCTTATCACCACAGTCAAGACTACACAGGTGGAAAGAGACGACTGTTGCAGAAATGTATTTGCTTTTTGCAACAATAATGCTTATGCCTCACGTCTATAAGCATAATATAAAAGCATACTGGTCCACAGATCGGCTAATTTGTACCCCATCCTTCAGTGAAATAATACCAGTGAACAGGTTTATCTTACTGTTACGTATGTTGCACTTCTCTGACAAAACCAGGCCTGACAGAAGTGACAGGTTATACAAGATTAGAAATGTTTTCATGTATCTCAAACAAAAGTTCAGGATATACTTTTATCCATTCAAGAATCTTGTAATTGACGAGTCTTTGATTTTGTTCAAAGGTAGACTGTCATTCAAGCAGTATATACCGAGCAAGAGGAACCGCTTTGGTATAAAATTGTTTGTACTCTGTGATTGTGACAGTGGCCTGGTGTTGGATATTGTTGTATACACGGGTAGTAAAACATTGAAAGATACCAAGATGTTATTGGGTATCTCAGGTGACGTAGTGAGAAACATGATGGCACCTTATCTTGGTAAGGGCCATACATTATATACCGATAACTGGTACACAAGCCCATTACTCAGTGATTTCATGCGAGTGAACAAGACAGATGTGTGTGGCACAGTGCGTTCTAATTGTAAACATATGCCCAGGCTCAACGCAGGTGTTCGTGGTGATGACGTGCAGGTGTTTACTGCCAATGACATCATGGCATTACGGTGGCATGACAAACGAGATGTCACATTGTTGACACCCATTCACCGTAATGAAATGCAAGACAGTGGCAAAGTTGATCGAGTGACTAATGAACGTATTCGAAAACCAGTGTCAGTGATTGATTATACACAAAACATGCGCTTGGTTGACAAGTGTGACATGCAGATTGGTTTTGTTGACTGTGTTCGTAAGAGTTACAAGTGGTACATGAAACTTTTCTTCCATCTCATGGACATTTCAATGCTGAATGCATATAATATGTACCAAATAAAGACTGGTAACAGACCACCGTATGGTGAATTTTGTTTGTCTGTTGTCAGACAACTCATAATGAAGTACCAGGTAACAACACCTGCAATACAACATGGTCCTCGAATTCATCACAATATACCCAAGCGTTTGAGGAGAGAAGGTGATCATTTCATAATACAGCTTCCTTCAACTCAAAAGAAATTTGCTCAGAAGAGATGCATTGTCTGTGCACAAACAAAACGACGGCAACAAAGACGCAAAGACACTCGGTTTATGTGTGAGGAATGTAAGGTGCCTCTGTGCATGGTGCCTTGTTTCAAGGAGTTCCACAAGCTCCAGCAGTTCTAAAACCATGTCCAGTGATTGTAAATATGTAAATATATGATAGAACATTAGTATTATACAATATTTGTGCATGTTTATTGTAATAAACAACAGTGGTAAACAATAATATGATAATAACTTTAGTGCGGTTATTGTGTTCAATACAGTGAGTATATATATATCAATTATATACAGTATTGGTCTCTCAGGCCCCAAATGTTAGTAGGAATAGAAAAAAATTGGAAAAGAAAAAAAAAAACTAAAACAACAAAATAATATAATACGCGTATGTGGAATTCGTCGATGTTGCCGCCACCACATCATTTTCTATAAACTTCTTGGCACTGTATCTCGGTAAGTAATGATCAGATTCTAATTTTTTTTGTTTTATTACCTTCACAAAAATATGCTCTTTAATTCTGTAAGAAAAAATAATTTTTTTTTTTTTTTTTCAAAATTTCTTGGACACTGGTGCGTGACTTCAGATTTTGGCCTTGGACCCTGAAAGGGTTAAACTACACTTTGCAACACCGGACTCTGAAAGGAGCGTTGGTAGCTTGACCACGTCGCATACTCGTACAGCATCTGGGATCAGTTATTTGCTGTAGCAGTAAACAAAATGCTTGCCCCTTCTGAGAGGGCTGGGCCCCTCAGGGCTGAAAAGAGGCTGAAGGGGGCTGATACCCACCTTCTGGAGAAAATTTCTCCACTTGTCTGTTTACTCATCAGTAAATGGGTACCTGGGTGTTAGTTGACTGGTGTGGGTGTTATCCTGGGACACTGACCTAATTTTCTTGAAATACTCTGCATAACAAGCGGCTTTCTATATAGTAGTATGTCATTGATGTATACCTGTATGCCTGTATACCTTGTATGTGTAGTAAATAAAGATATTATTATTATTATATTATTTTCTCAGTTGTTTGCTGGGTTATCTTATTCAAACTTGGGCAATGTATGATGGAAAGATACTTCTTAACGTAGACCAAAAATGAAAGAAATCAGACCATAAATAGCGGAGTTCACTTCTCAGCCATTAGTGGCCGCTTAGCGGTATATATTTTTGTATGTTTTTTATGGTTATATTCTCATTTTTTCAGTCTCATTTGATAGAATGAAAGATATATTACAGAAATAGATACGATTTTGATTGCTTTCATGACGAAAAGTACCTTGAAATTGCGCTCACAGTAGGAAAAATGTTTGTTTTTTAGCGATGCTCCAGAGTAAACATATGACGTCCGTCCAATACCTGTACACCTGCCAGTCCAAATTCCAATACGTAGTCAAGAATGAGTTGACATTATTTATACAATTATTACAATAATGCAGCAGTCTGCATAACAGTAAATCTTTTATTTTTTGTGAATAAAAATTCCAAATGGTAAGCAAGAGTAATATAAGAGGGGCGTGGAGCCATGACTAATGAACAGATAAAATGTTATTTTAGTGCCACGAATGTCTACATTGTTTATTCTGGACCCTATTTTGAAATTGGCATCTGTTGAAACTTGTATGAAATCGGAGATATTGCCAATTTCTGACCACTTTATTGGGTAGTTGAAATAAGTGAATGGGCAGTTTCTTGTACTCAGTTGACAGACTAGAAGTAAATAAGTTTATTCAGGTATACACAAATACAGTTACATAGATTATCATATATAGCAGTGTATGTATAGAGAACCTAGGATAACTCCAAAAAGTCAGGCAAAGTTAATTATTTCCAGTACCTGGCTTGGGCTTGCCATATATGATTTTTGGTAAATATTTTTTTTTCTCGTCCTGGAAATGGGAAGTACAATGCCTGCACTCTAAAGGAGGGGTTTCGGGATATTAGCAGTTTGGAGGGATATGTTGTGTATCTTCATACGTATATGCTTCTAAACTGTTGTGTTCTGAGCACCTCTGCAAAAACAGTGATTGTGTGTGAGTAAGATGAAAGTGTTGAATGATGTTGAAAGTACTTTCTTTTTGGGGATTTTCTTTCTTTTTGGGTCACCCTGCCTCGGTGGGAGACGGCCGACTTGTTGAAAAAAAAAAAAATTACGATTTAGCTAATATCGCAGATGTAAGCAATTTAAAATTATATGAACAGGTAATATACATTATATACATTGTGACCCATTCAGGGGTTGCAATCCCCCCTCAAAAAAAAAAAAAAATTTGCTATCATTTCTTACCAAGATGTAGAGGTGTAAAGTTTTGGGTATGTAGAGAGCACTCTAGGTCCCCAATGAGTTTTTCGTAGGTTTTGTTTTGCCGTCTTAGCATACTATTTTCCTGTAGAATTTTGTAAATGGTGTTGGGTCGTTGTTGAGGACTGCATTCCTGGGCTATACCTGTGGGTGTTGATGAGTTGTAATCTATGTTGCCGTTGAAGAGAAGTCAACTTGGGTGCGAGCTGTGGATGAGGATGAATGTTGAGAGAATCCGGAGAAGGTTTTGGAGTCATCCACCATTGTTGTTGTTGTTGTGTTGGTCTGGGCGGGGGTGAGGGGGTGGAAGATACGCTGGTGTCCTTCAGGGTAGACATTGTGGGTAACAGTTTCCTAGGAGGTTTGGTGTCTGTCTTGGTGTTCTTCTATTTTTGTGTCCCATAAGATCACTAGTGGAGTGATATGGATTTACTGTAGTGGTAACTGTTGCTTAGGTGGTATTTGGTATTGGTGGTGTTTGGTATGCCGGGCAATCCTCTTTTAGTTGTGTTTGGTCAGCTTTCTACATCATTAGCAGCCTTATTTTGATCGTTACTGGTTCCATGTGGGTCAGTGCAGCAGTACAAGCTTTTAGGCGTTGTTGTTGTCACCTCACTTGCGCTGATGCAGGTCTTGTCTTTGTGGCTTTGTTTCTCTTCAAGTGAACATTACCCTGTGTGCTCATCCAAAATTTTCACAGTTACATGTATTCTTTTGTACTTGTTGATTGAGTGTGACTGCTACATAATTGACCATGGGACCAAAGAATTTCCTAGTGCCAGCCCTTTGGTAAAGAAGTTGAGAAACATGATAGAATTGAAGAAAGAAATTGTAGTAAAATACTAGGCAGTGCACCACAGTGTTGGAGGCAATGGTGGAGGCAGTGTTGGAAGCAGTGTTGGAGGCAGTGGTGGAGGCAGTGGTGGAGGCAGTGGTGGAGGCTGTGATGGAGGCAGTGGTGGGGGCAGTGGTTGAGGCAGCAGTGGAGGAAGTAGCGTCAGTATGCCCGTTGCTACTATTCAGTGAACAACCCATGCTGTAAATCTGTGAATTTTCACACAAGGCTTTGATACCTGAAGTCCTTATGGAGGGGGATTCCCCTTCCAAACAATAATAAGTCCTCTCTCTCCTCCCTGTCTTCCAGATGCCAACAAGAGTTTTCAATAAAGGTACGTAAATGTGATTTTAAATGTTTATTTATCTATTTCATTACTCATTTAAGTATGTACTCTATATATTTATGGTTGTTTTGTGTATGCAAAACTATAGTTATTCTTTAAAAAAAATTATTTTTTGTGAATATTTTTTGGGGTCTGGAATGGATTAATTGGATTTACAGTGGTCCCTCGCTTTTCGTAGTTCTCGGCAATCGTAAATTTCGCCAATCATAGGGGTATTTTCGTATAAACATGGACTCGCTTTTCATAGGTTGACTCGCGAATAGTAGTTCGTCCGGGACGCATATGCATGGTGTGAGCCGGGGAGGCCTCCCTACCCAGCCAGTCTGGCATTGTTTACCAGTGAGTGAAGGTCCCCTCAAGTGCTCCTACGAAATATTTCATAATATTCCACTGATTTTAGTGCTTGCAAGTACTAAATAAGCTACTATGGCTCCAAAGAAAGCTCCTAGTGCCAAGCCTGTGGTAGAGAAGGTGAGAAATATGTACAGTGACAAAGTATTGGGCCATTTTAGGGAAGTGTTAAAGAGACGCCAGAAACAGAGCTCTCTCCACAGTTACTTTGCAAGACAGGACTAGAGTGACTCTCAAGGTTGTCCTAGTGGCATTAAGAAACAGAGAAGAGAAGCAATTGGTACCTGAGGTGTTGCTGGAAGGGGATTCCCCTTCCAAACTGTAAACAATCCAATCTCTCTCCTCCTCCTCCAGTCTCCCATACACTAAGAAGAATCTCCAATAAAGGTAAGTGTTATGCTGTTAATGTTTCATTCATCATTTCCCATTGTATTGTTTATGTACTACATGTATATTTCATGTAAAAAAAATTTTAATACTTCTGAGTGTCAGGAACGAATTAATTGTATTTACTTTATTTCTTATGGGGAAAATTGATTCGCAAATCGTAAATTTTGTTTATAGTAGCCCCTCCAGGAACGGATTAATTACGAAAAACAAGGGACCACTGTACAGTGGGCCCCCGCATAACGATATTAATCCGTGCATGAGAGCTCATTGTTATGCGAAATTATCGTTATGCGAATGAATTTTCCCCATAAGAAATAATGGAAATCAAATTAATCCGTGCAAGACACCCCAAAGTATGAAAAAAAAAAAATTTTACCACATGAAATATTAATTTTAATACACACAAACTGAAAAAGGCATGCACAATTACATGACACTTACTTTTATTGAAGATCTGGTGATGATTGATGGGATGGGAGGAGGAGAGAGTGTTAGTGTTTAGAAGGGGAATCCCCTTCCATTAAGACTTGAGGTGTCAAGTCCTTTTCTGGGGTTTCTTCCCTTCTTCTTTTAATGCCACTAGGACCAGCTTCAGAGTCACTGGACTTCTGTCGCACAACATATCTGTCCATAGTGGCCTGTACCTCTCGTTCCTTTATGACTTCCCTAAAGTGTTTCACAACATTGTCAGTGTAATAGTCACCAGCACGGCTTGCAATAGCTGTGTGAGGGTGATTTTCATCCATAAAGGTTTGCACTTTCAGCCACATTGTACAGATTTCCTTAATCTTTGTAGTAGGCAATTTCTTCAATTTCTCTCTCCCCTCCTCCGAACCAGTTTCCTCAGGTCTGGCCTCTTGCTGTTGAAGTTGATCTATCAGCTCATCAGTGGTTAGTTCTTCATCGTCCTCCTCCACCAACTCTTCCACATCATCCCCACTAACCTCCAACCCCAAGGACTTTCCCAATGCCATAATGGATTCCTCAACTGGCATACTCCTCTCAGGGTTAGCCTCAAACCCTTCAAAATCCCTTATGTCTACACATTCTGGCCACAGTTTCTTCCAAGCAGAGTTCAAGGTCCTCTTAGTCACTCCCTCCCAAGCCTTACCTATAAGGTTTACACAATTGAGGATATTAAAGTGATCTCTCCAAAACTCTCTTAGAGTCAGTTGAGTTTCTGAGGTCACTACAAAGCACCTTTCAAACAGAGCTTTTGTGTACAGTTTTTTGAAGTTTGCAATAACCTGCTGGTCCATGGGCTGCAGGAGAGGAGTGGTATTAGGAGGCAAAAACTTCACCTTAATGAATCTCATGTCCCCATAAAGTCGCTCTGCCACGTCTGTAGGATGACCAGGGGCATTGTCTAACACCAGGAGGCACTTAAGGTCTAATTTCTTTTCAGTTAGGTAATGTTTCACATTGGGGGCAAATGCATGGTGTAACCAGTCATAGAAAAAGTCCCTAGTGACCCATGCCTTACTGTTTGCCCTCCACAGCACACACAAATTAGCCTTGAGGATATTCTTTTGCCTGAACGCTCTGGGAGTTTCTGAGTGATACACTAATAAAGGCTTCACTTTGCAATCACCACTAGCATTGGAACACATCAACAGAGTAAGCCTGTCTTTCATAGGCTTATGTCCTGGGAGTGCCTTTTCCTCCTGAGTAATGTAGGTCCTGCTTGGCATTTTCTTCCAAAACAGGCCTGTTTCATCACAATTAAACACTTGTTCAGGTTTCAGTCCTTCACTGTCTATGTACTCCTTGAATTCCTGCACATATTTTTCAGCTGCTTTGTGGTCTGAACTGGCAGCCTCACCATGCCTTATCACACTATGTATGCCACTACGCTTCTTAAATCTCTCAAACCAACCTTTGCTGGCCTTAAATTCACTCACATCATCACTAGTTGCAGGCATTTTTTTTAATTAAATCCTGATGCAACTTCCTAGCCTTTTCACTTATGATCACTTGAGAGATGCTATCTCCTGCTATCTGTTTTTCATTTATCCACACCAATAAGAGTCTCTCAACATCTTCCATCACTTGCGATCTCTGTTTCGAAAACACAGTTAAACGTTTGGCAAGAACAGCTTCCTTGATTGCCTTTTTGTTGCCCACAATAGTAGCGATGGTTGATTGGGGTTTACTATACAACCTGGCCAGCTCGGAGACACGCACTCCACTTTTATACTTATCAATGATCTCTTTCTTCATCTCTATAGTAATTCTTACCCTTATTCCTGTAGGGTTGGCACTAGAAGCTTTCTTGGGGCCCATGGTCACTTATTTTGCAGATAAAATCACCAAAAACACTGTAATAATACGAAATGTTCCGATTGTATGCTTGGATGTTACCGCGGAGGCTGGCTGGTAAACAATGCCACCGGCGGAACATGTGAGGCTGGCTAAGGCCGCACATTAGACGCATCTCGGACGAACAGCGTTGAGCAGGTTTTTTAGCGGTATGCGAGGCAAAATCTTAGCAATAAAATGTATCGATATGCAGATTTAACATTATGTAAGGCCAACGGTATGCGGGGGTCCACTGTATATTATTTCTTATGGGAAATATTGCTTTGACTTCCGGCCATTTTGTTTCGGCCAAGCTTCTGGAATGGATTATGGTGGTAACTTTAGGTACCACTATATGTGTGTGTGTGTGTGTGTGTGTGTGTGTTTCCTCTGCAAAGACTGATTATGCATGAGTGAGGTGAAAGTGTTGAATGATGAAAGTATTTTTTTTTTTTTGTTGTTTTTTTGAGGATTTTCTTTCTTTTCGGGTCACCCTGTCACGGTGGGAGTTGACCGACGTGTTAAAAAAATATATACCCCTACCATCTGACTTACGACCTGCTCGACATACGTCCACTCGACTTACGACCGTGCATCTGGCAGCTGGGCTGGGCCGGCTGATGCACAACGCTGTACAATATTTGACAATACTCTCGGCGGCAATGTGTCATGCAGGCAGCATCAGTTTGAGTAACCCTGCCCTATCAGCAGCATCATACTGTATTAACCGTACTAACAGGACAGTAAATTTCACCATGGCCCCTAAGATGAAGTCTGAATCTTGCACTGGAGATTGTGGCAAGAAAGGCTCTTACTCTCGAACTCTCTATTTGTTTTCACTGTTGCACATAAACCTGTCTGTATCTGTCTGCCTGTTTATCTGTGTCTGTCTGTATCTCTGTGTGTCTGTTTATCTGTCTACCAGTGTGTCTGTCTTTCTGTCTACTTGTGTGTCTGTCTTTGTCTACCTGTGTGTCTGTCTTTGTCTACCTGTGTGTCTGTCTTTCTATCTACTTGTGTGTCTGTCTTTCTGTCTACCTGTGTTTCTCTTTCTGTCTACCTGTGTGTCTGTCTTTCTGTCTACCTGTGTGTCTTTCTACCTGTGTGTCTTTCTGTCTACCTGTGTGTCTGTCTTTATATCTACCTGTGTGTCTGTCTTTCTGTCTACCTGTGTGTCTTTCTACCTGTGTGTCTTTCTGTCTACCTGTGTGTCTGTCTTTATATCTACCTGTGTGTCTGTCTTTGTCTACCTGTGTGTCTGTCTTTGTCTACCTGTGTCTGTCTTTATATCTACCTGTGTGTCTGTCTTTATATCTACCTGTGTGTCTGTCTGTCTACCTGTGTGTCTGTCTTTGTCTACCTGTGTCTGTCTTTGTTTACCTGTGTCTGTCTTTCTGTCTACCTGTGTCTGTCTTTCTGTCTACCTGTGTCTACCTGTGTCTGTCTTTCTGTCTGCTTGTCTGTCTCAGAGCCACTCATTAACACTTAAACGGTACAAACAGTCTACCTGTGTCTGTCTTTCTGTCTGCTTGTCTGTCTCAGAGCCACTCATTAACACTTAAACGGTCCAAACAGATTGACGTTCAAATCCGTAGCGCTCCAAACGTAGATCTACTTTTTTTTTTTACATATTTTCGAACATAACAAAAAAAAACAAATGTAGATAAAAGTTTTTTTTACACATTTTCAAATGAAAAAAAAAATGGTGATCTACATTTTTTACATACTTTCAAATGTTGAAAAAACGTATATACGTTTGGACCATTTAAGGGTTAAGAGTGTAATTGGTCTTAAAAATGGCATATTAATAATGATAATAACACATTAATAATCACTGAAGAGCATTAAATGTGTATAAAACGTTAATATCGACATTTTGCTTAATCCATCTATGATTTTTTTCAAAATTATATAATAAACATGCTACGTAACATATAAACATGTAAATTAACAAATTTGAGATGTTTTTCTGGTCGGCTTGACAGAGTGAACAAAAAACATTCGTGTCCAGGCTGGTAACAACAACAGCAACAATGTTTGTTTACATAACTCGCAAATCTTCTACACTCTCATTCTCTCGTTTATTCATTTAATCTTGTTTACTCACCTCTCACTCTACATTAAGACTACAGATATTTTAAGGTAAGTAATGAGTGGACACGATTATTATATTATAGGTTAATAATAATATTATTATTAATATTAGTACATATGTATTATTGTAATAATAATTATTAGTATTATTAATATTATTATTAATTTAGGGCACTGGAGCACAGATCCACTGTATAGCACTTTGTCTGGATTTTTTGGGTTATCCTAGGTAATTTGTACTATGTATGATTACTTACGTGTGCCTGTGAGAGAGAGAGATACAGAGAGAGAGAGAGAGAGATACAGAGACAGCCACATTCAGTCACCCACCCACCCACCCACCTGGCCAACCAACCACCCTCCAGGCCAACCACCCAGCCACCCACAGACCTGGCCACCCAGCCAGCCAGCCGGAGACGTATTACACATGTTTCAGAGTTGTTTCTCTTTACTTAGGGTATAGGTTATGCAGAGGACCCCCGCCTAACGATCAGCTCCCAACTCGACCAATTATGTAAGTGTATTTTTGTAAGTGCTTTTGTAGGTGTATTTTTGGGGGTCTGAAACGGACTAATCTAATTCACAATATTCCTTATGGGAACAAATTCGGTCTATAACGGCACCCAAACAGACTTCTGGATTGACATAATATCGTTAGGCGGGGATCCACTGTACTACATTCTGGCAGGATGACACTACCAATGGTATTCTTCCATTCCACTGTGTCGACAATACATAAAGATAATAGTAACATATGATACTGTATGTGATGTAAAATATACAATACATATCACTACCATGTATACATTATATACAGTACATAAATAATTAAAATATAACAATAGAAGTAAATTATGGTAAAAAGAATGAAATAATGATTGTACATTACATTACAGTACTATGTAAGTAGTTTATATAGGAAAGGTTTGACATTATGCCCTACCCAGTATGTCGGCAATTTTCAAAGGTTCGACTTGCATCCATTTTGACTTACGACTGGTTGGTCGGAACCAAGCTTGGTCGTAAGTCGGATGGTACCTGTATAGTATATGTATATAATGTTTATTTGTTTGTTTCAGGATTTATTTTCAATAATAGTTGTAAAGATTATTTTTATAAGGTTAATTTAGAATTCATTGGTCCTTTCTTTGTAATTGTTAAATAATTTTGTATCATTGCATTTGCATATCTTGTGTATTTGTTTTATAGCAGAGAGTATGATAGCTTGTATTTATATAACCTCTAATATTGTTATATAACAGAGAGTATGATAGCTTGTATTTATATAACCTCTAATATTGTTATATAACAGAGAGTATGATAGCTTGTATTTATATAACCTCTAATATTGTTATATAACAGAGAGTATGATAGCTTGTATTTATATAACCTCTAATATTGTTATATAACAGAGAGTATGATAGCTTGTATTTATATAACCTCTAATATTGTTATATAACAGAGAGTATGATAGCTTGTATTTATATAACCTCTAATATTGTTATATAACAGAGAGTATGATAGCTTGTATTTATATAACATCTAATATTGTTATATAACAGTGAGTATGATAGCTTGTATTTATATAACATCTAATATTGTTATATAACAGAGAGTATGATAGCTTGTATTTATATAACATCTAATATTGTTATATAACAGAGAGTATGATAGCTTGTATTTATATAACATCTAATATTGTTATATAACAGTGAGTATGATAGCTTGTATTTATATAACATCTAATATTGTTATATAACAGAGAGTATGATAGCTTGTATTTATATAACATCTAATATTGTTATATAACAGAGAGTATGATAGCTTGTATTTATGTAACATCTAATATTGTTATATAACAGAGAGTATGATAGCTTGTATTTATGTAACATCTAATATTGTTATATAACAGAGTATGATAGCTTGTATTTATATAACATCTAATATTGTTATATAACAGAGTATGATAGCTTGTATTTATATAACATCTAATATTGTTATATAACAGAGAGTATGATAGCTTGTATTTATTTATTTTTTTTTTTTCAACAAGTTGGCTGTCTCCCACCGAGGCAGGGTGACCCACCGAGGCAGGGTGACCCACCGAGGCAGGGTGACCCACCGAGGCAGGGTGACCCAAAAAAGAAAGAAAATCCCCAAAAAGAAAATACTTTCATCATCATTCAACACTTTCACCACACTCACACATTATCACTGTTTTTGCAGAGGTGCTCAGAATACAACAGTTTAGATGTATACACATATAAAGATACACAACATATCCCTCCAAACTGCCAATATCCCAAACCCCTCCTTTAAAGTGCAGGCATTGTACTTCCCATTTCCAGGACTCAAGTCCGACTATATGAAAATAACCGGTTTCCCTGAATCCCTTCACTAAATATTACCCTGCTCACACTCCAACAGATCGTCAGGTCCCAAGTATCATTCGTCTCCATTCACTCCTATCTAACATGCTCACGCACGCTTGCTGGAAGTCCAAGCCCCTCGCCCACAAAACCTCCTTTACCCCCTCTCTCCAACCCTTTCGAGGACGACCCCTACCCCTCCTTCCTTCCCCTATAGATTTATATGCTTTCCATGTCATTCTACTTTGATCCATTCTCTCTAAATGACCAAACCACCTCCACAACCCCTCTTGTGCCCTCTGACTAATGCTTTTATTAACTCCACACCTTCTCCTCATTTCCACACTCCGAATTTTCTGCATAATATTTACACCACACATTGCCCTTAGACAGAACATCTCCACTGCCTCCAACCGTCTCCTCGCTGCTGCATTTACCACCCTAGCTTCACACCCATATAAGAGTGTTGGTACTACTATACTTTCATACATTCCCTTCTTTGCCTCCATAGATAACGTTTTTTTTTCTCCACATATACCTCAATGCACCACTCACCTTTTTTCCCTCATCAATTCTGTGATTAACCTCATCCTTCATAAATCCATCCGCCGACACGTCAACTCCCAAGTATCTGAAAACATTCACTTCTTCCATACTGCTACTCCCCAATTTGATATCCAATTTTTCTTTATCTAAATCATTTGATACCCTCATCACCTTACTCTTTTCTATGTTCACTTTCAACTTTCTACCTTTACACACATTCCCAAACTCATCCACTAACCTTTGCAATTTTTCTTTAGAATCTCCCATAAGCACAGTATCATCAGCAAAAAGTAACTGTGTCAATTCCCATTTTGAATTTGATTCCCCATAATTTAATCCCACCCCTCTCCCCAACACCCTAGCATTTACTTCTTTTACAACCCCATCTATAAATATATTAAACAACCATGGTGACATTACACATCCCTGTCTAAGACCTACTTTTACCGGGAAGTATTCTCCCTCTCTTCTACACACCCTAACCTGAGCCTCACTATCCTCATAAAAACTTTTAACAGCATTTAGTAACTTACCACCTATTCCATATACAGTGGACCCCCGCTTAACGATCACCTCCAAATGCGACCAATTATGTAAGTGTATTTATGTAAGTGCGTTTGTACGTGTATGTTTGGGGGTCTGAAATGGACTAATCTACTTCACAATATTCCTTATGGGAAAAAATTCGGTCAGTAATGGCACCTGAACATACTACTGGAAGGAAAAAAGTTCGTTAACCGGGGGTCCACTGTACTTGCAACATCTGCCACATTGCTCCTCTATCCACTCTATCATATGCCTTTTCTAAATCCATAAATGCAATAAAAACTTCCCTACCTTTATCTAAATACTGTTCACATATATGCTTCAATGTAAACACTTGATCTACACATCCCCTACCCACTCTGAAACCTCCTTGCTCATCCGCAATCCTACATTCTGTCTTTCCTCTAATTCTTTCAATTATAACCCTACCATATACTTTTCCTGGTATACTCAGTAAACTTATTCCTCTAATTTTTACAATCTCTTTTGTCCCCTTTCCCTTTATATACAGGGATTATACATGCTCTCTGCCAATCCCTAGGTACCTTCCCCTCTTTCATACATTTATTAAACAAAAGTACCAACCACTCCAACACTATATCCCCCCCCCCCTGCTTTTAACATTTCTGTCATGATCCCATCAGTTCCAGCTGCTTTACCCCCTTTCATTCTACGTAATGCCTCACATACCTCCCCCACACTTACATTCTGCTCTTCTTCACTCCTAAAAGATGGTATACCTCCCTGACCAGTGCATGAAATTACCGCCTCCCTTTCTTCCTCAACATTTAAAAGTTCCTCAAAATATTCTCGCCATCTACCTAATACCTCCCTTTCCCCATCTACTAACTCCCCTACTCTGTTTTTAACTGACAAATCCATACTTTCCCTAGGCTTTCTTAACTTGTTGAACTCACTTAAAAAATTTTTCTTATTTTCATTAAAATTTCTTGACAGTGCCTCTCCCACTCTATCATCTGCTCTCCTTTTGCACTCTCTCACCACTCTCTTCACCTTTCTTTTACTCTCCATATACTCTGCTCTTCTTATAACACTTCTGCTTTGTAAAAACCTCTCATAAGCTACCTTTTTCTCTTTTATCACATCCTTTACTTCATCATTCCACCAATCACTCCTCTTTCCTCCTGCCCCCACCCTCCTATAACCACAAACTTCTGCCCCACATTCTAATACTGCATTTTTAAAACTATTCCAACCCTCTTCAACCCCCCCCCCCCACTACTCATCTTTGCACTAGCCCACCTTTCTGCCAATAGTCGCTTATATCTCACCCGAACTTCCTCCTCCCTTAGTTTATACACTTTCACCTCCCTCTTACTTGTTGTTGCCACCTTTCTCTTTTCCCATCTACCTCTTACTCTAACTGTAGCTACAACTAAATAATGATCCGATATATCAGTTGCCCCTCTATAAACATGTACATCCTGGAGCCTACCCATCAACCTTTTATCCACCAATACATAATCTAACAAACTACTTGTATTTATATAACCTCTAATATTGTTATATAACAGAGAGTATGATAGCTTGTATTTATATAACATCTAATATTGTTATATAACAGAGAGTATGATAGCTTGTATTTATATAACATCTAATATTGTTATATAACAGAGAGTATGATAGCTTGTATTTATATAACATCTAATATTGTTATATAACAGAGTATGATAGCTTGTATTTATATAACCTCTAATATTGTTATATAACAGAGTATGATAGCTTGTATTTATATAACCTCTAATATTGTTTTATAACAGAGTATGATAGCTTGTATTTATATAACCTCTAATATTGTTATATAACAGAGTATGATAGCTTGTATTTATATAACATCTAATATTGTTTTATAACAGAGTATGATAGCTTGTATTTATATAACCTCTAATATTGTTATATAACAGAGTATGATAGCTTGTATTTATATAACCTCTAATATTGTTTTATAACAGAGTATGATAGCTTGTATTTATATAACCTCTAATATTGTTTTATAACAGAGTATGATAGCTTGTATTTATATAACCTCTAATATTGTTTTATAACAGAGTATGATAGCTTGTATTTATATAACCTCTAATATTGTTTTATAACAGAGTATGATAGCTTGTATTTATATAACCTCTAATATTGTTATATAACAGAGTATGATAGCTTGTATTTATATAACCTCTAATATTGTTTTATAACAGAGTATGATAGCTTGTATTTATATAACCTCTAATATTGTTTTATAACAGAGTATGATAGCTTGTATTTATATAACCTCTAATATTGTTTTATAACAGAGTATGATAGCTTGTATTTATATAACATCTAATATTGTTATATAACAGAGTATGATAGCTTGTATTTATATAACCTCTAATATTGTTTTATAACAGAGTATGATAGCTTGTATTTATATAACATCTAATATTGTTATATAACAGAGTATGATAGCTTGTATTTATATAACATCTAATATTGTTATATAACAGAGTATGATAGCTTGTATTTATATAACCTCTAATATTGTTTTATAACAGAGTATGATAGCTTGTATTTATATAACCTCTAATATTGTTATATAACAGAGTATGATAGCTTGTATTTATATAACCTCTAATATTGTTTTATAACAGAGTATGATAGCTTGTATTTATATAACCTCTAATATTGTTATATAACAGAGTATGATAGCTTGTATTTATATAACCTCTAATATTGTTATATAACAGAGTATGATAGCTTGTATTTATATAACCTCTAATATTGTTTTATAACAGAGTATGATAGCTTGTATTTATATAACCTCTAATATTGTTTTATAACAGAGTATGATAGCTTGTATTTATATAACATCTAATATTGTTATATAACAGAGTATGATAGCTTGTATTTATATAACCTCTAATATTGTTTTATAACAGAGTATGATAGCTTGTATTTATATAACCTCTAATATTGTTATATAACAGAGTATGATAGCTTGTATTTATATAACCTCTAATATTGTTTTATAACAGAGTATGATAACTTGTATTTATATAACCTCTAATATTGTTATATAACAGAGTATGATAGCTTGTATTTATATAACCTCTAATATTGTTATATAACAGAGAGTATGATAGCTTGTATTTATATAACCTCTAGTATTGTTATATAACAGAGAGTATGATAGCTTGTATTTATATAACATCTAATATTGTTATATAACAGTGAGTATGATAGCTTGTATTTATATAACATCTAATATTGTTATATAACAGAGTATGATAGCTTGTATTTATATAACCTCTAATATTGTTATATAACAGAGTATGATAGCTTGTATTTATATAACATCTAATATTGTTATATAACAGAGTATGATAGCTTGTATTTATATAACCTCTAATATTGTTATATAACAGAGTATGATAGCTTGTATTTATATAACCTCTAATATTGTTTTATAACAGAGTATGATAGCTTGTATTTATATAACCTCTAATATTGTTTTATAACAGAGTATGATAGCTTGTATTTATATAACCTCTAATATTGTTATATAACAGAGTATGATAGCTTGTATTTATATAACATCTAATATTGTTATATAACAGAGTATGATAGCTTGTATTTATATAACCTCTAATATTGTTTTATAACAGTATGATAGCTTGTATTTATATAACCTCTAATATTGTTTTATAACAGAGTATGATAGCTTGTATTTATATAACCTCTAATATTGTTTTATAACAGAGTATGATAGCTTGTATTTATATAACCTCTAATATTGTTATATAACAGAGTATGATAGCTTGTATTTATATAACATCTAATATTGTTATATAACAGAGTATGATAGCTTGTATTTATATAACCTCTAATATTGTTTTATAACAGAGTATGATAGCTTGTATTTATATAACCTCTAATATTGTTATATAACAGAGTATGATAGCTTGTATTTATATAACCTCTAATATTGTTTTATAACAGAGTATGATAGCTTGTATTTATATAACCTCTAATATTGTTATATAACAGAGTATGATAGCTTGTATTTATATAACATCTAATATTGTTACATAACAGAGTATGATAGCTTGTATTTATATAACCTCTAATATTGTTTTATAACAGAGTATGATAGCTTGTATTTATATAACCTCTAATATTGTTTTATAACAGAGTATGATAGCTTGTATTTATATAACATCTAATATTGTTATATAACAGTGAGTATGATAGCTTGTATTTATATAATCTCTAATATTGTTATATAACAGAGTATGATAGCTTGTATTTATATAACCTCTAATATTGTTTTATAACAGAGTATGATAGCTTGTATTTATATAACCTCTAATATTGTTATATAACAGAGTATGATAGCTTGTATTTATATAACCTCTAATATTGTTTTATAACAGAGTATGATAGCTTGTATTTATATAATCTCTAATATTGTTATATAACAGAGTATGATAGCTTGTATTTATATAACCTCTAATATTGTTTTATAACAGAGTATGATAACTTGTATTTATATAATCTCTAATACTGTTCATTGTTTCATCAGGAAAGAAACCAAGAAGCATAAATGTTTAAAGACGGCAAAAACATCCACCAAACCAGGAAAGTCAAAGAAACCAGAAAAGTCAAAGAAAGCAGTTCCATCAGACAAGTGTAAGTTATGTGTAACAACAGTTCCATCAGACAAGTGTAAGTTATGTGTAACAACAGTTCCATCAGACAAGTGTAAGTTATGTGTAACAACAGTTCCATCAGACAAGTGTAAGTTATGTGTAACAACAGTTCCATCAGACAAGTGTAAGTTATGTGTAACAACAGTTCCATCAGACAAGTGTAAGTTATGTGTAACAACAGTTCCATCAGACAAGTGTAAGTTATGTGTAACAACAGTTCCATCAGACAAGTGTAAGTTATGTGTAACAACAGTTCCATCAGACAAGTGTAAGTTATGTGTAACAACAGTTCTATCAGACAAGTGTAAGTTATGTGTAACAACAGTTCCATCAGACAAGTGTAAGTTATGTGTAACAACAGTTCCATCAGACAAGTGTAAGTTATGTGTAACAACAGTTCCATCAGACAAGTGTAAGTTATGTGTAACAACAGTTCCATCAGACAAGTGTAAGTTATGTGTAACAACAGTTCCATCAGACAAGTGTAAGTTATGTGTAACAACAGTTCCATCAGACAAGTGTAAGTTATGTGTAACAACAGTTCCATCAGACAAGTGTAAGTTATGTGTAACAACAGTTCCATCAGACAAGTGTAAGTTATGTGTAACAACAGTTCCATCAGACAAGTGTAAGTTATGTGTAACAACAGTTCCATCAGACAAGTGTAAGTTATGTGTAACAACAGTTCCATCAGACAAGTGTAAGTTATGTGTAACAACAGTTCCATCAGACAAGTGTAAGTTATGTGTAACAACAGTTCCATCAGACAAGTGTAAGTTATGTGTAACAACAGTTCCATCAGACAAGTGTAAGTTATGTGTAACAACAGTTCCATCAGACAAGTGTAAGTTATGTGTAACAACAGTTCCATCAGACAAGTGTAAGTTATGTGTAACAACAGTTCCATCAGACAAGTGTAAGTTATGTGTAACAACAGTTCCATCAGACAAGTGTAAGTTATGTGTAACAACAGTTCCATCAGACAAGTGTAAGTTATGTGTAACAACAGTTCCATCAGACAAGTGTAAGTTATGTGTAACAACAGTTCCATCAGACAAGTGTAAGTTATGTGTAACAACAGTTCCATCAGACAAGTGTAAGTTATGTGTAACAACAGTTCCATCAGACAAGTGTAAGTTATGTGTAACAACAGTTCCATCAGACAAGTGTAAGTTATGTGTAACAACAGTTCCATCAGACAAGTGTAAGTTATGTGTAACAACAGTTCCATCAGACAAGTGTAAGTTATGTGTAACAACAGTTCCATCAGACAAGTGTAAGTTATGTGTAACAACAGTTCCATCAGACAAGTGTAAGTTATGTGTAACAACAGTTCCATCAGACAAGTGTAAGTTATGTGTAACAACAGTTCCATCAGACAAGTGTAAGTTATGTGTAACAACAGTTCCATCAGACAAGTGTAAGTTATGTGTAACAACAGTTCCATCAGACAAGTGTAAGTTATGTGTAACAACAGTTCCATCAGACAAGTGTAAGTTATGTGTAACAACAGTAACTTCAGTAACACATATAAGATTTTCAGCGATGAAGTTATATTATGATGCTTTTTCTGGGTCTTGTAGCAAGTATAGTTAGCTCATTCTAGCTAGTCTTAATGTAATTTATTATTTGTCTCTCTCAGGTCTTGTAGCAAGTATAGTTAGCTCATTCTAGCTAGTCTTAATGTAATTTATTATTTATGATTTGTCTCTCTCAGGTCTTGTTCTTACTTAAGAAGCTTCCTCTCTCAGGTCTTGTTCTTACTTAAGAAGCTTCCTCTCTCAGGTCTTGTTCTTACTTAAGAAGCTTCCTCTCTCAGGTCTTGTTCTTACTTAAGAAGCTTCCTCTCTCAGGTCTTGTTCTTAAGAAGCTTCCTCTCTCAGGTCTTGTTCTTACTTAAGAAGCTTCCTCTCTCAGGTCTTGTTCTTACTTAAGAAGCTTCCTCTCTCAGGTCTTGTTCTTACTTAAGAAGCTTCCTCTCTCAGGTCTTGTTCTTACCTAAGAAGCTTCCTCTCTCAGGTCTTGTTCTTACTTAAGAAGCTTCCTCTCTCAGGTCTTGTTCTTACTTAAGAAGCTTCCTCTCTCAGGTCTTGTTCTTACTTAAGGAAGCTTCCTCTCTCAGGTCTTGTTCTTACTTAAGGAAGCTTCCTCTCTCAGGTCTTGTTCTTACTTAAGAAGCTTCCTCTCTCAGGTCTTGTTCTTACTTAAGAAGCTTCCTCTCTCAGGTCTTGTTCTTACTTAAGAAGCTTCCTCTCTCAGGTCTTGTTCTTACTTAAGAAGCTTCCTCTCTCAGGTCTTGTTCTTACTTAAGAAGCTTCCTCTCTCAGGTCTTGTTCTTACTTAAGAAGCTTCCTCTCTCAGGTCTTGTTCTTACTTAAGAAGCTTCCTCTCTCAGGTCTTGTTCTTACTTAAGAAGCTTCCTCTCTCAGGTCTTGTTCTTACTTAAGAAGCTTCCTCTCTCAGGTCTTGTTCTTACTTAAGAAGCTTCCTCTCTCAGGTCTTGTTCTTACTTAAGAAGCTTCCTCTCTCAGGTCTTGTTCTTACTTAAGAAGCTTCCTCTCTCAGGTCTTGTTCTTACTTAAGAAGCTTCCTCTCTCAGGTCTTGTTCTTACTTAAGAAGCTTCCTCTCTCAGGTCTTGTTCTTACTTAAGAAGCTTCCTCTCTCAGGTCTTGTTCTTACTTAAGAAGCTTCCTCTCTCAGGTCTTGTTCTTACTTAAGAAGCTTCCTCTCTCAGGTCTTGTTCTTACTTAAGAAGCTTCCTCTCTCAGGTCTTGTTCTTACTTAAGAAGCTTCCTCTCTCAGGTCTTGTTCTTACTTAAGAAGCTTCCTCTCTCAGGTCTTGTTCTTACTTAAGAAGCTTCCTCTCTCAGGTCTTGTTCTTACTTAAGAAGCTTCCTCTGTCAGGTCTTGTCCTTACTTAAGAAGCTTCCTCTCTCAGGTCTTGTTCTTACTTAAGAAGCTTCCTCTCTCAGGTCTTGTCCTTACTTAAGAAGCTTCCTCTCTCAGGTCTTGTCCTTACTTAAGAAGCTTCCTCTCTCAGGTCTTGTCCTTACTTAAGAAGCTTCCTCTCTCAGGTCTTGTTCTTACTTAAGAAGCTTCCTCTCTAAGGTCTTGTCCTTACTTAAGAAGCTTCCTCTCTCAGGTCTTGTCCTTACTTAAGAAGCTTCCTCTCTCAGGTCTTGTCCTTACTTAAGAAGCTTCCTCTCTCAGGTCTTGTCCTTACTTAAGGAAGCTTCCTCTGTCAGGTCTTGTCCTTACTTAAGAAGCTTCCTCTCTCAGGTCTTGTCCTTACTTAAGGAAGCTTCCTCTGTCAGGTCTTGTCCTTACTTAAGAAGCTTCCTCTCTCAGGTCTTGTCCTTACTTAAGAAGCTTCCTCTCTCAGGTCTTGTCCTTACTTAAGAAGCTTCCTCTCTCAGGTCTTGTTCTTACTTAAGGAAGCTTCCTCTCTCAGGTCTTGTCCTTACTTAAGAAGCTTCCTCTCTCAGGTCTTGTTCTTACTTAAGAAGCTTCCTCTCTCAGGTCTTGTTCTTACTTAAGGAAGCTTCCTCTCTCAGGTCTTGTCCTTACTTAAGGAAGCTTCCTCTCTCAGGTCTTGTTCTTACTTAAGAAGCTTCCTCTCTCAGGTCTTGTTCTTACTTAAGGAAGCTTCCTCTCTCAGGTCTTGTCCTTACTTAAGAAGCTTCCTCTCTCAGGTCTTGTTCTTACTTAAGAAGCTTCCTCTCTCAGGTCTTGTTCTTACTTAAGAAGCTTCCTCTCTCAGGTCTTGTCCTTACTTAAGGAAGCTTCCTCTGTCAGGTCTTGTCCTTACTTAAGAAGCTTCCTCTCTCAGGTCTTGTCCTTACTTAAGGAAGCTTCCTCTGTCAGGTCTTGTCCTTACTTAAGAAGCTTCCTCTCTCAGGTCTTGTCCTTACTTAAGAAGCTTCCTCTCTCAGGTCTTGTCCTTACTTAAGAAGCTTCCTCTCTCAGGTCTTGTTCTTACTTAACCCTTTCACTGTTTCAGGCCCCTCTCTGAAACTGTCATTCTATGTCGCAAAATTTTTGAAAAAAAAAATTATTTTTTCTTATGAAATGATAGACAATCTTTTCCCGATGGTAATGACACCAAAAGTTCGAAATTTGGTCGAAAACTCGTGGAATTATGCTCCCGCGAAGTTAGCGGTCTCGGCGACATATGCGTATCGGCGATTTCGCCGACTTTGAGCCCTATTTTCAGCCAATTCAATTGTTCCAGTTGACCAAACTCATAGCTATTTCTTTAGAACTCCATTTTATCTATCAGCTGAGTACAAGAAACCTCCCATTTAATAATTTGGACTACCCAATATGGTGGTCAGAAATTGGCAATTTGGCCAATTTCACGCAAAATAAAAAAGATGCCAATTTCAAAATAGGGTCCAGAATAAACAAGGTAGACATTCGTGGCACTAAAATAACATATGCTCTGTTCATTAGTCACATCTCTAGGCCCCTCTTATATTATTATTGCTTTCTATTTTAATTTTTTATTCATACAAAAAAATACAAAATTTACTGTTATGCAGACGACTGTATTATTGTAAAAATCGTATAAATAATATCAGTGCACTAGTGAAAGAATATTAGACTCCCCAGTTGACGTGTATTGGACGTGTGGTGTGATTTATTTACTCTTGAACATTGGTAAAAATCGAACATTTCCGCTACTTTGAGCTCAGTTTCAAGGTCGTTTTCATCGAAAAAGTAATGAAAATCATCTCTATTTCTGTAATATGTTTTCCATTTTATCACCTAAGACCATGAAAACGCGAATACAACGATAAATACTATACGAAAATACACCTCAAAGTCGGCGTTTTATTCCAAAAAAACGATAAGAGTTTTTTTTTTCTCATTACGCAATGTGTGCTGCAGGATTTTTTTTATGTGGTGCACACTGACCACACAGACCCATTCTCTCACATGTGGGCCTACCAGCTTTCTCCTACTTGATTTGAAGCCGCTAGAATTATTGAGTATATATACGTCAGAAACATTGGCTCGTAAGACGTATTTATACGTCGAAAACAGTCAAAGGGTTAAGGAAGCTTCCTCTCTCAGGTCTTGTCCTTACTTAAGAAGCTTCCTCTCTCAGGTCTTGTCCTTACTTAAGGAAGCTTCCTCTGTCAGGTCTTGTCCTTACTTAAGAAGCTTCCTCTCTCAGGTCTTGTCCTTACTTAAGAAGCTTCCTCTCTCAGGTCTTGTCCTTACTTAAGAAGCTTCCTCTCTCAGGTCTTGTCCTTACTTAAGAAGCTTCCTCTCTCAGGTCTTGTTCTTACTTAAGAAGCTTCCTCTCTCAGGTCTTGTTCTTACTTAAGGAAGCTTCCTCTCTCAGGTCTTGTCCTTACTTAAGGAAGCTTCCTCTCTCAGGTCTTGTTCTTACTTAAGAAGCTTCCTCTCTCAGGTCTTGTTCTTACTTAAGGAAGCTTCCTCTCTCAGGTCTTGTCCTTACTTAAGAAGCTTCCTCTCCCAGGTCTTGTTCTTACTTAAGAAGCTTCCTCTCTCAGGTCTTGTCCTTACTTAAGAAGCTTCCTCTCTCAGGTCTTGTCCTTACTTAAGAAGCTTCCTCTCTCAGGTCTTGTCCTTACTTAAGAAGCTTCCTCTCTCAGGTCTTGTCCTTACTTAAGGAAGCTTCCTCTGTCAGGTCTTGTCCTTACTTAAGAAGCTTCCTCTCTCAGGTCTTGTCCTTACTTAAGGAAGCTTCCTCTGTCAGGTCTTGTCCTTACTTAAGAAGCTTCCTCTCTCAGGTCTTGTCCTTACTTAAGAAGCTTCCTCTCTCAGGTCTTGTCCTTACTTAAGAAGCTTCCTCTCTCAGGTCTTGTTCTTACTTAAGGAAGCTTCCTCTCTCAGGTCTTGTCCTTACTTAAGAAGCTTCCTCTCTCAGGTCTTGTTCTTACTTAAGAAGCTTCCTCTCTCAGGTCTTGTTCTTACTTAAGGAAGCTTCCTCTCTCAGGTCTTGTCCTTACTTAAGGAAGCTTCCTCTCTCAGGTCTTGTTCTTACTTAAGAAGCTTCCTCTCTCAGGTCTTGTTCTTACTTAAGGAAGCTTCCTCTCTCAGGTCTTGTCCTTACTTAAGAAGCTTCCTCTCTCAGGTCTTGTTCTTACTTAAGAAGCTTCCTCTCTCAGGTCTTGTCCTTACTTAAGAAGCTTCCTCTCTCAGGTCTTGTTCTTACTTAAGAAGCTTCCTCTCTCAGGTCTTGTCCTTACTTAAGGAAGCTTCCTCTGTCAGGTCTTGTCCTTACTTAAGAAGCTTCCTCTCTCAGGTCTTGTCCTTACTTAAGGAAGCTTCCTCTGTCAGGTCTTGTCCTTACTTAAGAAGCTTCCTCTCTCAGGTCTTGTCCTTACTTAAGAAGCTTCCTCTCTCAGGTCTTGTCCTTACTTAAGAAGCTTCCTCTCTCAGGTCTTGTTCTTACTTAAGGAAGCTTCCTCTCTCAGGTCTTGTCCTTACTTAAGAAGCTTCCTCTCTCAGGTCTTGTTCTTACTTAAGAAGCTTCCTCTCTCAGGTCTTGTTCTTACTTAAGGAAGCTTCCTCTCTCAGGTCTTGTCCTTAAGGAAGCTTCCTCTCTCAGGTCTTGTTCTTACTTAAGAAGCTTCCTCTCTCAGGTCTTGTTCTTACTTAAGGAAGCTTCCTCTCTCAGGTCTTGTCCTTACTTAAGAAGCTTCCTCTCTCAGGTCTTGTTCTTACTTAAGAAGCTTCCTCTCTCAGGTCTTGTCCTTACTTAAGAAGCTTCCTCTCTCAGGTCTTGTTCTTACTTAAGAAGCTTCCTCTCTCAGGTCTTGTCCTTACTTAAGAAGCTTCCTCTCTCAGGTCTTGTTCTTACTTAAGAAGCTTCCTCTCTCAGGTCTTGTCCTTACTTAAGAAGCTTCCTCTCTCAGGTCTTGTTCTTACTTAAGAAGCTTCCTCTCTCAGGTCTTGTCCTTACTTAAGAAGCTTCCTCTCTCAGGTCTTGTCCTTACTTAAGAAGCTTCCTCTCTCAGGTCTTGTTCTTACTTAAGGAAGCTTCCTCTCTCAGGTCTTGTCCTTACTTAAGAAGCTTCCTCTCTCAGGTCTTGTTCTTACTTAAGGAAGCTTCCTCTCTCAGGTCTTGTTCTTACTTAAGAAGCTTCCTCTCTCAGGTCTTGTTCTTACTTAAGGAAGCTTCCTCTCTCAGGTCTTGTTCTTACTTAAGAAGCTTCCTCTCTCAGATCTTGTCCTTACTTAAGAAGCTTCCTCTCTCAGATCTTGTCCTTACTTAAGAAGCTTCCTCTGTCAGGTCTTGTTCTTACTTAAGAAGCTTCCTCTCTCAGGTCTTGTTCTTACTTAAGAAGCTTCCTCTCTCAGGTCTTGTTCTTACTTAAGAAGCTTCCTCTCTCAGGTCTTGTTCTTACTTAAGGAAGCTTCCTCTCTCAGGTCTTGTCCTTACTTAAGGAAGCTTCCTCTCTCAGGTCTTGTTCTTACTTAAGGAAGCTTCCTCTGTCAGGTCTTGTTCTTACTTAAGAAGCTTCCTCTCTCAGGTCTTGTTCTTACTTAAGGAAGCTTTCTCTCTCAGGTCTTGTCCTTACTTAAGAAGCTTCCTCTCTCAGGTCTTGTTCTTACTTAAGGAAGCTTTCTCTGTCAGGTCTTGTTCTTACTTAAGAAGCTTCCTCTCTCAGGTCTTGTTCTTACTTAAGGAAGCTTTCTCTCTCAGGTCTTGTCCTTACTTAAGAAGCTTCCTCTCTCAGGTCTTGTTCTTACTTAAGGAAGCTTTCTCTGTCAGGTCTTGTTCTTACTTAAGAAGCTTCCTCTCTCAGGTCTTGTTCTTACTTAAGGAAGCTTCCTCTGTCAGGTCTTGTTCTTACTTAAGAAGCTTCCTCTCTCAGGTCTTGTTCTTACTTAAGGAAGCTTTCTCTCTCAGGTCTTGTCCTTACTTAAGCTTCCTCTCTCAGGTCTTTTCCTTACTTAAGGAAGCTTCCTCTCTCAGGTCTTGTCCTTACTTAAGAAGCTTCCTCTCTCAGGTCTTGTCCTTACTTAAGAAGCTTCCTCTCTCAGATCTTGTCCTTACTTAAGAAGCTTCCTCTCTCAGGTCTTTTCCTTACTTAAGGAAGCTTCCTCTCTCAGATCTTGTCCTTACTTAAGAAGCTTCCTCTCTCAGGTCTTGTCCTTACTTAAGAAGCTTCCTGTCTCAGATCTTGTTCTTACTTAAGAAGCTTCCTCTCTCAGGTCTTGTCCTTACTTAAGAAGCTTCCTCTCTCAGGTCTTGTTCTTACTTAAGATGCTTCCTCTCTCAGGTCTTGTCCTTACTTAAGAAGCTTCCTCTCTCAGGTCTTGTTCTTACTTAAGAAGCTTCCTCTCTCAGGTCTTGTCCTTACTTAAGAAGCTTCCTCTCTCAGATCTTGTCCTTACTTAAGAAGCTTCCTCTCTCAGGTCTTGTTCTTACTTAAGAAGCTTCCTCTCTCAGGTCTTGTTCTTACTTAAGAAGCTTCCTCTGTCAGGTCTTGTTCTTACTTAAGAAGCTTCCTCTCTCAGGTCTTGTTCTTACTTAAGGAAGCTTCCTCTCTCAGGTCTTGTTCTTACTTAAGGAAGCTTCCTCTCTCAGGTCTTGTTCTTACTTAAAGAAGCTTCCTCTCTCAGGTCTTGTCCTTACTTAAGAAGCTTCCTCTCTCAGGTCTTGTTCTTACTTAAGAAGCTTCCTCTCTCAGGTCTTGTTCTTACTTAAGAAGCTTCCTCTGTCAGGTCTTGTTCTTACTTAAGAAGCTTCCTCTCTCAGGTCTTGTTCTTACTTAAGGAAGCTTCCTCTCTCAGGTCTTGTTCTTACTTAAGGAAGCTTCCTCTCTCAGGTCTTGTTCTTACTTAAAGAAGCTTCCTCTCTCAGGTCTTGTTCTTACTTAAGAAGCTTCCTCTCTCAGGTCTTGTTCTTACTTAAGAAGCTTCCTCTGTCAGGTCTTGTTCTTACTTAAGAAGCTTCCTCTCTCAGGTCTTGTTCTTACTTAAGGAAGCTTCCTCTCTCAGGTCTTGTTCTTACTTAAGGAAGCTTCCTCTCTCAGGTCTTGTTCTTACTTAAGGAAGCTTCCTCTCTCAGGTCTTGTCCTTACTTAAGAAGCTTCCTCTCTCAGGTCTTGTTCTTACTTAAGAAGCTTCCTCTCTCAGGTCTTGTTCTTACTTAAGAAGCTTCCTCTCTCAGGTCTTGTCCTTACTTAAGAAGCTTCCTCTCTCAGGTCTTGTTCTTACTTAAGAAGCTTCCTCTCTCAGGTCTTGTTCTTACTTAAGAAGCTTCCTCTCTCAGGTCTTGTCCTTACTTAAGAAGCTTCCTCTCTCAGGTCTTGTTCTTACTTAAGAAGCTTCCTCTCTCAGGTCTTGTTCTTACTTAAGAAGCTTCCTCTCTCAGGTCTTGTTCTTACTTAAGGAAGCTTCCTCTCTCAGGTCTTGTTCTTACTTAAGAAGCTTCCTCTCTCAGATCTTGTCCTTACTTAAGAAGCTTCCTCTCTCAGGTCTTGTTCTTACTTAAGAAGCTTCCTCTCTCAGGTCTTGTTCTTACTTAAGGAAGCTTCCTCTCTCAGGTCTTGTCCTTACTTAAGAAGCTTCCTCTCTCAGGTCTTGTTCTTACTTAAGAAGCTTCCTCTCTCAGGTCTTGTTCTTACTTAAGGAAGCTTCCTCTCTCAGGTCTTGTTCTTACTTAAGAAGCTTCCTCTCTCAGATCTTGTCCTTACTTAAGAAGCTTCCTCTCTCAGGTCTTGTTCTTACTTAAGAAGCTTTCTCTCTCAGGTCTTGTTCTTACTTAAGAAGCTTCCTCTCTCAGGTCTTGTCCTTACTTAAGAAGCTTCCTCTCTCAGGTCTTGTTCTTACTTAAGGAAGCTTCCTCTCTCAGGTCTTGTTCTTACTTAAGAAGCTTCCTCTCTCAGATCTTGTCCTTACTTAAGAAGCTTCCTCTCTCAGATCTTGTCCTTACTTAAGCTTCCTCTCTCAGGTCTTGTCCTTACTTAAGAAGCTTCCTCTCTCAGATCTTGTCCTTACTTAAGAAGCTTCCTCTCTCAAGTCTTGTCCTTACTTAAGAAGCTTTCTCTCTCAGGTCTTGTCCTTACTTAAGGAAGCTTCCTCTCTCAGGTCTTGTCTTACTTAAGGAAGCTTCCTCTCAGGTCTTGTCCTTACTTAAGGAAGCTTCCCCTCTCAGGTCTTGTCCTTACTTAAGGAGCTTCTTCTGTTAGGTCTTGGCCTTACTTAAGGACCTTCTTCTGTTAAGTCTTGTCCTTACTTAAGGACCTTCTGTCAGGTTTTGTCCTTACTAAAGAAGTATTTTATATTAGGTCTTGCCCTTAATAAGGAAGGTTTTATTACGTGTATAAGCCATACCAGTTATATAAGCCATACCAGTTATATAAGCCATACCAGTTATATAAGCCATACCAGTTATATAAGCCATACCAGTTATATAAGCCATACCAGTTATATAAGCCATACCAGTTATATAAGCCATACCAGTTATATAAGCCATACCAGTTATATAAGCCATACCAGTTATATAAGCCATACCAGTTATATAAGCCATACCAGTTATATAAGCCATACCAGTTATATAAGCCATACCAGTTATATAAGCCATACCAGTTATATAAGCCATACCAGTTATATAAGCCATACCAGTTATATAAGCCATACCAGTTATATAAGCCATACCAGTTATATAAGCCATACCAGTTATATAAGCCATACCAGTTATATAAGCCATACCAGTTATATAAGCCATGCCAGTTATATAAGCCATGCCAGTTATATAAGCCATGCCAGTTATATAAGCCATGCCAGTTATATAAGCCATGCCAGTTATATAAGCCATGCCAGTTATATAAGCCATACCAGTTATATAAGCCATACCAGTTATATAAGCCATACCAGTTATATAAGCCATACCAGTTATATAAGCCATACCAGTTATATAAGCCATACCAGTTATATAAGCCATACCAGTTATATAAGCCATACCAGTTATATAAGCCATACCAGTTAGTCATTATGCTAGTGCATAATACACTTAATGCCAATTTATGAATAATAAGTCATGTGTGCCTTTCAGACATTTATGTTTTATTATTTTTTTTTTCTGGAATGGTATTTAACCCCTAAACGGTCCAAACATATACAGTGGACCCCCGCATAACGATTACCTCTGAATGCGACCAATTATGTAAGTGTATTTATGTAAGTGCGTTTGTACGTGTATGTTTGGGGGTCTGAAATGGACTAATCTACTTCACAATATTTCTTATGGGAACAAATTCGGTCAGTACTGGCACCTGAACATACTTCTGGAGTGAAAAAATATTGTTAACCGGGGGTCCACTGTATATATATATACATTCTCTCGCCCTGCGTCCCAAGTATTTAAAAAAAAAAAAAAATATGTAGAAAGAAAGCACATTTTTTAAGTGTTATAAGATAAAAATATTTACGGACAGTACTTACCGAGATATTAGGTGGCGAAGTTGGCGCTTGGCGATCACCTCACGGCAACATGGAGCTCTGCTGCTTGCAGAAATTCTACATATTTACTTTTTTTTTTTTTTTTTTTTTTTTTTTTTTTTTTTTTTTTTTTTTTTTTTGTTTTTTGTAGATGAGTGGTTCAGAGAACCGACACGTTGATAAATTAGACACATGTGCAACTCTTGGGTATCTTTATTAAGGAAATGTTTCGCCACACAGTGGCTTCATCAGTCCATACACAGGAGAAGCTTGAAGAACAGGAGGAGAATGAGGTAATCAGTCCCTCGGCCTTGAGTCAATGTGTTAATTTTCTTGGTGTTCCTGATGTGATAATTATGTTTTATAGTAAATCTTTTGATTTCAATTCCAATTGTTGTTTATACACCAATATTCAAAATTATTATCATATTGTCATAAACACACATGTACACACTGACAGGTGATTTTGCACACCTGGCTGAATCACATTCTATTATCTACAACTCTATACAAGTATTTACATGTCCACTTATGTTTCTAGAATTCCACGATTGTATGATACTCCATAGAGCATGGATTCATAGAGTGCCACCCTACACTGGTGATACATGAATCGTGTGTCCTTCCACTGTTGGGGTTGATTTGTGGTGGTAGCACACACAACACACTTTTTCTGGGAATTCTTCTTTGTGGTAGGTGGTATTGGTACCAGATAGTGACAGGGATGATTTAGTCCGGCACTTCCCCCACTGGCTGTGGTTGTGGGACAAGTCGCTGTTGAAGGGCAGGTACAGGTGTGGTACCATACTTTCTTGCTATGTTTTACAATATTCAGGGAGAATTCTGCAAAACGTTGTCATTTTCCAGTCTTTATTTCATACGTATTGAATGCATTGAGCACTGCAATGTCTACAAAATGAAGAAACAGTTTTATATACCACTTGCGACTCCTACGTACACAGTCAACAAACCCTATCATCATGTCACACTTGTGAACTAGTCGCATATTGTTTGTATAGTCCATGACAGCAGCTGGCTTTACAATGCGTTCATTAGTCTCCCTGTTCATTTTGTACTATCTCGTTTCTGTGAATGGTTGACAGCTATGTCACATTCCATTTTTCATGCCACATCAATGCCATGATGTCATTAGCATGAAACAATTGCACTGCACCTTCAGCACTGCCTTGGCTTATGTTTTTCTATTCCTTCTCACTGTTCCACACATATCAGTATTGTTCACACATAGGAAATCAGCGAGCATAGGGTTTGTATACGAGTTGTCTATGTACAATGTATGGCCCTTGCCAAGGTATGGTTCCATCATCCTGCGAACATCACCAGAAATGCCCAACATACGTCTGTCATCATCGAGTGTGTTTCTCCCAGTGTATGCAGTGACATCCAACACAAGACCACTCTCACAGTCACACATAACAAAAAGTTGTATACCAAAGCGATTACGTTTGCTTGGTATATATTGCTTGAATGACAGGCGTCCCTTGAACAGAATCAAGGACTCGTCAACAACAGTGTTCCTGAAGGGATAAAAGTATGCACTGAATTTCTGCTTCAAATACATACACTTCCCAGATTTTGTATAAAAGGTCATTTCTGTTTGGCATATTCCTGTCTGAGAAGTGCAGCATTCGTAGCAACAGAGTGAATCTGTTGCAGGGAAGGTCACAGAAGACTGGAGTACTGATGAAGTGGTCTGTGGACCAGTAGTTACGTATATTGTTCTTATAGGTATATGGCATAAGCATGACAGTGGCAAGGAATAAATACATTTCAGCCACTGTTGTGTCTTTCCACCTGTGCAGCCGTGATGATTCTCCAACCTCTGCTGTGTTGTTCATGACATATCGGTAATAATTGTTTGTGTGGGTCACTATCAAGTTCGTTATAGGCTCGTCAAAGTAGTATAACTGGAAAAAGTCTAACTGTAGACTCATCCATTAGGGACATTCTGGCTGGATGCCACTTCCACTCTCATCAAAATCACAAGGCTGTGGCACGAATATACTTTGTGTCCAGTTCCACTCACGATCACATGGTGCAGGGTGGACCTGTGGCATGGGATGAGGGGGAGCAGAAGGAGGGACAGGAGTGGAGGCAGCACATGGTTGAGGGGGTGCCGGGTGGTCCTTTGTCTGTCCACCCACTGTGCTGTATGGTCCAGACACCGTGCCACCCACCACTACTTCCTCCATCCCCACATATTCACCCTCATGATCACTATCACTATCTGTGGCCGGGGTTTTGGATCGTGACCTGCCACGACCCTGGGGACTGCATATGGCACATTGCTTGAACATAGATGATGATGCTTAAAATTGCGCTTCACTGGTGATTAATGAACTTCGCTATCGCTAGACGAATTCTTGAATGGCATAAAATCAATCTCATCATCACTTACATCACTTTCACTATCACTAAAACACCTAGAAAAGGATAGTTTCCTCTTGCGAAGTTGCCTGTGGGTAACACTCACCACTTCAGAGTTGCACTTTGCCCAGGGTCTTGTGTGGCCACACAGGCCACCCCAGAAGTGCTTGGCCCAGGGTCTGGTGTGGCCACCCCAGAGGTGAAGAATTGAGACACTTATGCAACACATGGGAATCTTTATTGAAGAAACGTTTCGCCACACAGTGGCTTCATCAGTCCAATACAAAGTAGAAATGGGTAAGGAGAGTAGAAGTTTTGAGGTAATCAGTCCCTCAACCTGGAATCGATGTGTTCAGTCGGTTTTCAAAACCATTCATCACATCTGTCAGACACTGCAATATCATGGGATCTTGGTACAAAGACTTCAACGCTTGCCCAACCTTTGGACGACGACCTACTTACACTAGTGGCAGGTCCCACTGTGATCCCGCCTCCTGCTTGGACTCATCTCACCGCAGTATATAAGCCACCTCTCTGGCCCAGTGCTGCACTTCCTACAAGAGTGATGGACTGAACACATCGATTCCAGGTTGAGGGACTGATTACCTCAAAACTTCTACTCTCCTTACCCATTTCTACTTTGTATTGGACTGACGAAGCCACTGTGTGGCGAAACATTTCTTCAATAAAGATTCCCATGTGTTGCATAAGTGTCTCAATTCTTCAACTTGTCGGTTTTCAAAACCATTCATCACACCCCAGAGGTGATGGGCTAAGGGTCATCTGGGTTATCGTCGATATTTTCAGTAACTCCTTGAATATTAGTGGCCCCATTGGTGTCATATCCACTAAACTCACGTTCTATGTCACTTTCCTCGAATAGTAGTGTTAATACGACGAGGCGTGAGTGAATCACGAGGATGTGCCATGATGTTGACCCAAGATGGAGCTGAATGTGGTATCCAGGCATCCCCGATTTTTTTCATATGGCGCACACTGAGTGCAAACACCCATTCTCTCATGTCTAGGCGACTCGAGCACATTGCGCCAATTTTGAAGGCATGAAAAATGAAACGTATATACATGTATATGTTTGGACTGTTTAGGGGTTAAAAAACATTCTAATTGATTTTTTTTTGTATGCAAGGGTTTCCAGTGGCACTGAAGTGACCAAGTAAGTTTCAGCTAAATGTGATGGTAACTTCGTCAGTTATTTGTGTTTACCAGTGCACCTCTTTTAACGTATTTAAAATTTTATTATATGTACTTATACAGTGGAACCTCGGCTTATGAATGCCCCACCATGCGAATTTTTCAGGATACGAACCGTCATTCAGTCAATTTTTTACATCTGGATACGAACAGAATTTCAGGATGCAAACTTCCCACTCAAGGGAAGTTCCTTAAATAAATAAATAAATAAATAAAATATTTATTTTTTTGCAAAGGTTACAATGTGTGTTTACATATCATAATATGATTGGAGCAAAGAAAGGCACTATCATGCCAAGGCATTTCAGGCAGACTGAACCTAATGCTAATAGATTACTTAAGTCTAGACAGGTGAAAAGTAGTGGTTACCAATGTTTTGCTGATGGTGGTGCCAACTATTGGTGGCCCTTTGAAGTTTCTCCTTACTATTATTATTACTAGTACAGTGGACCCCCGAGTTTCATGATTAATCCGTTCCAGAGAGCCCGCCGAAAGTCGAAAATCACGAAACTCGAAACCATTTTCCCCATAAGAAATAATGGAAATAAAATTAATCCGTTTCAGACACCCAAAAATCTTTCTTTCTTTCAACACACCGGCCGTATCCCACCGAGGCGGGGTGGCCCAAAAGGAAAAACGAAAGTTTCTCCTTTTACATTTAGTAATATATACAGGAGAAGGGGTTACTAGCCCCTTGCTCCCGGCATTTTAGTTGCCTCTTGCGACACGCATGGCTTACGGAGGAAGAATTCTGTTCCACTTCCCCGTGGAGAACACCCAAAAGTATTAAAATAAAGTGTATGGTAGAGTTATTATTGAAAGAATTAAGAGTAAGACGGAGAATAGGATAGCAGATGAACAAGGAGGCTTTAGGAAAGGTAGGGGGTGTGTGGACCAGGTGTTTACAGTGAAACATATAAGTGAACAGTATTTAGATAAGGCAAAAGAGGTCTTTGTGGCATTTATGGATTTGGAAAAGGCGTATGACAGGGTGGATAGGGGGGCAATGTGGCAGATGTTGCAAGTGTATGGTGTAGGAGGTAGGTTACTGAAAGCAGTGAAGAGTTTTTACGAGGATAGTGAAGCTCAAGTTAGAGTATGTAGGAAAGAGGGAAATTTTTTCCCAGTAAAAGTAGGCCTTAGACAAGGATGTGTGATGTCACCGTGGTTGTTTAATATATTTATAGATGGGGTTGTAAGAGAAGTAAATGCGAGGGTCTTGGCAAGAGGCGTGGAGTTAAAAGATAAAGAATCACACACAAAGTGGGAGTTGTCACAGCTGCTCTTTGCTGATGACACTGTGCTCTTGGGAGATTCTGAAGAGAAGTTGCAGAGATTGGTGGATGAATTTGGTAGGGTGTGCAAAAGAAGAAAATTAAAGGTGAATACAGGAAAGAGTAAGGTTATGAGGATAACAAAAAGATTAGGTGATGAAAGATTGAATATCAGATTGGAGGGAGAGAGTATGGAGGAGGTGAATGTATTCAGATATTTGGGAGTGGACGTGTCAGCGGATGGGTCTATGAAAGATGAGGTGAATCATAGAATTGATGAGGGGAAAAGAGTGAGTGGTGCACTTAGGAGTCTGTGGAGACAAAGAACTTTGTCCTTGGAGGCAAAGAGGGGAATGTATGAGAGTATAGTTTTACCAACGCTCTTATATGGGTGTGAAGCATGGGTGATGAATGTTGCAGCGAGGAGAAGGCTGGAGGCAGTGGAGATGTCATGTCTGAGGGCAATGTGTGGTGTGAATATAATGCAGAGAATTCGTAGTTTGGAAGTTAGGAGGAGGTGCGGGATTACCAAAACTGTTGTCCAGAGGGCTGAGGAAGGGTTGTTGAGGTGGTTTGGACATGTAGAGAGAATGGAGCGAAACAGAATGACTTCAAGAGTGTATCAGTCTGTAGTGGAAGGAAGGCGGGGTAGGGGTCAGCCTAGGAAAGGTTGGAGAGAGGGGGTAAAGGAGGTTTTGTGTGCGAGGGGCTTGGACTTCCAGCAGGTATGCGTGAGCGTGTTTGATAGGAGTGAATGGAGACAAATGGTTTTTAATACTTGACGTGCTGTTGGAGTGTGAGCAAAGTAACATTTATGAAGGGGTTCAGGGAAACCGGCAGGCCGGACTTGAGTCCTGGAGATGGGAAGTACAGTGCCTGCACTCTGAAGGAGGGGTGTTAATGTTGCAGTTTAAAAACTGTAGTGTAAAGCACCCTTCTGGCAAGACAGTGATGGAGTGAATGATGGTGAAAGCTTTTCTTTTTCGGGCCACCCTGCCTTGGTGGGAATCGGCCAGTGTGATAATAATAAAAAAAATTTTTCAAATTAAATAAAGATTTACATAATGAAAACAATCAGAAATCAAGTACATGCAGTTAAAATAATAATAATAACATTACACTTACCTTTACTGAAGACTTCTGCATGGATGGAAGATGGGAGGAGGGTATAGGAGGAAGGTGTACACTATTTTTTGGAAGGAGAATCTCCTTCCATTCGGACTTCAGGTATGAAGTCCATATCTGGGGTTACTTCCCTTCTTCTTTTAATGCCACTGGGACCAGCTTGAGAGTCACTGGACCCCTGTTGCACAAACTATCTGTCCAGAGAGGTCTGTTTCTGGCATTTCTTTAAGATTTGTCTGAAGTGGGACACAACACTGTCATTGTACATGTTGCCAATACGGCCTGCAACAGCTTTGTTAGGGTGAAGTTCATCCATAAATGTTTGCACTTGTGTCCACTTTGCACAAATGTCCTTAATCTTTGAAGAAGACACCTTCCATCTCTCTTCCTCCTCCTCTGCAGCAGTTTCCTGAGCTGTGATCTCTTGCTGTTGCAGATGAAGCTCTTACAGCTCTTCAGTGGTTAGCTCTTCCCTGTGATCCTCCACCAACTCTTCGACATCCTCACCACTCACCTCCAACCCCAGGGACATCCCCAATGCCACAATAGTTTCCACAACTGGCATAGGTTCCTTAGGGTCAGCCACAAACCCTTCAAAATCCCTCTCTTGTACACAATCTGGCCACAAATTTCTCCGATCATGTTCCTCACTTTCTTTACCAAAGGGCTTGCACTAGCTTTCCTTGGGCCCATGGTGACTTATTTAGCAGTTGTAATCACAAAAAACAATGGATTATTACGTATGAACCCACGGGGTGATGGTCACATGTTGGTAAACAGTGGCACACTGAGCGTGAATGGTGTGGGAGGTTGGCTTTGTGTACACGGTGACGGGCGGACGGGTACCGGACGGTCGCCGAAACACGAGTTTTTACACGAAGCTCAAGGCCGATTTTTTCCAAAAAAAAACTCGCCGAAGGTCGAATTTCACGAAAGTTGAGGCTGCCGGAACTCAAGGGTCCACTGCATTATATTATTGTTATAATAATTATTATTTTTATCATTATTATTAGTAGTAGTACGTGGTGAGGGGCTCTTGATCAAGGGAATTGGATCTGTGCTCCAGGTCCCTAGAATAATAATAATAATAATAATACAGTGGTCCCTCGTTTTTCGTAATTAATCCGTTCCTGGAGCCGTTGCTATAAACGAAATTTACGATTTGCGAATCAATTTTCCCCATAAGAAATAATGTAAATACAATTAATCCGTTCCTGACACTCGGAAGTATTAAAACAAAAAAAATTTTTACATGAAATATACATATAGTACATAAACAATACAATGGGAAATGATGAATGAAACATTAACAGCATAACACTTACCTTTATTGGAGATTCTTCTTAGTGTATGGGAGACTGGAGAAGGAGAGAGAGTGGATTGTTTATAGTTTGGAAGGGGAATCCCCTTCCAGCAACACCTCAGGTACCAATTGCTTCTCTGGGGTTGCTTCTCTTCTCTGTTTCTTAATGCCACTAGGACCACCTTGAGAGTCACTCTAGTCCTGTCTCGCAAAGTAACTGTGGAGAGAGCTCTGTTTCTGGCGTCTCTTTAACACTTCCCGAAAATGGCCCAATACTTTGTCACTGTACATATTTCTCACCTTCTTTACCACAGGCTTGGCACTAGGAGCTTTCTTTGGAGCCATGGTAGCTTATTTAGTACTTGCAAGCACTAAAATGAGTGGAATATTATGAAATATTTCGTAGGAGCACTTGAGGGGACCTTCACTCACTGGTAAACAATGCCAGACTGGCTGGGTAGGGAGGCCGCTCCGGCTCACACCGTGCGTACGCGTCCCAGACGAACTACTATTTGCGAGTCAACCTATGAAAAGCGAGTCCATGTTTATACGAAAATATCCCTATGATTGGCGAAATTTACGATTACCGAGAACTACGAAAAGCGAGGGACCACTGTATAATAATGCATACATACTAATAATAAAGATAATACAGTGGTCCCTCGTTTATTGTCGTTAATCCATTCCTGGAAGTGCAACGATTATCGAAATAGATGATTTTCGAATCAATTTTCCCCATAAGAAATAATGTAAATACAATTAATCCATTCCTGACACCCAGAAGTATTAAAACAAAAAATTTTTTTACATGAAATATAGATGTAGTACATAAACAATACAATGGGACATGATAAATGAAACATTAACAGCATAACACTTATCTTTATTGGCGATTCTTCTTAGCGTATGGAAGACTGGAGGAGAGGAGAGATTGAATTACTGTTTGGAAGGGGAATCCCCTTCCATCAACATCTCAGGTACCAAGTGCTTTTCTGGGGTTACTTCTCTTCTCTGTTTCTTAATGCCACTAGGACCAGCTTGAGAGTCACTGGAGTCCTGTCTTGCAAAAAAAGGGTCCAGAGAGCTTTGTTTCTGGCGTCTCTTTAAAACTTCCCTAAAATGGGCCAAGACTCTTTCACTGTACAAGTTGCCGGTGATGTTTCTCCATAAATCTTTCCATCCTACCCCACATTTCAAAAGTCTCCTTAATTTCTGAAGAAAGCACCTTCTTCCATCTCTCTTCCTCCTCCTCTGCAGCAAGATTCTGAGCTGCGATCTGTTGCTGTTCCTGCTGCAGCTCTTGCAGCTCCTCAGTGGTTAGCTCTTTGTTGTGGTCCTCCACCAACTCTTCTACATCCTCCAAACTCACATCCAACCCCCCATGGAACTCCCCAATGCCACAATAGATTTCACAACTGACATAGGCTCATCAGGGGCAGCCACAAACCCTTCAAAATCCCTCTTGTCGACACAATCTGGCCACAACTTTTTCCAAACAGAATTCAATGTCCTGGTATTCACTCCCTCCCAAACCTTACCTATAAGGCTTATGCAATGGAGGATGCTGAAGTGAGTGTCTGAGGTCACATTAAAGCACCTTTGAAACATTGCTTTGGTGTAGAGTTTTTTAAACTTTGAAATGACCTGCTGGTCCATGGGCTGGAGGAGAGGAGTGGTATTCGGGGGGAAAAACTTTACTGTGATGAACCCAAACTCCTTCAGAATTAGGTCATCCAAGTTTGGAGGATGAGCAGGTACATTGTCCATTACTAGGAGGCACTTGAGATCCAATTTCTTTTTCAGGAGGTAATTCTTCACACTTGGGCCAAACACTTCATTGAACCACTTGACGAAAATTTCCCTCGTGACCCATGCCTTATTATTAGATCTCCAAAACACACACAATTTACTCTTCATAACATTGTTTTTCCTGAACACACTGGGATTTTCAGAATGGTACACTAGTAATGGCTTCACTTTGAAATCCCCACTAGCATTAGCACAGAACATGAGCGTCAGCCTGTTTTTCATAGGCTTGTGTCCTGGCAGTGCCTTTTCCTCCTGAGTAATGTAGGTCCTTTTTGGCATTTTCTTACAAAAGAGGCCTGTTTCATCACAATTGAACACTTGTTAAGGTTTCAGTCCTTCAGCCTCTATGTACTCCTTGAATTCCTGCACATATTTTTCAGCCGCTTTTTGGTCCAATCTTGCAGCCTCACAATGCCTTATCACACTGTACATGTATATGCCACTACAGTTCTTAAATCTCTCAAACCAACCTTTGCTGGCCTTAAATTCACAATTATCAGTACTCATTGCAGGCAATTCTTTACCAGATCATCATGCAAATGCCTAGCCTTTTCACAAATAATTGACGTCATAAGACTATCTCCTGCTAATTGTTTCTTGTTTATCCACACCAATAATAACTTCTCAACATCTTTGAGTACTGGTGATCTCATTTTTGTCAGCATATTTACCCCCTTTGCAACAACAGCTTCCTTGATTTCCTTTTTCTTGGCCACGATGGAAGATATGGTTGTACGGGATTTGTTATACATCCTGGCCAGTTCGGCCACACGTACACCACTTTCATATTGTTCAATGATGTTTTTCTTAAATTCAGTCGTATTTCTCACCTTCTTTACCAAAGTCTTGGCACTAGGAGCTTTCTTTGGACCCATGGTAGCTTATTTAGCGCATGCAAGCACTAAAATGAATGGAATATCATGAAATATTTTGTATGAACAAGTGAGGGGACCGTTGCTCACTGGTAAACAATGGCACACTGGCTGGGAAGGGAGGCCGAGGCGGCTCAGAGCCGTAAGTACGCTTCCAGGACGAATGACGATTAACGAGTCAACTGACCATTTGCGAGCCAATGTTTTGACGAAAATAACGTGACATTTTCCGAAAAAGACGACTATCGAACCTGACGATTATCGAGGGACCACTGTATTTGATAATAATTACTTATGAATCAAGTGTGAGAGTAATGGTGGTTGGGGATTTCAATGCTAAAGTGGGTAAAAATGTTATAGTGGGAGTAGTAGGTAAATTTGGGGTGCCAGGGGTAAATGTAAATGGGGAGCCTTTAATTGAGCTATGTGTAGAAAGAGATTTGGTAATAAGTAATACATATTTTATGAAAAAGAGGATAAATAAATATACAAGGTATGATGTAGCACGTAATGAAAGTAGTTTGTTAGATTATGTATTGGTGGATAAAAGGTTGATGGGTAGGCTCCAGGATGTACACGTTTATAGAGGGGCAACTGATATATCGGATCATTATTTAGTTGTAGCTACAGTTAGAGTAAGAGGTAGATGGGAAAAGAGGAAGGTGGCAACAACAAGTAAGAGGGAGGTGAAAGTGTATAAACTATAAGTTTGTGGTTATAGGAGGGTGGGGGCAGGAGGAAAGAGGAGTGATTGGTGGAATGATGAAGTAAAGGGTGTGATAAAAGAGAAAAAGTTAGCTTATGAGAGGTTTTTACAAAGCAGAAGTGTTATAAGAAGAGCAGAGTATATGGAGAGTAAAAGAAAGGTGAAGAGAGTGGTGAGAGAGTGCAAAAGAAGAGCAGATGATAGAGTGGGAGAGGCACTGTCAAAAAATTTTAATGAAAATAAGAAAAATTTTTGGAGTGAGTTAAATAAGTTAAGAGAGCCTAGGGAAAGTATGGATTTGTCAGTTAAAAACAGAGTAGGGGAGTTAGTAGATGGGGAGAGGGAGGTATTAGGTAGATGGCGAGAATATTTTGAGGAACTTTTAAATGTTAAGGAAGAAAGGGAAGCGGTAATATCATGCACTGGTCAGGGAGGTATACCATCTTTTAGGAGTGAAGAAGAGCAGAATGTAAGTGTGGGGGAGGTATGTGAGGCATTACGTAGAATGAAAGGGGGTAAAGCAGCTGGAACTGATGGGATCATGACAGAAATGGTAAAAGCAGGGGGGGATATAGTGTTGGAGTGGTTGGTACTTTTGTTTAATAAATGTTTGAAAGAGGGGAAGGTACCTAGGGATTGGCAGAGAGCATGTACAGTCCCTTTATATAAAGGGAAATGGGACAAAAGAGATTGTAAAAATTATAGAGGAATAAGTTTACTGAGTATACCAGGAAAAGTGTACAGTAGGGTTATAATTGAAAGAATTAGAGGTAAGACAGAATGTAGGATTGCGGATGAGCAAGGAGGTTTCAGAGTGGGTAGGGGATGTGTAGATCAAGTGTTTACATTGAAGCATATATGTGAACAGTATTTAGATAAAGGTAGGGAAGTTTTTATTGCATTTATGGATTTAGAAAAGGCATATGATAGAGTGGATAGAGGAGCAATGTGGCAGATGTTGCAAGTATATGGAATAGGTGGTAAGTTACTAAATGTTGTAAAGAGTTTTTATGAGGATAGTGAGGCTCAGGTTAGTGTGTGTGAAGAGAGGGAGACTATTTCCCGGTAAAAGTAGGTCTTAGACAGGGATGTGTAATGTCACCATGGTTGTTTAATATATTTATAGATGGGGTTGTAAAAGAAGTAAATGCTAGGGTGTTCAGGAGAGGGGTGGGATTAAATTATGGGGAATCAAATTCAAAATGGGAATTGACACAGCTACTTTTTGCTGATGATACTGTGCTTATGGGAGATTCTAAAGAAAAATTGCAAAGGTTAGTGGATGAGTTTGGGAATGTGTGTAAAGGTAGAAAGTTGAAAGTGAAGATAGAAAAGAGTAAGGTGATGAGGGTATCAAATGATTTAGATAAAGAAAAATTGGATATCAAATTGGGGAGGAGGAGTATGGAAGAAGTGAATGTTTTCAGATACTTGGGAGTTGAGGTGCCGGATGGATTTATGAAGGATGAGGTTAATCATAGAATTGATGAGGGAAAAAAGGTGAATGGTGCGTTGAGGTATATGTGGAGTCAAAAAACGCTATCTATGGAGGCAAAGAAGGGAATGTATGAAAGTATAGTAGTACCAACACTTTTATATGGGTGTGAAGCTTGGGTGGTAAATGCAGCAGCGAGGAGACGGTTGGAGGCAGTGGAGATGTCCTGTCTAAGGGCAATGTGTGGTGTAAATATTATGCAGAAAATTCCAAGTGTGGAAATTAGGAAAAGGTGTGGAGTTAATAAAAGTATTAGTCAGAGGGCAGAAGAGGGGTTGTTGAGGTGGTTTGGTCATTTAGAGAGAATGGATCAAAGTAGAATGACATGGAGAGCATTTAAATCTGTAGGAGAAGGAAGGCGAGGTAGGGGTCGTCCTCGAAAGAGTTGGAGAGAGGGGGTAAAGGAGGTTTTGTGGGCGAGGGGCTTGGACTTCCAGCAAGCATGCGTGAGCGTGTTAGATAGGAGTGAATGGAGACGAATGATACTTGGGACCTGACGATCTGTTGGAGTGTGAGCAGGGTAATATTTAGTGAAGGGATTCAGGGAAACCGGTTATTTTCATATAGTCGGACTTGAGTCCTGGAAATGGGAAGTACAATTCCTGCACTTTAAAGGAGGGGTTTGGGATATTGGCAGTTTGGGGGGATATGTTGTGTATCTTATACGTATATGCTTCTAAACTGTTGTATTCTGAGCACCTCTGCACAAACAGTGATAATGTGTGAGTGTGGTGAAAGTGTTGAATGATGATGAAAGTATTTTCTTTTTGGGGATTTTCTTTCTGTTTTGGGTCACCCTGCCTCGGTGGGAGATGGCCGACTTGTTGAAAAAAAAAAAATACTATATAATAATACACCTACCATCCGACTTACGACCTGATCGACTTACGACCACTCGACTTGCGACCGTGTTTTTTATGCCAAATTTCTGGGAAATAAACAACTATTTGTGTTGTACACAGTGTTTATCCTAAACTTTAGAGTATAAAATACAGTACTAACAGCATAAAAAGTAAAGTAAAACATGAAATACCAAAATAAAACAATAAAATAAAGTCATTACAAAAATGTTTTGTTGATATTCAGTAGTAAAGTTCGACTTACAACCATTTCGACTTACGACCGGTTTCTTGGAACCGAACTCGGTCGTAAGTCGGATGGTAGGTGTAATATAATGTGATAGTACAATAATAATTATAATAATTCTATGTACGTACTGCATATAATTTAGTTTGACAACAACACCACAATGCTTACCATTGCACAAGTGCTTACGGAGCTACCCTTGCAGTGCAGAGAATTCTCGTGATTTCCTAACATGTCGTGCAGTTAATTCACCAGATTTCTTTCTTCTAACCGTGGGGCCTAAGAAAGCAAGTGCAAAGGACAGTGCTGAGAAGAAAAAGAGGATGACTCACGAAATCGTAATGACACAATTGCAAACAAACCATTCCATGGGCGGGATTTGAACCCACGGTCAAAGAGTCAAAACTCCAGACCGTTGCGTTAGCCACTGGGCCAGCTAGCTTCAATAAGATTCGTCCAGCTAGGTATATTTCTACAACATAGGAAGGTTAGCATAGGCACCACTGTGTCCACAAATGCAAATTTTTACAGATGAATCTCCTGTTAGCATGGCCGTGACAAACTCTAGCTCAAGTCCCCTCAAAGCCGTCAACATGATTTGCATGGAATTAAAGGAAAAAATTATTGATAAGCACAGACTAGGTACAAGGGTTAAGGACTTGGCAAGTGAGTACAAGCGTAGCCCCTTTTCTATATGTACAATACTAAAGCAAGAGGAGCCTATAAAGGCTATAGCGCCAGTAAAGGGCATTACAATAATTTCTAAGCAGCAGACCTCTGTCACTGAAAAGATGGAAAAGCTGCTGTTGACATGGATGATGGAGAAGCAGCTCACAGGAGATACCAAGTGTAGTGAGATAAAAATTGTGCATAACAGTTCTTAACCCTTTGACTGTTTTGGTCATACATATATGTCTTATAAGCCAGTGTTTCGGACGTATATGTACTCAGTAATTCTAGCGGCTTCAAATCTAGCACGAGAAAGCTGGTAGGTCCACATGTGAGAGAATGGGTCTGTGTGGTCAGTGTGCACCACATAAAAAAAATTCTGCAGCACGCAGTGCATAATGAGAAAAAATCTGACCGTTTTTTTGGATTAAAACGCAGAATTTGAGGTGCATTTTCATATAGTATTTATCGTTGTATTCTCATTTTCATGGTGTCATGTGATAAAATGGAAAACATATTACAGAAATAGAGATGATTTTTATTAATTTCACGATGGAAACGACCTTGAAATTGAGTTCAAAGTAGCGGAAATGTTTGATTTTTACCAATGTTCAGGAGTAAGCAAATCACACCACACGTCCAATACACATCAACTGGGGAGTCTAAAATTCCTTTACTAGTGCACTGATATTATTTATACCATTTTTACAATAATGCAGTAGTCTGCATAACAGTAAATCTTCTATTTTTTGTATAAATAAAAAATCAAAATAGAGAGCAATAGGAATATAAGAGGGGCCTAGAGATGTGACTAATGAACAGAGGATATGTTATTTTAGTGCCAAGAATGTCTACATTGTTTATTCTGGACCCTATTTTGAAATTTGCATCTTTTTTAATTTGCATGAAATTGGCCAAATGGCCAATTTCTAACCACTTTATTGGGTAGTTCAAATCAGTAAATGGGCAGTTTCTTGTACTCAGTTGATAGAAAAAAAATAGAGTTCTAAAGAAATAGCTATGAGTTTGGTCAACTGGAACAACGGAATTGGCCAAAAACAAGGCTGAAAGTCAGCGAAATTGCCAATGCGTATATATCGCCGAGACTGCTAACTTTGCGGGAGCGTAATTCCGTGAGTTCTCGACCAAATTTTGTACTTTTGGTGTCATTACCATCGGGAAAAGATTCTCTATCATTTCATAAGAAAAAAATATTTTTTTTTTTTTTTTTTCCAAAAATTTTGCGACATAGAATAACAGTTTCAGAAAGGGGCTTGCGACAGTCAAATTGTTAAGAAAAGTGTGAACTCTTGACAGGATATGCTGCTATTTTTTTTATTTTGCTACAAGTTTTTTTCTTGAATTCTATTGTTTCTCGTGTTCTTTATCTTAGGGCTGGCACTCGTAACTTTCTTTGGCCCCATGGTGGCTTATTTAGCAGTTGCACTCAATAAACAAGCACAAAAAACAACGGATTATTACGAAATGTTTTGGATGAACACCTGGGGTAATGCTCACTCAACGAGAAACAAAGCCAAACTGAGTCAGAGCGCGTAGGATACTTTGTGTGGGTGCAGGCAGGCAGACGCATTTGGTACAATGGACCATTGTCAACTCTATGGAAGCCAAGCAAATGTACGAAGACTGGGGCAAAATTTCGATGAAAAATATCGTTGAAAACTAAATCCTTTGAAAACCAGGGCATACGAAAACCAAGGTTCCGCTGTAATTTATTATTAACTGTTTTTATGATTTCATTCACCAGCTTTTATATCACTGATAAATGTTTAAACTAGATCTACAATAATTTATTTTAATTGCCACTTCTGTCCTTTCCTCCTCCTTTATCCCTTACTACTCCATCCTCCTCTTTTATCCCTTACTCCTCCATCTTTCTCCTTTTTTCCTTACTCGTCCGTCCTCCTCTTCCTCGCCGTCTTTCCTTCTCCCTTCTGTTTCCTTCCTTTAATCCTCAGATGAAACGAGACTACCCATTGATGGAATTTTGACACAACTTATACTCTACGAAGAAAATGGTGTTATGAAGTACAGGAGGCCTGGAAGTCAACCTCAAGCCAAAGGTAAGCTTAAGAATTCCTTGCCATTTTTGCAACAAGAGTTTATTAGGAATAACACTTCATTCTTCATAAGGAATTACGAGCAAAGCGCTCTTCAGTTTTACTCACTTTCAAAACTAAATTTATGTTATGTTTTGAATTAACCCTTTCAGGGTCCGGAGGCCAAATTTCAAAGTGTGCACCAAGGTCCAAGAATTTTCAAAAAATAATTTTGTTATTTTTTCTTATGAAATGGTAGAGAATCTGTTTCTGAAGGTAATAAAACAAAAAGTACGAAATTTGATGGAAAATTGACAAAATTATGCTCTCTCGAATTTTGATGTGTCAGCAATATTTACGCATCGGCAATTTTGCTGACTTCGACTCCCATTTTAGGCCAATTACATTATTCCAGTTGACCAAGTTATTAGCTATTTCACTAGTATTACTTCTGTTCTATTGACTGAGCTTAAGAAATCGCCAAGTCAACTGTTTCAACTACAAAATAAAGTGATCAGAAATTGGTAATTTGGCCAATTTAATGCAAAGTTCAAAATATTCCAATTTCAAAATAGGGTCCAGAATAAACAATGCAGACATTCCTGGCACTAAACTAACATTTCTTCTGTTCATTAGTTACGTTTTCAGGCTTTACAAATGAATTTCATTTTTATTTTTTATTCACATAATGAATTTTTATTCAAACCAAAAAATAGAAGATTTACTGTTATGCAATGTTGTAATAATTGTATAAATAATATCACCACATTTGTGAACATATATTAGTAGGTTGGTAGACAGCAACCACCCAGGGAAGTACTACCGTCCTGCCAGATGACTGTGAAACAGAAACCTGTAACTGTTTTGCATGATGGTAGGATTGCTGGTTTCTTTTTCTGTCTCATAAACACGCTAGATAACAGGGATATCTTGCTACTCCTACTTACACTTTGGTCACACTTGACAGACACGCACATGCATATATATATATATATACATACATCTAGGTTTTTCTCCTTTTTCTAAATAGCTCTTGTTCTTCTGTATTTCTTCTATTGTCCATGAGGAAGTGGAAAAGAATCTTTCCTCCGTAAGCCATGCGTGTCGTATGAGGCGACTAAAATGCCGGGAGCAATGGGCTAGTAACCCCTTCTCCTGTAGACACTTACTAAAAAAGAGAAGAAGAAAAACTTTATAAAACTGGGATGCTTAAATGTGCGTGGATGTAGTGCGGATGACAAGAAACAGATGATTGCTGATGTTATGAATGAAAAGAAGTTGGATGTCCTGGCCCTAAGCGAAACAAAGCTGAAGGGGGGTAGGAGACTTTCAGTGGGGGGAAATAAATGGGATTAAATCTGGAGTATCTGAGAGAGTTAGAGCAAAGGAAGGGGTAGCAGTAATGTTAAATGATCAGTTATGGAAGGAGAAAAGAGAATATGAATGTGTAAATTCAAGAATTATGTGGATTAAAGTAAAGGTTGGATGCGAGAAGTGGGTCATAATAAGCGTGTATGCACCTGGAGAAGAGAGGAATGCAGAGGAGAGAGAGAGATTTTGGGAGATGTTAAGTGAATGTATAGGAGCCTTTGAACCAAGTGAGAGAGTAATTGTGGTAGGGGACCTGAATGCTAAAGTGGGAGAAACTTTTAGAGAGGGTGTGGTAGGTAAGTTTGGGGTGCCAGGTGTAAATGATAATGGGAGCCCTTTGATTGAACTTTGTATAGAAAGGGGTTTAGTTATAGGTAATACATATTTTAAGAAAAAGAGGATAAATAAGTATACAAGGTATGATGTAGGGCGAAATGACAGTAGTTTGTTGGATTATGTATTAGTAGATAAAAGACTGTTGAGTAGACTTCAGGATGTACATGTTTATAGAGGGGCCACAGATATATCAGATCACTTTCTAGTTGTAGCTACACTGAGAGTAAAAGGTAGATGGGATACAAGGAGAATAGAAGCATCAGGGAAGAGAGAGGTGAAGGTTTATAAACTAAAAGAGGAGGCAGTTAGGGTAAGATATAAACAGCTATTGGAGGATAGATGGGCTAATGAGAGCATAGGCAATGGGGTCGAAGAGGTATGGGGAAGGTTTAAAAATGTAGTGTTAGAGTGTTCAGCAGAAGTTTGTGGTTACAGGAAAGTGGGTGCGGGAGGGAAGAGGAGCGATTGGTGGAATGATGATGTAAAGAGAGTAGTAAGGGAGAAAAAGTTAGCATATGAGAAGTTTTTACAAAGTAGAAGTGATGCAAGGAGGGAAGAGTATATGGAGAAAAAGAGAGAGGTTAAGAGAGTGGTGAAGCAATGTAAAAAGAGAGCAAATGAGAGAGTGGGTGAGATGTTATCAACAAATTTTGTTGAAAATAAGAAAAAGTTTTGGAGTGAGATTAACAAGTTAAGAAAGCCTAGAGAACAAATGGATTTGTCAGTTAAAAATAGGAGAGGAGAGTTATTAAATGGAGAGTTAGAGGTATTGGGAAGATGGAGGGAATATTTTGAGGAATTGTTAAATGTTGATGAAGATAGGGAAGCTGTGATTTCGTGTATAGGACAAGGAGGAATAACATCTTGTAGGAGTGAGGAAGAGCCAGTTGTGAGTGTGGGGGAAGTTCGTGAGGCAGTAGGTAAAATGAAAGGGGGTAAGGCAGCCGGGATTGATGGGATAAAGATAGAAATGTTAAAAGCAGGTGGGGATATAGTTTTGGAGTGGTTGGTGCAATTATTTAATAAATGTATGGAAGAGGGTAAGGTACCTAGGGATTGGCAGAGAGCATGCATAGTTCCTTTGTATAAAGGCAAAGGGGATAAAAGAGAGTGCAAAAATTATAGGGGGATAAGTCTGCTGAGTATACCTGGTAAAGTGTATGGTAGAATTATTATTGAAAGAATTAAGAGTAAGACGGAGAATAGGATAGCAGATGAACAAGGAGGCTTTAGGAAAGGTAGGGGGTGTGTGGACCAGGTGTTTACAGTGAAACATATAAGTGAACAGTATTTAGATAAGGCTAAAGAGGTCTTTGTGGCATTTATGGATTTGGAAAAGGCGTATGACAGGGTGGATAGGGGGGCAATGTGGCAGATGTTGCAAGTGTATGGTGTAGGAGGTAGGTTACTGAAAGCAGTGAAGAGTTTTTACGAGGATAGTGAGGCTCAAGTTAGAGTATGTAGGAAAGAGGGAAATTATTTCCCAGTAAAAGTAGGCCTTAGACAAGGATGTGTGATGTCACCGTGGTTGTTTAATATATTTATAGATGGGGTTGTAAGAGAAGTAAATGCGAGGGTCTTGACAAGAGGCGTGGAGTTAAAAGATAAAGAATCACACACAAAGTGGGAGTTGTCACAGCTGCTCTTTGCTGATGACACTGTGCTCTTGGGAGATTCTGAAGAGAAGTTGCAGAGATTGGTGGATGAATTTGGTAGGGTGTGCAAAAGAAGAAAATTAAAGGTGAATACAGGAAAGAGTAAGGTTATGAGGATAACAAAAAGATTAGGTGATGAAAGATTGAATATCAGATTGGAGGGAGAGAGTATGGAGGAGGTGAATGTATTCAGATATTTGGGAGTGGACGTGTCAGCGGATGGGTCTATGAAAGATGAGGTGAATCATAGAATTGATGAGGGAAAAAGAGTGAGTGGTGCACTTAGGAGTCTGTGGAGACAAAGAACTTTGTCCTTGGAGGCAAAGAGGGGAATGTATGAGAGTATAGTTTTACCAACGCTCTTATATGGGTGTGAAGCATGGGTGATGAATGTTGCAGCGAGGAGAAGGCTGGAGGCAGTGGAGATGTCATGTCATGTGTGGTGTGAATATAATGCAGAGAATTCGTAGTTTGGAAGTTAGGAGGAGGTGTGGGATTACCAAAACTGTTGTCCAGAGAGCTGAGGAGGGGTTGTTGAGGTGGTTCGGACATGTGGAGAGAATGGAGTGAAACAGAATAACTTCAAGAGTGTATCAGTCTGTAGTGGGAGGAAGGCGGGGGAGGGGTCGGCCTAGGAAAGGTTGGAGGGAGGGGGTAAAGGAGGTTTTGTGTGCGAGGGGCTTGGACTTCCAGCAGGCATGCGTGAGCGTGTTTGATAGGAGTGAATGGAGACAAATGGTTTTTAATACATGACGTGCTGTTGGAGTGTGAGCAAAGTAACATTTATGAAGGGGTTCAGGGAAACCGGCAGGCCGGACTTGAGTCCTGGAGATGGGAAGTACAGTGCCTGCACTCTGAAGGAGGGGTGTTAATGTTGCAGTTTAAAAACTGTAGTGTAAAGCACCCTTCTGGCAAGACAGTGATGGAGTGAATGATGGTGAAAGTTTTTCTTTTTCGGGCCACCCTGCCTTGGTGGGAATCGGCCAGTGTGATAATAAAAATAAAATAAATATTAGACCCACGAACTGGAGTGTATTAGACGTGTGAGGTCATTTGTTTACTCTTGAACTTCGGCAAAAATTTAACATTGCTAATTTGAGGTCAGTTTCAAGCCATTTTCAGTACTAAAACCAATCAAAATCATCTCTATTTCTGTAATATATCTTCCATTCTTTCAAACGAGACAAAAGAAATTGCAAATACAACTATAAAAAACATACGAAAAAACAGTGCAAAGTCGCTGTTTTAATCGAAAATTACGGTCTTAGTTTTTTTTCTCTCATTATACACTGTGTGCTGCAGGATTTGTTTTATGTGGTGCACACATACCACATAGATGTATTCTCTCATATCTAGACCCAAGTTTACTGCTCACAGCTTATCAGAGTGAGCTGAGCTCACTGCGTAGATCTACGGTTTGGACCCTCAATGTAAAGCCTTAGATCTACGGCATGGGCCCTGAAAGGGTTAGTGTCATAATCAATTACTGATGGAAGGTGAGAGACCACTTGGTGAGACTTTTGAAATGCTTGCAAAGAGTATCATTATTATTTATATGGAGAGGGCCAAACCCACGAGGGTTATACAGGTCTGCCATCACTGGTTAAGCACTCACTAATCCAGTTCCATCAATAATCCGGCACTAATTTCAGATAGTGTCATTGGTAAAAGTTTACGGCCCAGGTCTTTCAAAAGTATGACACGGTATCCTGTGATTTACCGTGCCAGGTCTAGCACCCTACAGGTCCCAGTGATGCCAGATTAGTGATGGCCGACCTGTACAGTGCTTAACCCCTTGACTGTTGCAACCTCAAATCCTGAGGTGTCTCCTGGTGTCACAAAATTTCCAAACAAAAAAAAATTATTTTTCTTATGAAATGATAGAGAATCTTTTCCTGATTGTAATGACACCAAAAGAACAAAATTTGATGGAAAACTGACGGAATTATGCTCTCGTGAAGTTAGCGACCTCGGTGATATTTACGAATCGGCGATTTTGCCCACTTTGAGCCCTATTTTTGGCTAATTCCATTGTTCCAGTCGACCAACCTTCTTTAGAACTCCATTTTTTCTATCGATTGAGTACAAGAAACTGCCCATTTACCAATTTCAACTATCCAATAACGTGGTCAGAAATTTGCAATTTGGCCAATTTCACGAAAATTAAAAAATATGACAATTTCAAAATAGGGTCCAGAATAAACAATACAGACATTCCTGGCTCTAAAATAACATTTTGTTTGTTCATCAGTCACGTCTCCAGGCCCCTCTGATATTACTCTTGCTTTCTATTTTGGATTTTTATTCAAACAAAAAATAAAAGATTTACTGTTATGCAGAGTACTGCAATATTGTAATAATTGTATAAATAATGTGAACCCATTTGTGACTGCATAGTAGAATGGCTACTTGGACATTTTTTGGAAAATGACATCATTTGTTTACTTTTGAATATTGGCAAAAATCAAACATTTCCCCTACTTTGAGCTCCATTTCAAGGCTCTTCTTATAGTAAAACCAGTCAAAATCACCTCTGTTTCTATAATATGTTTTCCATTCTATCAAATGAGACCAAGAAAACGAGAGTACAACCATGAATACTATACGAAAATAGACTACAAAGTCGGCATTTTAATTAAAAAAAAACGGTCTGAGTTTTTTTGTTTTCTCATTATACACTGCATGCTGCAAGATTTTTTTATATGGTGCACACTGACCACACAGACCCATTCTCTCACATGTGGGCCTACCAGCTTTCTCCTACTTGATTTGAAGCCGCTAGAATTTATGAGTGTATATACGTCAAAAACGGTGGCTCGTAAGACGTATACTATATACGACCAAAACAGTCAAAGGGTTAAGGATTGGGTAGGCTAAGAAAGAAAAGTAGTTCCTATTCTTCAGATCAAGGGCTCTTCATCAGTTACTTTTATAGCATTTATATATAGGAAGAAGAGGCTGTGAGCAGACAAGTGGATGAGAAAGGCACACACAAAGCATAAGCCTCTATTGTGATATTGTTTTTGTCTTGTTTGGGCCAGTAGGTCTGCTACAGTCTTCCTCAGTTCTTATGTTCAAGAAGCTTTATCAGATTAGTTTAATAAAGATCCCAACCAACATTATTATTAAGACTTATGCTGTTTTGTGTACCTTTTTCATCCAGCATTTATATTGAAGATTAATTTGTGTTTGAAGATTAATAAGTTATGTACAGTATTTTTAATTATTTTTCTACAGGCACAAAGAGAAAAGGAAGGTTTCCTTATGAATCAAGTAGCTGCTCATCAAGAAAAAGGAGATCTCATGCTGCATTTAATGAGGATAATTTCCCTGATGGTTCATAGTAAGTCATATTCACTTTCTTGCATTCGCTTTTCCCAACAAAGTAGGGTAACCCTTAGAAAAAGCATTCACCATCACTTGTTGTGTAGCTGTCTCTCAAGTAGTGCACAGACATCACTGTTTAAATGATGTTCCTGACTGTAACATCTCAACCAACCCTAAAACTGAAGCTGTGCAGGTCTGGTCATAGACCAGGTCATGAGGGCATTGACCCTACCTTGCTCAGATTTCAATACCACACAAAATCTCAATAACTACTTGTCTCAGATCTTCTGTAACACTCACACACGTCTGTTGGATACTGAAGTTTTTACTATGCTAACTTCCTTTATACCCTAACTTTTCCCTGAGGCACCCTCTTCATCCTTCCATCAATCTCTTATTCGTATCATGCACACATCCAAAACAAAATAGACTTACTCTTGATATCTGTGATTCCCCCTAATTTACACTTACACTCACCCAAATAACTGTAAACATAAAATTCCTAATATAACTATTGCCTAAGTTGCCTAAGAAACTCTCTCATTATAGGAGCTTTAAAAGGAACAGTGTATCATGCCAAGAATTATCATTCCCGTCCCTAAATTTACTAATTTTAATTTTGTTGTACGTTTTGTACTTCCTCATTATTATAAATCTAATTCATTTCTTCAGTTACCTAGTATGCAATAAGATACCATATTAAAATGTACTGCTTCATAACCTGTGTAAGTTTAGAGTAAGAATTAGGATTAGTCTGCCTGAAATACCTAGGCATGCTAGAGGCATTCCTTATAATTAAATTTTTATAATATGTAAACCACACATTGTAAGCTTTGCAAAAAAATAAAAATTTATATATTTATTTATTATTTATAACCAGAGAGTTATTCACTCTCTTGGTCAACTCATCTTGCTCCTAACACTCTTGACAGTTTCCTCTTTTGCTTTATTCACACCACCCATTTTTTTTTTTTTTTATAACACGTTGGCCACTGAGGCAGCGTGACCCCCAAATGGAAGAAATACCCAAAAAGAAAGAAAAAACTTTCATCATCATTCAACACTTTCACCATTACTCATGCATAATCACTGTCCTTGCAGAGGTGCTCACATATGACAGTCTAGATATCTTAAGTACTATCAGATAAACATTCAGGAATTAAAATTTTTGCCAACCTGTAAATAGGCTTAAAGACCTTTTTTTTTTTTTTTAACAAGTCAGCCATCTCCCACCAAGGCAGGGTGACCCAAAAAAAAAGAAAATACTTTCATCATCATTCAACACTTTCACCTCACTCACACATAATCACTGTTTTTGCAGAGGCACTCAGAAACACAACAGTTAAGAAGCATATACGTATAAAGATACACAACATATCCCTCCTAACTGCTAATATCCCGAAACCCCTCCTTTAGAGTGCAGGCATTGTACTTCCCATTTCCAGGACTCAAGTTTGGCTATATAAAAATAACCGGTTTCCCTGAGTCCCTTCACTAAATATTACCCTGCTCACACTCCAACAGATCGTCAGGTCCCAAATACCATTAGTCTCCATTCACTCCTATCGAACACGCTCATGCACACCTGCTGAAAGTCCAAGCCCCTCGCCCATAAAACCTCCCTTACCCCTTCCTTCCAACGTTTTCGAGGACGACCCCTACCCCGTCTTCCTTCTCCTACCGATTTAAATGCTCTCCAAGTAATTCTACTTTGATCCATTCTCTCTAAATGACCAAACCACCTCAACAACCCCTCTTCAGCCCTCTGACTAATACTTTTATTAACTCCACACCTTCTCCTAATTTCCACACTCCGAATTTTCTGCATAATATTTACACCACACATTGCCCTTAGACAGGACATCTCCACTGCCTCCAACCGCCTTCTCGCTGCTGCATTCACAACCCAAGCTTCACATCCATATAAGAGTGTTGGTACTACTATACTTTCATACATTCCCTTCTTCGCCTCCATAGATAACGTTTTTTGACTCCACATATACCTCAACGCACCACTAACCTTTTTTTCCTCACCAATTCTATGATTAACCTCATCCTTCATAAATCCATCCGCCGACACGTCAACTCCCAAGTATCTGAAAACATTCACTTCTTCCATACTCCTTCTCCCCAATTTGATATCCAATTTTTCTTTATTTAAATCATTTGATACCCTCATCACCTTACTCTTTTCTATCTTCACTTTATAAGTTGGTAAATGTCCATTGAAAAGAGGTGGTAGGGTTCCCTCAGGTTACAGCTAAGGGTTTAAAAAAGGATTTTTCTATATTCTCATTTGCTGGTGGATCACTCCTTGCATCTTAGGTCCTTTCCCTCCCATTGTATCCTATTGCTTTATTTTAATATAATTTCTTAATAATAATTATAGTAAATAATGCATATGTTTCTTGCTTCCCAGTGTATGGAGCGACAAAGATAACTGCTATCATGACGTGGGAGGTAAGATAATAATTACATTGAGTGTATAAATGTAGGTAAGATAATAATTACATTGAGTGTATAAATGTATAAATTCAAGGATTATGTGGATTAAAATAAGGGTCAGATGTGAAAATTGGGTCATAACAAGTGTGTATGCACCTGGAGAAGTGAGGAGTGTAGATGAGAGAGAGAAATTTTGGGAGATGTTAAGTGATTGTGTAGGAACTTTTGAACCAAGTTAGACAGTAATTGTGGTAGGGGACCTAAATGCTAAAGTAGGAGAAGCATGTAGAGAGGGTGTGGTAGGTAAGTTTGGGGTGCCAGATGTAAATGATAATGGGGAACATTGATTGAACTTTGTATAGAAAGGGGTTTGGTTATAGGTAACACATCTTCTAACCCTTTCAGGGTTTCGGACGTACTAATACGGTTTACACACCAGGGTTTTTGACATACTAGTACGCCTAAATTCTAGCGCCCTCAAATCTAGTGAGGGAAAGCTGGTAGGCCTACATATGAAAGAATGGGTCTATGTGGTCAGTGTGCGCAGTATAAAAAAATTCTGCAGCACACAGTGCGTAATGAGAAAAAAAAACTTTGACCGTGTTTTTGGATTAAAACGGTGAATTTGCACTGTATTTTCGTATGGCATTTATTGTTGTATTCTAGTTTTCCTGGTCTCATTTTATAAAATGGAAGACATATTACAGAAATAGAGATAATTTTGACTGGTTTTGCAATGAAAAGTACCTTGAAATTGAGCTCAAACTAGCAGAAATGTTCGATTTTTACCAAAGTTCAAAAGTAAATAAATCATGCTAAGCGTCCAATACACGTCAACTGGTGAATCGAATATTCTTTCACAAGTGCGCTGGTATTATTTATACCATTTCTACACTAATGCAGTAGTCTGCATAACAGTAAATCTTCTATTTGTTTGTTAGAATAAAAATTCAAAGTGGAATGCAAAAGAATGTATGAGGGGCATGGGGACGTGACTAATGAACAGAGGAAATGATATTTTAGTGCCAGGAATGTCTATTTTGTTTATTCTGGACCCTATTTGGAAATTGGCATCTTTTGAAATTTGTTTGAAATTGGCAAAATTGCTAAATTCTGACCACTGTATTGGATAGTTGAAATCGGTAAATGGGTGGTTTCTTGTACTCATTCGATAAAAAAAATGGAGTTCTAGCGAAATAGTTATGATTTTTGTCGACTAGTACACTGGAATTGGCCGAAATTAGGCCTTAAAGTCGGCAAAAATAGGGTTAAAACGGTCTCGATGATGCGTAAACATCGTCGTGACCACTAACTTCGCGAGAGCATAATTCCATAAGTTTTCCATTAAAGTTCATACTTTTGGTGTCATTATGATTGGGAAAAGGTTCTCTATCTTTTCATAAGATTTTTTTTTTTTTTTTTTTTTTTTTTTTTTTTTTTTTTTTTTTTTTTTTTTTTTTTTTTTTTTTTTTTTTTTTTTTGAAATTTGGGCGACCCTGAGAACAAGTCTGGGAGAAGGCCTGGGGACCCTGAAAGGGTTAAGAGAAAGTGGATAAATAAGTATACAAGATATGATATAGGGCGTAATGACAGTATAGTGGAACCTTGACTTATGAGTTTAATCCATTCCGTGACCTAGCTCGTTACTCAATTTGCTCGTATATCAGATCAATTTTCCTCATTTAAATTAATTGAAATGCCATTAATCCGCCCCAGCAGCAGGACAAAATATTTCAGTATAAGCTAATATCAGCTCTATGGCTCACTTATCTATCAAAATTCATCTAATATGACATGATAAACAATATATGTAATTATCAGAGAAGCATGATATATACTTTAGAATGAATAAAATAGGCACGGACATTGGCCTCTACTCCAGAACAACAGATATTAGAGCCAGCAAATAAAACCCCCCTATATTCCACCAATACAATGACATTTTTCTTTGCAAACATACATGGTCTAAAGCTGTCAAAGAACAACAAAATTACTTATATCAAGGGTCTGCTCACGGAGTCGAATGCAATGTTTGCAGCATTCACAGAGACCCACATAAAGGATCATTATAACAACGAAATATGGATCCCAGGTTATAACCTATTCCGATACGACAGACTAAACAGGCAACAAAGGGTGGTTGGCCTGTATGTCACAGAGTTGCTCATTTGCACAGAACTACTAAACACCTCAAATGATATAGTTGAAGTTTTGTTGGTAAAGAATGAAAACCAAAACCTTGTCATTGTGGTAGTATACAAGCCTCCAGATGCAACTTCCCAGCAATTCCAGCAGCAGCTTGAGAAAATTGACCACTGTCTGGAAAATCTCCCAACTCCTGCCCCAAACATTTTACTACTAGGAGATTTTAACTTGAGACACCTAAAATGGAGGAGTATAGCAAACAGTGTTTTATCAGAGATCACCCTGGGAGGCAGCTCAGATGAAAATTCACACACACATGAACTATTAAATCTTTGCACCAAATTCACCTTAAACCAGCAAATAGTAGAGCCTACAAGACTAGAAAATATGCTGGACCTTATCTTCACTAACAATGATGATCTGATACGTAATATATCTGTATCAAAGACAATTCACTCAGATCACAACATAACAGAGGTACAGACATGTATGCACGGGGCTCTGGACCAGCAAAATGTGAGCAGTCATGAAGGTCTCTTCATGAAATTCAATTTCAATAACAAAAACATACAATGGGATCAAGTAAACCGTGTCCTAAATGAAACTAGTTGGGAAGATATCCTAAACATCACAGATCCGAACATTTGCCTTGAAAAAATGAATTCTGTGGTTCTTGAGATCTGCTCAAGACACATTCCATTAACCCTTTCAGGGTCCGTGCCGTAGATCCACGGCTTTATGTTGAGAGTCCAAACCATAGATCTATGCCATGAGCTCAGCTCACTCTAAGCTGTGAATGGTAAATTTGGGCCTAAATATGAGAGAATACATCTATGTTGTATGTGTGCACCACATAAAACAAATCCTGCAGCACATAGTGCATAATGAGAGAAAAAAAACTGAGACTGTAATTTTCGATTCAAACAGCGACTTTACAGTGTTTTTTCGTATGATTTTTATAGTTGTATTTGTGATTTCTTGGTCTCATTTGATAGAATGGAAGGTATATTACAGAAATAAAGATGATTTTGATTGGTTTTAGTACTGGAAATGGCTTGAAACTGAGCTCAAAGTAGCAGAAATGTTAAATTTTTGCCGATGTTCAAGAGTAAACAAATGACCTCACATGTCTAATACACGCCAGCTGGTGGATCTAATATACGTTCACAAATGTGGTGGTATTATTTATACAATTATTACAATATTGCATAACAGTAAATCTTCTATTTTTTTGTTTGAATAAAAATTCGTTATGTGAATAAAAAATCAAAATGGAATTCATTTGCAAAGCATGAAAATGTAACTAATGAACAGAGGAAATGTTAGTTTAGTGCCAGGAATGCCTTCATTGTTTATTCTGGACCCTACTTTGAAATTGGAATATTTTGAACTTCGCATTAAATTGGCCAAATTACCAATTTCCAATCACTTTATTTTGTAGTTGAAACAATTGAGTTGGCGATTTCTTGTGCTCAATCGATAAAATAGAAGTAATACTAGTGAAATAGCTAAGAATTTGGTCGACTGGAATAATGTAATTGGCCTAAAATGGGAGTCGAAGCCGGCAAAATTGCCAATGTGTGAATATCGCTGACACATCAAAATTCGCAAGAGCATAATTTTGTCAATTTTCCATCAAATTTCGTACTTTTTGTTTTATTACCTTCAGATAAAGATTCTCTACCATTTCATAAGAAAAAATAACAAAATTATTTTTTGAAAATTCTTGGACACTGGTGAACACTTTGCAATGTGGCCTCTGGACCCTGAAAGGGTTAAGAAAAAGAAAGAGAAGATGTAAACTAGAAAGAGAGAGACGTTCCCTATACAGACGAAGGCGAAGAGTCAACTGCTGAGTGGGGCCAATATATCTGAAATACGAAGGGAGGCAATAGTCACTGAAATTGCAAATATTGAACTTAAGCTGAATGAATCTTACAGGAGACAAGAATCACAGGAAGAACTAAAATCCATAAAGGAAATTGAAAAAAAAAAATACTTCTTCTCTTATGCCAAATCTAAGGGAAAAACAACATCCAGTATTGGACCCCTTCTTAGGTGGGATGGGACATATGCAGATGACAGCTAAGAAATGAGTGAGATACTAAAGTCCCAATATGGCTCAGTGTTCAGCGAGCCACTGCCCAGACTAAGGGTTGACAATCTAAATGAATTCTTTATGAACAAAACCCAAAATTTGGTCATCCCAAAAATCTTGGATATTATTCTAACTCCACAAGATATTGAAGAGGCAATTAATGGCATGCCCATGCACTCTGCCCCAGCCCCAGACTTGTGGAACTCTGTGTTTATCAAGAATTGCAAGAAGCCCCTATCTCGTGCCTTCAGTATTTTACGGAGAGGGAGCACGGACACGGGTCATCACACACACTAAAAACAACAAACATAGCCCCACTCCACAAAGGTAACAGTAAAGCAATTGCAAAGAACTACAGACCAATAGCACTAGCATCCCATATAAAAATCTTTGAGAGGGTTCTAAGAAGCAAGATAGCCAACCACGTAGATACCCATCAATTACACAACCCAGGGCAACACGGGTTTAGAGCAGGTCGCTCCTGCCTGTCCCAGCTACTGGACCACTATGACAAGGTCCTGGATGTTGTAGAGGATAAACAAAATACAGATGTATACACAGACTTTGCAAAAGCTTAAACAAGTGTGACCACAGTGTAATAGCACACAAAATGCGTGATAAAGGAATAACGGGAAAAGTTGGTAGATGGATCTTCAACTTCCTAACAAATAGAACACAGAGAGTAATATTAAACAGAGTAAAATCCCAGGCAGCCACGGTAAAAAGCTCTGTTCCACAAGGCACAGTACTTACTCCCATTCTATTCTTCATCCTCATTTCTGACATAGAGATGTAAGCCATAGCTCCGTGTCTTCCTTTGCGGATGACACCCGGATTACCATGGCAGTAACCTCCATCAAAGACACCACGAGACTCCAAGCGGACATCAACCAAATCTTTGAATGGGCCACTCAAAACAATATGAAGTTCAACGAGGAGAAATTTCAACTACTCAGATATGGGAAACTTGAAGAAATTAAAAATGTGTCAGGGTATACAACAAATTCTAACCATACAGTAGAGTGGAAGAGTAATGTGAAGGTCCTGGGAGTGATAATGTCAGAGGATCTCGCTCAAAAATCACAACAATGTATCTACCTCATCTGCTAGGACAGTGACATGATGGATAATGAGAACCTTCAAAACTAGGGATGCCAAGCCCATGATGATTCTCTTCAAATTGCTTGTGCTCTCTAGGCTGGAATACTGCTGTACACTAAAGGCCCCTTTCAAGGCTGGCAACATTACAGACCTGGAGAGTGTACAAAGAACTTTCATGGCACACAAAAGTACAATAAGGCACCTAAACTACTGGGAATGGTTGAAGGTCCTTGATCTGTATTCCCTCAAATGCAGGTGAAAGAGATACAAAATAATATACACTTGGAAGGTCCTGGAGGGATTGGTACCAAACCTGTACATGAAAATCACTCCCTATGAAAGCAAAAGACTCGGCAGGAGATGCAACATTCCCCCGATGAAAAGCAGGGGTGCCACAAGTACACTGAGAGACAATACAGTAAGTGTCCGGGGCCCAAGACTGTTCAATTACCTCCCAGCATACATAAGGGGGATTACCAGTAGACCCCTGGCTGTCTTCAAGAAGGCACTGGAGAGGCACCTAAAGTCAGTACCTGACCAACTGGGCTGTGGTTTGTACATCAGTTTGCGTGTGGCCAGCAGTAACAGCCTGGTTGTTCAGACCCTGATCCACCACGAGGCCTGGTCTCAGGCGGCTGTGGGGGCATTGACCCGTGAAACCCTCTCCAGGTAAACTCCATTCACTCCTATCAAATATGCTCACGCATGCTTGCTGGAAGTCCAAGCCCCTCGCACACAAAACCTCCTTTACCCCCCTCCCTCCAACCTTTCCTAGGCCGACCCCTACCCCGCCTTCCCTCCACTACAGATTTATACACTCGAAGTCATTCGCTTTTGTTCCAATCTCTCTACATGTCCAAACCATCTTAATCCCTCCTCAGCCCTCTGGATAATAGTTTTGGTAATCTCACACCTTCTAATTTCCAAGCTACAAATTCTCTGCATTATATTCACACCACACATTGCCCTCAGACATGACATCTCCACTGCCTCCAGCCTTCTCCTCATTGCAACATTCATCACCAATGCTTCACACCCATATAGGAATGTTGGTATAACTAGTATATTCTCACACATTCCCCTCTTTGCTTACACGGACAAAGTTGTTTGTCTCCACAGACTCCTAAGTGCACCCCTCACCCTTTTCCCCTCATCAATTCTATGATTCACTTCATCCTTCATGCACACATCTGCTGACAAGTACACTCCTAAATATCTGAATACCTCCTCCATACTCTCTCCCTCTAATCTGATATCCAATCTTTCAACACCTAATCTTTTTGTTATCCTCATGACTTTACTCTTTCCTATATTCACTTTTAATTTTCTTCTTTTACATACCCTACCAAATTCATCCACCAACCTCTGCAACTTATCTTCAGAATCTCCCAAAAGCACTGTGTCATCAGCAAAGGGCAACTGTGACAACTCCCACTTTGTGTTTGATTCTTTATCTTTTAACTCCACACCTCTTGCCAAGACCCTAGCATTCATTTCTCTCACAACCCCATCTATAAATATACTGAACAACCATGGTGACATCACACATCCTTGTCTAAGGCCTACTTTTACTGGGAAATAATCTCCCTCTCTCCTACATAATCTAACCTGAGCCTCACTATCCTCGTAAAAACTCTTCACTGCTTTCAGTAACCTACCTCTTACATCATACACCTGCAACACCTGCCACATTGCCCCCTCCCTATCCACCCTGTCATATGCCTTTTTCAAATCCATAAATGCCACAAAAACCTCTTTAGCCTTATCTAAATTCTGTTCACCTATATGTTTCACTGTAAACATGTGGTCTACACACCCCCTACCTATCCTAAAGCCTCCTTGTTCATCTGCTATCCTACTCTCTGTCTTACTCTTAATTCTTTCAATAATAACTCTACCATACACTTTACCACGTATACTCAGCAGGTCAGTATGTAGTAGGTTGGTAGACAGCAACCACCCAGGGAGGTACTACCATCCTGCCAAGTGAGTGTAAAATGAAAGCCTGTAATTGTTTTACATGCTGGTAGGATTGCTGGTGTCTTTTGTCTGTCTCATAAATATGCAAGATTACAGGTAAATCTTGCTACTTCTACTTACAAACTTAGGTCACATTACACATACATGTACATGTTTATTTAAACACACTCATCTGAGTTTTCTTTGATTTTATCTTAATAGTTCTTGGTCTTATTACTTTTCCTTTTATATCCATGGGGAAGTGGAATAAGAATCTTTCCTCCGTAAGCCATGCGTGTTGTAAAAGTCAACTAAAATGCCGGGAACAATGGGCTAGTAACCCCTTTTCTTGTAAAGATTACTAAAAAGAATAAGAAAATTGTCAAAGTGGGAAGTCTGAATGTGCGTGGATGTTGTGCAAATGATAAGAAAGAGATGATTGTGGATGTTATGAATGAGAAGAAGCTGGATGTCCTGGCTTTAAGTGAAACAAAACTGAAGAGGGTGGGAGAGTTTCAGTGGGGAGGAATAAATGGGATTAGGTCAGGGGTTTCAAATAGAGTTAGAGCTAAAGAAGGAGTAGCAATAATGTTGAAGGATAAGCTATGGCAGGAAAAGAGGGACTATAAATGTATTAATTCAAGGATTATGTGGAGTAAAATAAAGATTAGATGTGAAAAGTGGGTTATAGTAAGCATATATGCACCTGGAGAAGAGAGAAGTGTAGAGGAGAGAGAGAGATTTTAGGAAATGTTGAGTGAATGCGTGGGGAGTTTTGAACCAAGTGTGAGAGTACTTGTGGTTGGGGATTTCAATGCTAAAGTGGGTAAAAATATTATGGAAGGAGGAGTAGGTAAATTTAGGGTGCCAGGGGTAAAAGTAAATGGGGAGCCTTTAATTGAGCTATGTGTAGAAAGAGATTTGGTAATAAGTAATACATATTTTATGAAAAAGAGGATGGATAAATATATTCAAGGTATGATGTAGCACGCAATGAAAGTACATGTAGTTTGTTAGATTATGTATTGGTGGATAAAAGGTTGATGGGTAGGCTCCAGGATGTACATGTTTATAGAGGGGCAACTGATATATCGGATCATTATTTAGTTGTAGCTACAGTAAGAGGTAGATGGGACAAGAGGAAGGTGGCAACAACAAGTAAAAGGGAGGTGAAAGTGTATAAACTAATGGAGGAGGAAGTTCGGGTGAGATATAAGCGACTATTGGCAGAAAGGTGGGCTAGTGCAAAGATGAGTAGTGGGGGGAGGGGTTGAAGAGGGTTGGAATAGTTTTAAAAATGCAGTATTAGAATGTGGGGCAGAAGTTTTTGGTTATAGGAGAGTGGGGGCAGGAGGAAAGAGGACTGTTTGTTGGAATGATGAAGTAAAGGGTGTGATAAAAGAGAAAAAGGTAGCTTATGAGAGGTTTTTACAAATCAGAAGTGTTATAAGAAGAGCAGAGTACAGTGGACCCCCGGTTAACGATATTTTTTCACTCCAGAAGTATGTTCAGGTGCCAGTACTGACCGAATTTGTTCCCATAAGAAATATTGTGAAGTAGATTAGTCCATTTCAGACCCCCAAACATACACGTACAAACGCACTTACATAAATACACTTAAATAATTGGTCGCATTCGGAGGTAATCGTTATGCGGGGGTCCACTGTATATGGAGAGTAAAAGAAAGGTGAAGAGAGTGGTGAGAGAGTGCAAAAGGAGAGCAGATGATAGAGTGGGAGAGGCACTGTCAAGAAATTTTAATGAAAATAAGAAAAAATTTTGGAGTGAGTTAAACAAGTTAAGAAAGCCTAGAGAACGTATGGATTTGTCAGTTAAAAACAGAGTTGGGGAGTTAGTACATGGGGAGATGGAGGTATTAAGTAGATGGCGAGAATATTTTGAGGAACTTTTAAATGTTGAGGAAGAAAGGGAAGCAGTAATTTCATGCACTGGCCAGGGAGGTATACTATCTTTTAGGAGTGAAGAAGAGCAGAATGTAAGTGTGGGGGAGGTACGTGAGGCATTATGTAGAATGAAAGGGGGTAAAGCAGCTGGAACTGATGAGATCATGACAGAATTGTTAAAAGCAGGGGGGGATAGTGTTGGAGTGGTTGGTACTTTTGTTTAATAAATGTATGAAAGAGGGGAAGGTACCTAGGGATTGGCAGAGAGCATGTATAGTCCCTTTATATAAAGGGAAGGGGGACAAAAGAGATTGTAAAAATTATAGAGGAATAAGTTTACTGAGTATACCAGGAAGAGTGTATGGTAGGGTTATAATTGAAAGAATTAGAGGTAAGACAGAATGTAGGATTGCGGATGAGCAAGGAGGTTTCAGAGTGGGTAGGGGATGTGAAGATCAAGTGTTTACATTGAAGCATATATGTGAACAGTATTTAGATAAAGGTAGGGAAGTTTTTATTGCATTTATGGATTTAGAAAAGGCATATGATAGAGTGGATAGGGGAGCAATGTGGCAGATGTTTCAATATATGGAATAGGTGGTAAGTTATTAAATGTTGTAAAGAGTTTTTATGAGGATAGTGAGGCTCAGGTTAGGGTGTGTGAAGAGAGGGAGACTACTTCCCGGTAAAAGTAGGTCTTAGACAGGGATGTGTAATGTCATCATGGTTGTTTAATATATTTACAGATGGGATTGTAAAAGAAGTAAATGCTAGGGTGTTCGGGAGAGGGGTGGAATTAAATTATGGGGAATCAAATACAAAATGGGAATTAACACAATTACTTTTTGCTGATGATACTGTGCTTATGGGAGATTCTAAAGAAAAATTGCAAAGGTTAGTGGATGAGTTTGGGAATGTGTGTAAAGGTAGAAAGTTGAAAGTGAAGATAGAAAAGAGTAAGGTGATGAGGGTATCAAATGATTTAGATAAAGAAAAATTGGATATCAAATTGGGGAGGAGGAGTTTGGAAGAAGTGAATGTTTTCAGATACTTGGGAGTTGAGGTGCCGGATGGATTTATGAAGGATGAGGTTAATCATAGAATTGATGAGGAAAAAAAGGTGAGTGGTGCATTGAGGTATATGTGGAGTCAAAAAACGTAATCTATGGAGGCAAAGAAGGGAATGTATAAAGTACAGTGGACCCTCGACCAACGATATTAATCCGTTCCTGAGAGCTCAACGTTAGTCGAAATTATCGTTAGTCGAGTTAATTTTCCCCATAAGAAATAATGGAAATCCAATTAATCCGTTCCAGACAGCCAAAAGTATTAATTTTTTTTTTTTCATGAAATATACATTTCCCTACAAAGAAAACAATAAGATATGCATAATAACTACACAAATAAATGTTAAAATGACATTTACCTTTATTGAAGAGTATTGATGAGTGATGAGACATTGTTTTTCTTGAACACACTGGGATTTTCAGAATGCTACACGAGTAAAGGCTTCACTTTGCAATCCCCACTAGCATTACAACAAAACATGAGAGTTAGCCTGTCTTTCACAGGCTTGTGTCCTGGGAGTGCCTTTTTCTTCTGAGTAATGTGGGTCCTGTTTATCATTCCCTTCCAGAACAGGCCTGTTTCGTCACAATTGAACACTTGTTGGGATTGGAATTTTTCAGCTTCACCATGCCTTATCACACTGTGTATGCCACTACAATTCTTAAATCTCTCAAGCCAACCTTTGCTGGCCTTAAATTCACCAATATGAGCACTAGTTCCAGGCATTTTTTCCTGTTCACCTGGGTGTTAGTCAACTGTTGTGGGTCACATCCTGGGGGACAAGATTAAGGACCCCAATGGAAATAAGTTAGATAGACCTCAATGATGCACTGACTTTCTTGGGTTATCCTGGGTGGCTAACCCTCTGTGGTTAATCGTTTCTCAGTAATTGTTTCACGTTAAGCCACACCAACAACACACACTCCACATCTTCGAGTAATACAGCTGATGGTGGTGCAGCAACAGCAACAGCTGACTGTGGTGCAGCAACAGATGACCATGGTGCAGCAGCAGCTGTGGTGCAGCAGCAGGTAACTGTGGTGCAGCAGCAGCTGACTGTGGTGCAGCAACAGCTGACTGTAGTGCAGCAACAGCTGACTGATCCAGCAACAGCTGACTGGTCCAGCAACAGCTGACCATGGTGCAGCAACAGCTGACTGATCCAGCAACAGCTGACTGGTCCAGCAACAGCTAACCGTGGTGCAGCAACAGCTGACTGATCCAGCAACAGCTGACTGGTCCAGCAACAGCTGACCGTGGTGCAGCAACAGCTGACCGTGGTGCAGCAACAGCTGACTAGTCCAGCAACGGCTGACCGTGGTGCAGCAGCACCTGACTGTGGTACGATAGTATTTCTCACCCTTTTTACCACAGGGTTGGCACTAGAAGCTTTCTTGGGGCCCATGGTGACTTATTTTGCAGGTACAATCACTTAAAACTCTGTGATAATATGAAATGTTCCAATTGTATGTTTGGATGTGCCCACGATGGCTGGCTGCTTGTAAACACTGGCACCCACGGAACAAGTGAGTCGCGCTCAGGCCGCAAATGGACGCATCTCAAATGGAACGAATCGTGTTCGTCAAGTTTTTTAGCGCTAGTCGAGGCAAAATTTTTGCATTAAAATATATCGCTAGTCGGATTTAACGTTAGGTGATGCCATCGTTGGTCGAGGCTCCACTGTATAGTAGTACCAACACTCTTATATGGGTGTGAAGCTTGGGTTGTGAATGCAGCAGCGAGGAGGCGGTTGGAGGAAGTGGAGATGTCCTGTCTAAGGGCAATGTGCGGTGTAAATATTATGCAGAAAATTCAGAGTGTGGAAATTAGGTGTGGAGTTAATAAAAGTATTGGTCAGAAGGCTGAAGAGGGGTTGTTGAGGTGGTTTGGTCATTTAGAGAGAATGGATCAAAGTAGAATGACATGGAGAACATTTAAATCTGTAGGAGAAGGAAGGCGGGGTAGGAGTCGTCCTCGAAAAGGTTGGAAGGAAGGGGTAAGGGAGGTTTTATGGGCGAGGGGTTTGGACTTCCAGCAGGCGTGCACGAGCGTGTTCAATAGGAGTGAATGGAGACGAATGTTATTGGGGACCTGACGATCTGTTGGAGTGTGAACAGGGTAATATTTAGTGAAGGGATTCAGGGAAACTGGTTATTTTTATATAGCTGGACTTGAGTCCTGGAAATGGGAGGTACAATGCCTACACTCTAAAGGAGGGGTTTAGGGATACGTATTGGCAGTTTGGAGGGATATGATGTGTATCTTTATACGCATATGCTTCTAAACTATTGTGTTCTGGGCGCCTCTGCAAAAACAGTGATTGTGTGTGAGTGAGGTGAAGGTGTTGAATGATAATGGGAGTATTTTCTTTTTTGGGATTTTCTTTCTTTTTGGGCCACCCTGCCTCGGTAGGAGACGGCCGACTTGTTGAAAAAAAAAAAAATAGCAGACTTATTCCCTTATAATTTTTGCACTCTCTTTTATCCCCTTTGCCTTTATACAAAGGAACTATGCATGCTCTCTGCCAATTCCTAGGTACTTTACCCTCTTCCATACATTTTTTAAATAATAGCACCAACCACTCCAAAACTATATCCCCACCTGCTTTCAACATTTCTATCTTTATCCCATCAATCCCAGCTGCCTTACCTCTTTTCATTCTTCCCACTGCCTCACGAACTTCCCCCCCACACTCACAACTGGCCCTTCCTCACTCCTACAAGATGTTATTCCTCCTTGCCCTATTCATGAAATTACAGCTTCCCTATCTTCATCAACATTTAACAATTCCTCAAAATATTCCCTCCATCTTCCTGATACCTCTAACCCTCCATTTAATAACTCTCCTATTTTTAACTTTCAAATTCATTTGTTCCCTAGGCATCACTTCTACTTTGTAAAAACCTCTCATATGCTAACTTTTTCTTCCTTGCTACTCTCTTTACATCATTGTTCCACCAATCGCTCTTCTTCCCTCCCGCACCCACTTTCCTGTACCCAAAAACTTCTGCTGAACACTCGAACACTACATTTTTAAACCTACCCCATACATCTTCAACCCCATTGCCTATACAGTGGACCATCGCCTGACGAACGCATCACATAATGTTAAATCCGCCTAATGAATCGTTCGAGTGTAAAAATTTTGGCCCGCGTAACAAAAAACTTGCCCAATGTGATTCGTCCAGGATGCATCCCACGTGTGGCCTGAGCGTGGCTCAGCTGCCCCATGGGTGCCAGTGTTTACAAGCCAGCCAGTGCGGTCGCATCTACGCATACATTCGGTACATTTCACATTATCCCAGTGTTTTAGTGCTTGTAACTGCAAAATAAGTCTCCATGGGCCCCAAGAAACTTCTAGTGCCAACCCTGTGGTAAAAAGGGTGAGAATTAGTATGGAAATTAAGAAAGAGATAATTGCAAAGTACGAAAGTGGTGTGCATGTCTCAGAGCTGGCCAGGTTGTATACCAAACCCCAATCAACCGTCACTACTATCTTGGCCAACAAAATGGCAATCAAGGAAGCTGTTCTTGCAAAAGGTGCAAGTTTGTTTTCGAAACAGAGATTGCAAGTACTCAAACATGTTGAGAGACTGTTATTGGTGTGGATAAACGTAAAGCAGATAGCATGAAATAGCATCTCTCAAGCGATCACATGTGAAAAGGCTAGAAAGTTGCATGACGATTTAATTAAAAAAATGCCAGTAACTAGTGGTGATGTGAGTGAATTTAAGACCAGCAAAGGTTGGTTTGAGAGATTTAAGAACCGTAGTGGCATACATAGTGTGATAAGGCATGGTGAGGCTGCCAGTTTGGACCAAAAAGTGGCTGAAAAATATGTGCAGGAATTCAAGGAGTACATAGAGGCTGAAGGATTGAAACCCCAACAAGTGTTTAATTGTGACGAAACAGGCCTGTTTTGGAAGAAAATGCCAAACAGGACCTACATTACTCAGGAGGAAAAGGCACTCCCAGGACATAAGCCTATGAAAAACAGGCTTACACTTTTATGTTTTAATGCTAGTGGTGATTGCAAAGTGAAACCTTTATTGGTGTATCACTCTGAAACTCCCAGAATGTTCAGGCAAAACAATGTCCTCAAGGCTAATTTGTGAGTGATGTGGAGGGCAAACAGTAAGGCATGGGTCACTAGGGACTTTCTCTATAACTGGTTTCACCATGAGTTTGCCCCCACTGTAAAAAATTATCTCCTGGAAAATAAATTGGACCTTAAGTACCTCCTGGTATTAGACAGTGCTCCTGGTCATCCTTCAGACTTGGCAGAGCGAATTTCTGGGAACATGAGCTTCATCAAGGTCAAGTTTTTGCCTCCTAATACTACTATTCTGCAGCCCATGGACCAGCAGGTCATTTCAAACTTCAAAAAACTCTACACAAAAGCTGTTTCAAAAGTGCTTTGAAGTGACCTCAGACACTCGATTGACCCTAAGAGAGTTTTGGAAAGATCACTTTAGTATCCTCAGTTGTGTAAACCTTATAGGTAAGGCTTGGGAGGGAGTGACTAAGAGGACCTTGAACTCTGCTTGGAGAAAATTGTGGCCAGAATGTGTAGAAGAGAGGGATTTTGAAGGGTTTGGGACTAACCCTGAGAAGCCTATGCCAGTTGTGGATTCTATTGTGGCATTGGGGAATTCCTTGGGGTTGGAGGTTAGTGGGGAGGATGTGTAAGAGTTGGTGGAGGCCAACGATGAAGAACTAACCACTGATGAGCTGCAAGAGCATCTGCAACAGCAAGAGGACACACCTGAGGAAACTGCTTCAGAGGAGGGGAGAGAGAAATTTAAGAAGTTGCCTAATTCAAAAATTAAGGAAATGTATGCAAACCTTTATGGATGAAAATCACCCTGACACAGCTATTGCAAGCCGTGTTGGCAACCTGTACAATGACAATGTTGTGGCCCATTTTAGGAAAATCTTAAAGGAATGCGAGGTACAGAGCTCTATGGACAGATTGGTTGTGCGACAGAGGTCCAGTGACTGTCAAGCTGGTCCTAGTGGCATTAAAAGATGAATGGAAGTAACCCCAGAAAAGGACTTGCTACCTCAAGTCCTCGTGGAAGGGGAGTCCCCTTACAAACAATAGCAACTTCCACCATCTCCTCTCCTCCCATCCCATCAGTCATCACCAGATCTTCAATAAAGGTAAGTGTCATGTATTTATTTAGTACAGTAGTAATTGTGCATATCTTCTGTTTGTGTGTAGGAAAATGTATATTTCACATGGTAATTTTTTTTTTTTTCATACTTTGGGGTGTCAGGAATGGATTAATTTGATTTTCATTTTTCTTTTGGGGAAAATTAATTCGGCTAACGATAATTTCATCAAACGCTGAGTTTTCAGGAACAGATTAATATAGTTAGCTGAGGGTCCACTGTACTCTCACTAACCCATCTATTCTCCAATAGTTGTTTTTATCCTACCCTAACTGCCTCCTCTTTTAGTTTATGCACCTTCACCTCTCTCTTGTTACTTCTATTTTCCTTGTATCCCATCTACCTTTTACTCTCACTGTAGCTACAACTAAAAAGTGATCTGATATATCTGTGGCCCCTCTATAAACATGTACCTCCTGAAGTCTACTCAATAGTCTTTTATCTACCAATACATAGTCCAACAAACTACTGTCATTTTGCCCTACATCATATCTTGTATATTTATTTATCCTCTTTTTCTTGAAATATGTATTACCTATGACTAAACCCCTTTCTATACAAAGTTCAATCAAAGGTCCCCCATTATCATTTACACCTGGCACCCCAAACTTACCTACCACACCGTCTCTAAATTGTTTCTCCTACTTTAGCATTTAGGTCCCCTACCACAATTACTCTCTCACTTGGTTCGAAGGTTCCTATACATTCGCTTAACATCTCCCAAAATCTCTCTCTCTTCTCTACACTCCTCTCTTCTCTTGGTGCATAAACGCTATGACCCACTTTTCACATCCGACCCTTATTTTAATCCACGTAATCCTTGAATTTACATATTTATATTCCTTCTCCTTCCTTAGCTCTAACTCTCTCAGATACTCCTGACTTAATCTCATTTATTTCTCCCCACTGAAACTCACCTACCCCCTTCAACTTTGTTTTGCTTAGGGCCAGAGAGTAGTAAGAGAGAAAAAGTTAGCATATGAGAGGTTTTTACAAAATAGAAGTGATGCAAGGAGGAAGAAGTATATGGAGAGAAAAAGAAAGGTTAAGGGAGTGGTGAAGTAATGTAAAATGAGAGCAAAAGAGAGAGTGGGTGAGATGTTATCAACATTTTGTTGAAAAATAAGAAAAAGTTTTGGAGTGAGAGTAATAAGTTGAGAAAGCCTAAGGAGCAAATGGATTTGTTAGTTGAAAATAGGAGAGGAGCATTATTAAATGGAGAGTTAGAGGTATCGGAAAGATGGAGGGAATATTTTGAGGAATTGTTAAATGTTGATGAAGATAGGGAAGGTTTGATTTTGTGTATAGGGCAAGGAGGAATAACATCTTTTAGGAGCGAGAAAGAACCAGTTGTGAATGTGGGGGAAGTTTGTGAGGCAGTGGGTAGAATGAAACGGGGTAAAGCAGCTGGGATTGATGGGATAAAGATAGAAATGTTAAGAGCAGGTGGGGATATAGTTTTGGAGTGGTTAGTTAAATAAATGTATGGAAGAGGGTAAAGTACCTATGGATTGGCTGAGTGCATGCATAGTTACTTTGTATAAAGGCAAAGGGGACAAACGAGGGTGTAAAAATTATAGGGGAATAAGTCTGTTGAGCATACCAGGTAAAGTGTAGAGTTATTATTGAAAGAATTAAGAGTAAGACGGAAAGTAGGATAGCAGATGAACAAGGAGGCTTTAGGAAGGGTAGGGGGGGTGTAGACCAAGCATTTGCAGTAAAGCATATACGTGAACAGTATTTAGAAAAGAGTAAAGAGGATTTTGTGGCATTTATGGATTTGGAAAAGGCATATGATAGGGTGGACAGGGGGGCAATGTGGCAGATATTGCAAATGTATGGAATAGGAGGTAGGTTATTGAAAGCAGTGAAGAGTCTTTATGAGGATAGTGAGGCTCAGGTTAGAGTTTGTAAGTGAAAGGGAGATTATTTCCCAGTAAAAGTAGGCCGCCTTAGACAAGGATGTGTGATGTCACCACGGTTGTTCAACATATTTATAGATGGAGTTGTAAGAGAAGTGAATGCTTGGGTGTTGGCAAGGGGTGTGGGGTTAAAAGATAAAGAATCTGTCACAAAGTGGGAGTTGTCACAATTGCTCTTTGCTGATGACACTGTGCTTTTGGGAGATTCTGAAGAGAAGTTGCAGAGTTTGCATGATGAGTTTTGTAGGATATGTAAAAGAAGGAAATTAAAAGTGAGTATAGGAAAGAGTAAGGTGATGAGGATAAAAAAAATTAGGTAACAAGACGATATCAGATTGGAGGGAGAGAGTATGGAGGCGGTGAATATATTTAGATATTTGGGAGTGGATGTGTCAGCAGATGGGTGTATGAAAGATTAGGTGAATCGTAGAATTGACGAGGGGGAAAAAGGTGAGTGGTGCACCGAGGAGTTTGTGGAGACAATTAACTTTATCCATGAAAGCAAAGAGGGGAATGTATGAGAGTATAGTTGTACCAGCGCTCTTGCATGGGTGTAAGGCATGGGTTGTGAATGTCGCAACAAGGAGAAGGCTGGAGCCAGTGATGTCATGTCTGAGGATAATGTGTGGTGTGAATATTATGCAGAGAATCCATAGTTTGGAGATTAGGAGGTGTGGGATCACCAAAACTATTATCCAGAGGGCTGAGGAGGGGGTATTGAGATGGTTTGAACATGTAGATAGGGTGGAACAAAATAGAATGACTTCAAAAGTGTATAAAGCTGAAATGGAGGGAAGGCGGGGTAGGGATCGGCCTAGGAAAAGTTCGAGGGAGGGGGTGAAAGAGGTTTTGTGTGCAAGGGGCTTTGACTTCCAGCAAGCATGTGTGAGCATGTTAGAAGCAAATGGAGACACATGGTTTTTAGGACTTGATGTGCTGTTGGAGTGTAAGCAAGGTAACATTTATGAAGGGATTCAGGGAATATAACTGTAGCATAAGTATACCTCTGGCAAGACAGTGATGGAGTGAATGATGAAAGTTTTTCTTTTCAGGCCACCCTGCCTTGGTGGGAAACGGTTAATGTGTTACAAAGAAAAAGATATATTACAGAATATTTAGTGTGTACACCTACCATCCGACTTACAACCTGCTCGACTTACGACATTGTTTTTTATGCCAAATTTCTGGGAAATAAACAAGTGTTTGTGTTGTACACAGTGTTTATCCTAAACCTTACAGTATAAAATACAGTACTAACAGCATAAAAAGTAAAGTAAAACATGCAATACCAAAATAAAACAATAAAATAAAGTCATTACAAAAAGTTATTTTGATATTCAGTAGTAAAGTGCGACTTATGACCACTTCGACTTACGACCAGTTTCTCGGAGCCGAACTCGGTCGTAAGGCGGATGGTAGGTGTATATCTGTGAAATCTTTTGATGAAAGTATTTTTTTTATATACTTACATAATTGTTAAAAAAATTATTTTTTTGTGAATATTTTTGTTTGGAACAGATTAATTGTATTTCTATTAATTCTTATGGGAGATATTAATTCGTTTATTGGCCATTTCAGTATTGGCTGACCTTCTGGAACGGATTACTGCCAATAACCGGGGGTCCACTGTATTTCTTATGGGAAAAATGAATTTGGAAATTGGGTTTAGTCACTCTCTGGAATAGATTAATTATGATAACCGGGGTTGACTTTATACTTTATTATTATCACACTGGCCGATTCCCACCAAGGCAGGGTGGCCCGAAAAAGAAAAACTTTCACCATCATTCACTCCATCACTGTCTTGCCAGAAGGGTGCTTTACACTACAGTTTTTAAACTGCAACATTAACACCCCTCCTTCAGAGTGCAGGCACTGTACTTCCCATCTCCAGGACTCAAGTCCGGCCTGCCGGTTTCCCTGAATCCCTTCATAAATGTTACTTTGCTCACACTCCAACAGCACGTCAAGTATTAAAAACCATTTGTCTCCATTCACTCCTATCAAACACGCTCACGCATGCCTGCTGGAAGTCCAAGCCCCTCGCACACAAAACCTCCTTTACCCCCTCCCTCCAACCCTTCCTAGGCCGACCCCTACCCCGCCTTCCTTCCACTACAGACTGATACACTCTTGAAGTCATTCTGTTTCGCTCCATTCTCTCTACATGTCCGAACCACCTCAACAACCCTTCCTCAGCCCTCTGGACAACAGTTTTGGTAATCCCGCACCTCCTCCTAACTTCCAAACTACGAATTCTCTGCATTATATTCACACCACACATTGCCCTCAGACATGACATCTCCACTGCCTCCAGCCTTCTCCTCGCTGCAACATTCATCACCCACGCTTCACACCCATATAAGAGCGTTGGTAAAACTATACTCTCATACATTCCCCTCTTTGCCTCCAAGGACAAAGTTCTTTGTCTCCACAGACTCCTAAGTGCACCACTCACTCTTTTTCCCTCATCAATTCTATGATTCACCTCATCTTTCATAGACCCATCCGCTGACACGTCCACTCCCAAATATCTGAATACGTTCACCTCCTCCATACTCTCTCCCTCCAATCTGATATTCAATCTTTCATCACCTAATCTTTTTGTTATCCTCATAACCTTACTCTTTCCTGTATTCACCTTTAATTTTCTTCTTTTGCACACCCTACCAAATTCATCCACCAATCTCTGCAACTTCTCTTCAGAATCTCCCAAGAGCACAGTGTCATCAGCAAAGAGCAGCTGTGACAACTCCCACTTTGTGTGTGATTCTTTATCTTTTAACTCCACGCCTCTTGACTTTATACGTAACCTGTATATTACTTTCAACTTGTCTCATTGTAATATTCCCATGTTGTAATTTGAGTCAATTTGCTGTTTACTATATATAAAAACAAAAGTAAAACTTTAACAAACTACAGTGGTCCCTCATTTTTCGTAATTAATCCGTTCCTGGAGCCGTTACTATAAACGAAATTTACGATTTACGAATCAATTTTCCCCATAAGAAATAATGTAAATACAATTAATCCGTTCCTGACACCCAGAAATATTAAAACAAAAAACATTTTTACATGAAATATACATGTAGTAGATAAACAGTACAATGGGAAATGATGAATGAAACATTAACAGCATAACACTTACCTTTATTGGAGATTCTTCTTAGTGTATGGGAGACTGGAGGAGGAGAGAGAGTGGATTGTTTATAGTTTGGAAGGGGAATCCCCTTCCATCAACACCTAAGTACCAATTGCTTTTCTGGGGTTGCTTGTCTTCTCTGTTTCTTAATGCCACTAGGACCACCTTGAGAGTCAATGGAGTCCTGTCTTGCAAAATTAACTGTGCAGAGAGCTCTGTTTCTGGCGTCTCTTTAACACTTCCCTAAAATGGCCCAAGACTTTGTCACTGTACATGTTGCCAATATGGCTTGCAACAACCTTGTTAGGGTGATGTTTCTCCATAAAGCTTTCCATCTTACCTCACATAGTAAAAAAACTCTTTAATTTCTGAAGAAGGCACCTTCTTCCATCTCTCTTCCTCCTCCTCTGCAGCAAGATTCTGAGCTGCGATGTGTTGCTCTTCCTGCTGAAGCTCTTGCAGCTCCTCAGTGGTGAGCTCTTCGTTGTGGTCTTCCACCAATTCTTCCACATTCTCCAAACTCACATCGAACCCCATGGAACTCCCCAGTGCCACAATTGATTTTACAACAGACATAGGCTCATCAGGGTCAGTCCCAAACCCTTCAAAATCCCTCTTGTCGACACAATCTGGCCACAATTTTCTCCAGGCAGAGTTCAAAGTCCTGGTAGTCACTCCCTCCCAAGCCATACCTATAAGGGTTATGCAATGGAGGATGCTGAAGTGTTCTCTCCAAAATTCCCTTAGGGTCAAGTGAGTGTCTGTGGTCACAGTCAAGCACCTGTGAAACATTGCTTTTGTGTAGAGTTTTTTAAAGTTTGCAATGACCTGCTGGTCCATGGGCTGGAGGAGAGGAGTGGTATTCGGGGGCAAGAACTTTACTGTGATGAACCCAAACTCCTCAAAAATTAGGTCATCCAAGTTTGGAGGATGAGCAGGTGCATTGTCCATTACTAGCAGGCACTTGAGATCCAATTTCTTTTCCAGGAGATACTCCTTCACACTAGGGCCAAGCACTTCATTGAACCACTCGACGAAAATTTCCCTCGTGACCCATACCTTACTATTAGATTTCCAAAACACACACAATTTACTCTTCATAACATTGTTTTTCCTGAACACTCTGGGATTTTCTGAATGGTACACTAGTAATGGCTTCACTTTGAAATCCCCACTAGCATTAGCACAGAACATTAGCATCAGCCTGTCTTTCATAGGCTTGTGTCCTGGCATTGCCTTTTCCTCTAGTGTAATGAAGGTCCTCTTTGGCATTTTTTTCCAAAAGAGGCCTGTTTCGTCACAATTGAACACTTGTTCAGGTTTCAGTCCTTCAGCCTCTATGTACTCCTGGAATTCATGCACATATTTTTCAGCCGCCTTGTGGTCCGAACTGGCAGCCTCACCATGCCTTACCACACTGTGTATGCCAGTACGGTTCTTAAATCTCTCAAACCAGCCTTTGCTGGCCTTAAATTCACTCACATCACCACTATTTGCAGGCAATTTCTTTACCAAATCTTCATGCAACTGCCTAGCCTTTTCACAAATAATCGAAGTCATAAGAGTATCTCCTGCTAATTGTTTCTCATTTATCCACACCAATAATAACTTCTCAACCTCTTCCGGTACTGGTGATCTCATTTTTGTCAGCATAGATACTCCCTTTGCAACAACAGCATCAACAACAGGGTTTCTTATACATCCTGGACAGTTCGGCCACACTTGTACCACTTTCATATTGTTCAATGATGGTTTTCTTAAATTCAATCGTATTTCTCACCTTCTTTACCACAGGCTTGGCACTAGGAGCTTTCTTTGGAGCCATGGTAGCTTATTTAGTACTTGCAAGCACTAAAATAAATGGATTATGAAATATTTCGCTGGAGCACGTGAGGGGACCTTTGCTCACTGGTAAACAATGCCAGACTGGCTGCTGCCCTGGCTCACACTGTGGGTACGCGTCCTGGACGAACTACGACTCGCGAGTCAACCTATGAAAAGCGAGTCCATGTTTATATGAAAATACCCCTATGATTGGCGAATTTTACGATTGCCGAGAACTACGAAGAGCGAGGGACCACTGTATTATTTATTTATCTAGTATTAAGTACAGTGGACCCCCGCATAGCGATATTAATCCGTGCAAGAGAGCTCATTGTTATGCGAAATTATCGTTATGTGAATGAATTTTCCCCATAAGAAATAATGGAAATCAAATTAATCCGTGCAAGACACCCCAAAGTATGAAAAAAAAAAAATTTACCACATGAAATATTAATTTTAATACACACAAACTGAAAAAGGCATGCACAATTACATGACACTTACTTTTATTGAAGATCTGGTGATGATTGATGGGATGGGAGGAGGAGAGAGTGTTAGTGTTTAGAAGGGGAATCCCCTTCCATTAAGACTTGAGGTGTCAAGTCCTTTTCTGGGGTTTCTTCCCTTCTTCTTTTAATGCCACTAGGACCAGCTTCAGAGTCACTGGAGTTCTGTCGCACAACATATCTGTCCATAGTGGCCTGTACCTCTCGTTCCTTTATGACTTCCCTAAAGTGTTTCACAACATTGTCAGTGTAATAGTCACCAACACGGCTTGCAATAGCTGTGTGAGGGTGATTTTCATCCATAAAGGTTTGCACTTCAAGCCACTTTCCACAGATTTCCTTAATCTTTGTAGTAGGCAATTTCTTCAATTTCTCTCTCCCCTCCTTCGAACCAGTTTCCTCAGGTCTGGCCTCTTGGTGTTGAAGTGGATCTATCAGCTCATCAGTGGTTAGTTCTTCATTGTCCTCCTCCACCAACTCTTCCACATCATTCCCACTAACCTCCAACCCCAAGGACTTTCCCAATGCCATAATGGATTCCTCAACTGGCATAGGATTCTCAGGGTTAGCCTCAAACCCTTCAAAATCCCTTTGGTCTACACATTCTGGCCACAGTTTCTTCCAAGCAGAGTTCAAGGTCCTCTTAGTCACTCCCTCCCAAGCCTTACCTATAAGGTTTACACAATTGAGGATATTAAAGTGATCTCTCCAAAACTCTCTTAGAGTCAGTTGAGTTTCTGAGGTCACTACAAAGCACCTTTCAAACAGAGCTTTTGTGTACAGTTTTTTGAAGTTTGCAATAACCTGCTGGTCCATGGGCTGCAGGAGAGGAGTGGTATTAGGAGGCAAAAACTTCACCTTAATGAATTTCATGTCCCCATAAAGTCGCTCTGCCACGTCTGTAGGATGACCAGGGGCATTGTCTAACACCAGGAGGCACTTAAGCCTTTATTAGTGTATCACTCTGAAACTCCCAGACCGTTCAGGCAAAATAATGTCCTCAAGGAGAATTTGTGTGTGCTGTGGAGGGCAAACAGTAAGGCATGGGTCACTAGGGACTTTTTCTATGACTGGTTACACCATGCATTTGCCCCCAATGTGAAAGATTACCTAACTGAAAAGAAATTAGAACTTAACTTTGCAATCACCACTAGCATTGGAACACATCAACAGAGTAAGCCTGTCTTTCATAGGCTTATGTCCTGGGAGTGCCTTTTCCTCCTGAGTAATGTAGGTCCTGCTTGGCATTTTCTTCCAAAACATGCCTGTTTCATCACAATTAAACACTTGTTCAGGTTTCAGTCCTTCATTGTCTATGTACTCCTTGAATTCCTGCACATATTTTTCAGCTGCTTTGTGGTCCGAACTGGCAGCCTCACCTTGCCTTATCACACTATGTATGCCACTACGCTTCTTAAATCTCTCAAACCAACCTTTGCTGGCCTTAAATTCACTCACATCATCACTAGTTGCAGGCATTTTTTTAATTAAATCCTCATGCAACTTCCTAGCCTTTTCGCTTATGATCACTTGAGAGACGCTATCGCCTGCTAGCTGTTTTTCATTTATCCACACCAGTAAGAGTCTCTCAACATCTTCCATCACTTGCGATCTCTGTTTCGAAAACACAGTTAAACCTTTGGCAAGAACAGCTTCCTTGATTGCCTTTCTGTTGCCCACAATAGTAGCTATGGTTGATTGGGGTTTATTGTACAACCTGGCCAGCTCGGAGACACGCACTCCACTTTCATACTTATCAATGATCTCTTTCTTCATCTCTATAGTAATTCTCACCCTTATTGCTGTAGGGTTGGCACTAGAAGCTTTCTTGGGGCCCATGGTCACTTATTTTGCAGATAAAATCACCAAAAACACTGTAATAATACGAAATGTTCCGATTGTATGCTTGGATGTTACCGCGGAGGCTGGCTGGTAAACAATGCCACCGGCGGAACATGTGAGGCTGGCTAAGGGCGCACATTGGACGTGTCTCGGACGAACAGCATTGAGCGGGTTTTTTAGAGGTATGCGAGGCAAAATCTGAGCGATAAAAGGTAGCGGTATGCGGATTTAACGTTATGTGATGCCAACGGTATGTGGGGGTCCACTGTATAGTGGTACCTCGAGTTTCGAACAGCTCCCAACTCGAACAATTGTGTAAGTGTATTTTTGTAAGTTCTTTTATAAGTGTATTTTTTTGGGTCTGAAATGGACTAATCTAATTTACATTATTCCTTATGGGAACAAATTCGTTCAGTACCGGCACTAACAGTCTTCTGGAACAAATTAAGTTTGTAACTCAAGGTACCACTGTAGTCTGTAAACCATTAAATTTAGTCTGCCTGTAATGCCAAATCATCATTGTAATTGCACACTGTAAACTTTCTATGTCAATCTCATTGTAAACTTGCAAAAAAATAAAAACAAATTTGATTTTGTTTATCAGGTATACCAGAGGATTGGTCCAGTGAGTCTGTTGGCTACAACTTTGATGAAAGCGACACTGATTGATGAGGTAGGCTACATGAAACTTTAGAATGAATGTAATGTTTTAATTACAGAAAATTGATATTTGTAGATATGTCAATTTTTTTTTTTTTTTTTTTTTTTTTTTTTGGGGGGGGGGGGGAATGCAGGTATGAAGTTTTTTTTAAACAAAATTAACTCTTTGAACTGATTCTTTTTTCTCCAAATAAAGTATTCTGGACTTAAATTTAAAGTTAAATATTTTCATTCAAAAAATTATATTAATTTGTCTTGCAGTATTTTGTTTGAACAAATGAAAACTTTTTGTTGTTTAAAAGACGACTTAGTATTATAGTATGTAGCTTAACTTTTAACCTCTTAACTGTCCAAGTGTACATCTATGTTCTCTCACCCAGCGCTACAAATATTTTGAAAAAAAGAAAAACTTTTTTTAAAATTAACCCCTTAACTGTCCAAATGTAGATCTACGTTCTTTTGCCCAGCGCTCCGAATACAGTGGAACCTTGACTATGTGTTTAATCCATTCCAGGAGCTAGCTTGTAACTCAATTTACTCATATATCAAATTAATTTTCCTCATTTAAATTAATTGAAAAGCCATTAATCCGTTCTTGCACTCTGAAGAGATGAGAAAAAATACTTGAATATGACACTATTATCAACTCTACGGCTTATTTATCTATCATAATTCATCTAATATGACATAATGAACAATATAATTAGCACAGAAACATGATATATACCCTAGAATGAATAAAATAGGCCATAATATGGTGGCAGCGGCAGAAGTGTCCACCATTTCTGCCCCAATTTGGCTATATTATCTTCCCATGTTCTTACTGTAAGAGAAAACAGAGCATTTTTGAGGCTAACTGCAGTAGATCATTAGTTTTCTAAGGAAAACACTGAAGCAATGTATGTATTTATAAATAAGAAATATCTTATAAAAACTGTTCATATAAATTGTGGGTGGGG
>NC_091295.1:70492749-70674622 GCF_038502225.1 Cherax quadricarinatus | reverse complement strand
TAGTCCTGGCACGGGTCTCAATCTTGCGATGACCCGTCTCTGGCTCCCGAGGGAGAAAGGTTTCTACAATGATGCGACATATGCTGTTCAAGCACTCTTCTGGTCAGTTCAACTGGTGCATCTCATAAGCGACAACACCGTATGTACTCCTAACTATGGACACTAGCGAGGAGGAGGATATGTCGTTATCACAAGTAACAGCTTGTCTGGTTCGTTGACTCCATGGTACACTAGTGTGGCCGCAGTCATCTCTGGTTCCTCTTCGGGAGGGAATATCACTCCTAGTTGCCTGTGGAGTGTCTCAGTAACTTCGCACTCCAGAAGATAGTGTGTTAGGGGCCGCTGGACAACGTGCTGACAGTACTGGCACATCTCCTCCTCAGCCTTGTCTACCATCATCTTGGCTGTGGGAAAGCCCAAACGAAGCCGATGGATGGCGGTACACTGCGCTCTGGACCAGCTTCTATCATATGGAGGGGGTTCTCCCTGAGTCGCTGCTCGGTACCACTGTTGAGATGGGGTATCACCTAAGACCTCCCCCATAAGTTTCATGGCTCTGGCAGCCACCAGTTTGGTCTGTCGTAGGCTGATTGGGACAGTAATCCCAACATGTGGATAGTCTGTTGCTGCCTTGGCTGCATCATCTGCCGCCTCATTTCCCCGGATGCCACCTTGGGTGTATGTACAATGTTCGCCAAGACGGTAGTCCTGGCACGGGTCTCAATCTTGCGATGACCCGTCTCTGGTCAGAGGGTATATAAAGGCTCAAAGTGAGTATTACATAGTATTACACCTCACTCTGAGCCTTTATATACCCTCTGTGTCCATGTATTGTTTGTAATGGCTTGATAAAGCTCCTGAAGAGCGAAACGTTGCCACAATAAATGTCACATTAGTTGCACTTGTGTCCTTTTACTTTACATATTATTATTATAATAAAAAAGAAGCGCTAAGCTACAAGGGCTATACAGCGCTTCAGTCATAAAAAAATACCTTGAGTGGGGTTCGATCCCACACAAAAAAACACCTTGAGTGGGGTTCGAACCCACTCATAAAAAAATATCTTGAGTGGGGTTCGAACCCACTCATAAAAAAATACCTTGAGTGGGGTTCGAACCCACTCATAAAAAATACCTTGAGTGGGGTTCGAACCCACTCATAAAAAAATACCTTGAGTGGGGTTCGAACCCACACAAAAAAATACCTTGAGTGGGGTTCGAACCCACACATAAAAAAATACCTTGAGTGGGGTTCGAACCCACTCATAAAAAATACCTTGAGTGGGGTTCGAACCCACTCATAAAAAATACCTTGAGTGGGGTTCGAACCCACAGTCACTCATAAAAGATACTGCAGTGTTGTCATACCAAAACTCACTATTTTTATTTGTTTTCTATAGTTTTTTTTTCAGGAAACTCCATGGAACTAATAATAATAGACTCCTGATTACATTCTTAACTTAAAAATAAAAAAAAAAATAATTGAAATCTGACTACTATTGAATTTATCCTAATTATAACCTCGTCCCCTTCAGTTCTTGGAGGACTTAAAACACACACACGCACACACACACACATACATACACACGCTCACACATACACACACACATACACACATAATTTTTTATTTATTTATTTAACTTTATGTCCTTTTTATCTGATAATTCAGATCTTTTTCATTTTTCGTGGTGGGTCTGAGGGCGTCTCTATGTCCAGTTGACGTTTAACAGGCGTATCCATCTTCCTTATATCAGCCAGATGACTTTTAATCACGGATCGCAGTACACTTTTTTGGAAATTGTCGGTGGAAGTATCTATATCATTGTCGAATTCAGTCAGCATTGAGTCGACCATATTGATTGCTTTAACATCTGGGAGATATTGCATTCTCATGTAGAACCAGCGGAGGATGTCTTTGGCCTCCTTGAGACCGGAACTGACAGTTAGGTCCATGAAGGCCAGTGCATGGTAGGCGCAGGTACCGCCTACCTGTTCTACTCTTGTAAGTCTTTTCAATTTTCTGTAACAGGTACGGTTATTCTTGTAGTATTTCTTCACCACTCTGCGGGCGGTAAGTTGACTACCACCATTATGGTAGATTAATACTCCATTATGAGAGACGTACAGAGAGATGCAGTGAGGTTCATGAGACAGCAGTACAATACGACCGTGACCTTTGGGTATTGGAGGCCCGCGAAGTAGCTGGTCGCTGCTACAGACTTCACATACTTTACCGAAAGTGCGAGGAGTCTCACGAACGATGGTCTGGATATCAAATCCCGACAATGGCTTGGTAGTCTCCATGAGAGGGTGATATACACCAAGGAATTCCACATCCTCACTCTTCTCTTCACGTGCCATCTTGCTGGTGAACTTGGGAGGGATACACTAACTAGGTACTACTAGGTACTAGTGGGGTTCGAACCCACAACGCTTGAGTCTTATCACTCTCAGAGCGATGTGCTAACAACTAGGCTAGGGAGATACAAGTTTTAACAAACAAAAAAATCTATTTATACACCACAAGAATGTTAGGTACATTATAGGAATAGTGATAAAGCTGTGTTATATAGTGATAGTGAATCATTTAGTGATAGTGAATCATTTAGTGATAGTCGTGTTATATAGTGAAGATAGTGCTGTGTTATATAGTGAAGATAGTGCTGTGTTCAATAGTGATATTAGTGCTGTGTTATATACTTAAGATAGTGCTGTGTTATATACTGAAGATAGTGCTGTTATACCATAGATAGTGCTGTGTTATACAGAAGATATAAATGTGTTATAGCAAAAATAGTGTTCCATTATAGTGAAGACAGTGCTGGGTTATAGTAATGATAGTGCTGTGAAGATAGTGCAGTGTAGTGAACTGTTTTACTGAGAATGTTTTTCCTGGAGTGAGGACATACATGGTCACTATACACAAATAACCACACAAAGAAGAGAGGAGCTTACGACGACGTTTCGGTCCGACTTGGACCATTTACAAAGTCACACTAACCAGAAGTAGAGCAGGACGGCTATATATAAGCAGGAAGAGGTAGTGGTGGTAGTAGTAGTAGTGGTGGTAGTAGTAGTAGTGGTAGTAGTAGTAGTAGTGGTGGTGGTAGTAGTAGTAGTGGTGGTGGTAGTAGTAGTAGTGGTGGTGGTAGTAGTAGTAGTGGTGGTGGTAGTAGTAGTAGTGGTGGTGGTAGTAGTAGTAGTGGTGGTGGTAGTAGTAGTAGTGGTGGTGGTAGTAGTAGTAGTGGTGGTGGTAGTAGTAGTAGCAGTAGTAGTAGTAGTAGTGGTGGTAGTAGTAGTAGTAGTAGTAGTAGTAGTAGTAGTAGCAGTAGTAGTAGTAGTAGTGGTGGTAGTAGTAGTAGTAGTAGTGGTGGAGGTGGTAGTAGTAGTAGTGGTGGTAGTAGTAGTAGTAGTAGTGGTGGTGGTAGTAGTAGTAGTAGTTGTGGAAAATACTGTATATATTTTCCGGAAATACGGTAATTTATAGGTAAATAGATGCCCTATATTGTATTTTTAATACATATATACGTGTGGTACATATAGTGTACGTTACTATTATATTGTGCATTATTATTTTTATTATTTTTCATCACTAGCTAATGCCAACTACCTCCAATACTCTATACTTCTTTCTTACTGCTATTAATTGCTCATAATTTTAAATTACAAGTCAAATCTTACTCCAAATTAATAATATTAATTATTCTTACCTGTCCATTTAATTTTGTTTATCACTAGTTTTTTAGTCACTTTTCATTGTGTATGCAATTAGTGTATATTCCAATTACTTTTTTGCAAGTACCAAAACTATCTTTTGCTAGCTAGTACCAACTACCTCATTTTTTCTACTTTTATTGTGCAATAAACTGCTCAATTTATTTAATATTACAAATCAGATCTTACTCCTAAACCAATATTATTTCATAGTGACCATCTGTCCATTTAACTTTGTTTACCATTACTTAATTTTAGTCCCTTATATATTTTCTCCTTTATTTTAGCTTTATATAACTACCCTAGTTCATATATTCACAATTGTTAAAATAATCAAGGTGCTATTCTCAGGTGCTAAAGTAGAATAAGTTCACAATTTTGCCATTATATTCCAAAGCTCATTATTTGATTACCACTTTATTGTTCACCACAACTTATATTAGTCCCTTTTATATTATTATTTTATACTATAATTCTAACTTTAAAGAATTACCTTTATAGTACTACCTACTATCATATTCCCAAGCTCCATTATTTGATCATCACTTTATTTGTATTAGTCCCTTTTATATTGTCTCCTTTATTTTAGCTTAAAAAAAAAAAAAACTACCTTAGCTCATTATTTTACATTTGTTAAATAATTCAAGTGCTATTTTTTAGCTTAAGACTACATATTTACTTTGTTTTATACTTAATTCTAACTATAGATTCACTACAAATCTTATTTATTTATTTATTTATTTATTTATTTATTTATTTATTTATTTATTTATTTATAAATTTTAGCATACATACAGAGGTACAAAAAAATACAGATAAGAGCAGCATGCCAAAGCCACTTATACTATGCATAGCATTACGGGCTGGCTTAAAATTAACTTAAGATTAACTAAGCAATGATGAAATCAGTGATAAGACATTATTGTAAACAGATAACTATAAAATACAAATGAGTATTACAAAGACAGGTCATATGGTTGCATGCATTGTTGTACATTCAGGTAGTGTATTTGAAAAAAAAAAAAAACAAGCATTGATCCTGATACCAACCTCTTATTTAATGACTTAAATGAATCAAACAGTTACTGTAATTACTACACTGCAGAACAATCAAAGGCACTTCTCAGTGCCAACAACAACATAACTATCTTTAACTACAATATCAGATCTTTAAGCAAGCATTACGATGACCTCATAGCATTACTAAATTCCTTACATACCAATATGTCCATCATTACACTAACTGAAACCTGGCTAAAGCCTGATACTACAGATGTCTATGCCATTCCTGGTTACACAGCCATACACAACTGTAGGCCAGACCAACAAGGGGGTGGCACAGCCATATACTACTCAGACCAACTAGAATGTATCACTAATACTTGCACAAGGAATGAACATGGGGAATATATAATAGCTAAATTCAAATCCAAATACCTACAAAAACCTCTCACATTGATAAACATCTACAGAGTTCCACAGTCAAACATTAGCCAATTTAGTCAAAACCTAGGAAGTATGATAACTGATGCACGCATGAACAAAGATCACTTACTACTCTCAGGTGACTTCAATATAAATCTCCTGCAAGACCAGGACCCACATGTTACTGAATTCACAAACACAATGAGTAACTGCATGTTGCTACCAACAGTAACAAAGCCTACAAGAGTTACAGAGACTAGTGTTTCCCTACTTGACCACATCTGGACCAACACCATATCCCCTTTAAAATCAGGCATAATTACAGATAATACAGACCACTACCCTACTTTCCTCATAACAACTCTTGGTAAACTACCCCAAGACACTACTAAAGTCACCTTCAAACTTCACAATGAGGCAGCCATTAATAACTTCACAACAGCAGTAGCAAACATTGACTGGCACACTGAGCTAGAAATCTATACAGATATTGACGAATGTATTAATAATTTTCTAAAAAAGACCCAATACCTCTATAACAAGCACTGCCCTAAAAAAACTAAACAGATGACAGCTAAGAGACTGAACAGTCCCTGGCTAACACCCAGCATTCTCAAATCCATAAATACAAAACACCAATATGAAAAACAGTACAGAATGGGTCACATAACCAGAGACCAAACAAAACATTACTCGTCAATCCTAACCAGCCTGATAAAAAGGGCAAAAAAATTGTATTATGAGAACAGATTATCCAACTTACGAGGTGATATAAAAAAGACCTGGAAAACCCTATCAGAAATTCTGGGAACAAAAAAGATATCACGAAATAGCGAAATAAAATTAGCAAAATCAGATGAACCCCAACTCCCACCAACAGAAACAGCAAACAGACTCAATGATTTCTTCTCCACTATAGGACAAAACCTTGCCAATAAAATCCCAAGCTCAGATACCCCACCAAATGACTACCTCACCAGCAACTACCCGAACACACTGTTCCTAGCTCCGACTAACCCATACGAAGTCTCCCTTATTATCAACGCACTAAAAAACAAGGCAGGAGATTTAAATACCTTACCACCCTTTATATACAAAAAAGTGTCACAAGTGCTATCACCAATCATTGCAACACTCTTTAACAAATCCATTGAATCCTCCACCTTCCGTACAGTACTCAAAATAGCAAGGGTCACCCCGATCCACAAAGGAGGAGACCAAGCAGAGTTGAATAACTATAGGCCAATATCCAATTTACACCCTTTCTCAAAAATCTTCGAAAAATTAATTCATAAACGAATCTACTCCTACCTTATCTCCCAAAACATACTCAACCCCTGCCAATTTGGATTCAGGCCTAATAAAAATACTAATGATGCTATTATACACATGCTAGAACATATATACACTGCAATAGAGAAAAAAGAAGTCCCACTGGGGATCTTCATTGACTTACGTAAAGCTTTTGATACAGTTGACCATGACTTGCTCCACGTAAAATTGTCACACTATGGTATAAGAGGGCACTCCCTCAACTACCTCAAGTCATACCTCAGCAACAGAAGCCAATATGTGTATGCAAATAGGGCAAACTCTTCTGCACAACCAATTACAGTTGGTGTCCCACAGGGAAGTGTCCTTGGCCCTCTTCTCTTTCTCCTATACATAAATGACCTACCAAATGCTTCGCAATTACTCAAACCCACACTATTTGCAGATGACACTACATACGTCTTCTCTCACCCGAGCCCAGTCACGCTAGCCAATACAGTACTGTAAATACCGAATTACAGAAAATATCTACCTGGATGAGGACTAACAAACTTACACTAAACATTGACAAAACCTACTTCATTCAGTTTGGTAACAGAGCTACAGATGTCCCTCTTAACATAATGATAAACGGATCACCTATCACAAAGCTAACAGAGGGAAAATTCTTAGGAATCCACCTTGATAATAGACTCAAATTTCATACACATATGCAACAAATTTCTAAGAAAATTTCCAAGACTGTAGGCATACTATCGAAGATACGGTACTATGCTCCACAGTCAGCCCTCCTGGCCCTATATCACTCTTATTTACCCCTATCTCACCTATGGAATTTGTGCATGGGGCTCAACAACAGTTAACCATCTCAGACCACTAATTACCCTACAAAAGGCTGCAGTTAGAATGATAACAAATTCTCACTACAGGCAGCACACTCCACCAATATTCAATACACTAAACCTACTCACCATACAAAACATCCATACTTATTACTGCACCTATTACATACATAGAACACTTAACTCTGATATTAACCCACCCCTCAAACATCTCCTTGCCAACCTCAACAGAACACATGACCATAACACAAGGCACAGATCACTCTTTGATGTTCCTCGTGTCCATCTCACACTATGCAAAAACTCAATGCACATAAAAGGCCCTAAAATCTGGAATTCATTACCTGTAAATATAATAGAAACACTACCTGTTTATAAATTCAAGTCTCTTCTCAAAAATCACTTACTCACCCAAAACCAAATAAATACTGAATAACTGAACCTTATAAATTGTATATCTTAAACGTTTCTCACAATTATATCACATAAATGTTAAACCTAAAACCCAATCTAACTTTATCATTTTTTTAAATACACTACCTAACAGAATACTCCATACGACTGAATGTACAACAATGCATGCAACCATATGACCTGTCTTTGTAATACTCATTTGTGCTTTATAGTTATCTGTTTACAATAATGTTTTATCACTGATTTCATCATTGCTTAGTTAATCTTAAGTTAATTTTAAGCCAGCCCGTAATGCTATGCATAGTATAAGTGGCTTTGGCATGCTGCTCTTATCTGTATTTTTTTGTACCTCTGTATGTATGCTCAAATTAATAAATAAATAAATAAATAAATAAATAAATAAAAAAAGAAGTATGTTTACCTGGAGTTTACCTGGAGAGAGTTCCGGGGGTCAACGCCCCCGCGGCCCGGTCTGTGACCAGGCCTCCTGGTGGATCAGAGCCTGATCAACCAGGCTGTTGCTGCTGGCTGCACGCAAACCAACGTACGAGCCACAGCCCGGCTGATCAGGAACTGACTTTAGGTGCTTGTCCAGTGCCAGCTTGAAGACTGCCACGGGTCTGTTGGTAATCCCCCTTATGTGTGCTGGGAGGCAGTTGAACAGTCTCGGGCCCCTGACACTTATTGTATGGTCCCTTAACATGCTAGTGACACCCCTGCTTTTCATTGGGGGGACGGTGCATTGTCTGCCAAGTCTTTTGCTTTCGTAGTGAGTGATTTTCGTGTGCAAGTTCGGTACTAGTCCCTCTAGGATTTTCCAGGTGTATATAATCATGTATCTCTCCCTCCTGCGTTCCAGGGAATACAGGTTTAGGAACCTCAAGCGCTCCCAATAATTGAGGTGTTTTATCTCCGTTATACGCGCCGTGAAAGTTCTCTGTACATTTTCTAGGTCGGCAATTTCACCTGCCTTGAAAGGTGCTGTTAGTGTGCAGCAATATTCCAGCCTAGATAGAACAAGTGACCTGAAGAGTGTCATCATGGGCTTGGCTTCCCTAGTTTTGAAGGTTCTCATTATCCATCCTGTCATTTTTCTAGCAGATGCGATTGATACAATGTTATGGTCCTTGAAGGTGAGATCCTCCGACATGATCACTCCCAGGTCTTTGATGTTGGTGTTTCGCTCTATTTTGTGGCCAGAATTTGTTTTGTACTCTGATGAAGATTTAATTTCCTCATGTTTACCATATCTGAGTAATTGAAATTTCTCATCGTTGAACTTCATATTGTTTTCTGCAGCCCACTGAAAGATTTGGTTGATGTCCGCCTGGAGCTTTGCAGTGTCTGCAATGGAAGACACTGTCATGCAGATTCGGGTGTCATCTGCAAAGGAAGACATGGTGCTGTGGCTGACATCCTTGTCTATGTCGGATATGAGGATGAGGAACAAGATGGGAGCGAGTACTGTGCCTTGTGGAACAGAGCTTTTCACCGTAGCTGCCTCGGACTTTACTCTGTTGACGACTACTCTCTGTGTTCTGTTAGTGAGGAAATTATAGATCCATCGACCGACTTTTCCTGTTATTCCTTTAGCACGCATTTTGTGCACTATTACGCCATGGTCACACTTGTCGAAGGCTTTTGCAAAGTCTGTATATATTACATCTGCATTCTTTTTGTCTTCTAGTGCATTTAGGACCTTGTCGTAGTGATCCAATAGTTGAGACAGACAGGAGCGACCTGTTCTAAACCCATGTTGCCCTGGGTTGTGTAACTGATGGGTTTCTAGATGGGTGGTGATCTTGCTTCTTAGGACCCTTTCAAAGATTTTTATGATATGGGATGTTAGTGCTATTGGTCTGTAGTTCTTTGCTGTTGCTTTACTGCCCCCTTTGTGGAGTGGGGCTATGTCTGTTGTTTTTAGTAACTGTGGGACGACCCCCGTGTCCATGCTCCCTCTCCATAGGATGGAAAAGGCTCGTGATAGGGGCTTCTTGCAGTTCTTGATGAACACAGAGTTCCATGAGTCTGGCCCTGGGGCAGAGTGCATGGGCATGTCATTTATCGCCTGTTCGAAGTCATTTGGCGTCAGGATAACATCGGATAGGCATCTGTTAATCAAATTTTGTGGCTCTCTCATAAAAAATTCATTTTGATCTTCGACTCTCAGTCTGGTTAGCGGCTTGCTAAAAACTGAGTCATATTGGGACTTCAGTAGCTCACTCATTTCCTTGCTGTCATCTGTGTAGGACCCATCTTGTTTAAGTAGGGGCCCAATACTGGACGTTGTTCTCGATTTTGATTTGGCATAGGTGAAGAAATACTTTGGGTTTCTTTCGATTTCATTTATGGCTTTTAGTTCTTCCCGCGATTCTTGACTCCTAAAGGATTCTTTTAGCTTAAGTTCGATGCTTGCTATTTCTCTGACCAGTGTCTCCCTACCCATTTCAGATATATTGACCTCTTTTAGCCGCTCTGTTATTCTTTTCCGTCGCCTGTAAAGGGAGTGCCTGTCTCTTTCTGTTTTACATCTACTCCTCCTTTTTCTTAGAGGAATAAGCCTTGTGCATACATCGAGTGCCACCGAGTTAATCTGTTCTAGGCATAAGTTGGGGTCTGTGTTGCTTAGTATATCTTCCCAGCTTATATCGGTTAGGACTTGGTTTACTTGGTCCCACTTTATGTTTTTGTTATTGAAGTTGAATTTGGTGAATGCTCCCTCGTGACTAATCTCATTATGTCGGTCTGGGGCTCCGCGCATACATGACTGAACCTCAATTATGTTGTGATCTGAGTATATTTTTTTGATATGGTGACATTTCTTATCAGATCATCATTGTTAGTGAAGATGAGGTCTAGTGTATTCTCCAGTCTAGTAGGCTCTATTATTTGCTGGTTTAAATTGAATTTTGTGCAGAGATTTAAAAGCTCGCGTGAGTGTGAGTTTTCATCAGAGCTGCCTCCTGGTGTTATTACTGCAACAATATTATTTGCTATATTCCTCCATTTTAGGTGCCTTAAGTTGAAATCCCCCAGGAGCAAGATGTTATGTTATGGAAAATGGGAAACTGGACCTGCGCCTGCGCAGACAGGAACACTCGCCATTTTTTGTTTGAATTGAACAGAACGATAGAGTGAATGGGAAGAATTTTTCGTGCTCTAGAGGTTAAAATTGGGCTGACACCTCTCAAATAGGAGGCAAAATTGTTGGATGTGCATTCCTGCATAATTTGAGTATCAGGCGACTGGACAAGACAGCTCCAGGAACCTCAGATAAGTCTGTTTATGTTTAATTCTGGCCAGTAATTTCATAAATTTAGACAGTGAGGTTTTCTGGGTGTAATACACCTTAATCTCCAGTCAAATTGGTGAGTGATATTAAGATATATTCTTCTGTTATATAAATGTGTGTATATACTATAATCCTTTTTTATAAGTTAAATAATGTAGAACTTAGCCATACAGATTGCGAAAGGGACTTGGGGGTTATGGTAAGCAGCAACCTTAAACCAAGACAGCAATGCCTAAGAGTACGTAATAAGGCAAATAGATTACTGGGATTTATATCAAGAAGTGTAAGCAACAGAAGTCCAGAGGTCATACTGCAGCTTTATACATCATTAGTAAGGCCTCACCTAGATTATGCAGCTCAATTCTGGTCTCCATATTACAGAATGGACATAAATTCGTTAGAAAACATTCAGCGTAGGATGACTAAATTAATACATAGCATTAGAAATCTTCCTTATGAAGAAAGATTGAAGACTCTTAAGTTACATTCACTTGTTAGACGAAGAATGAAGGGAGACCTGATCGAAGTGTATAAGTGGAAGATAGGTATTAATAAAGGGGATATTAACAATATCTTGAGGATATCTCTCCAAGAGAGAACCCGCAGTAATGGATTTAAATTAGATAAGTTTAGATTTAGAAAGGACATAGGAAAGTATTGGTTTGGAAATAGGGTAGTTGATGAGTGGAACAGTCTACCTAGTTGGGTTATTGAGGCTGGGACTTTGGGTAGTTTCAAATTTAGGTTGGATAAGTACATGAGTGGGAGGGGTTGGATTTGAGAGGGACTTGCACATCGGAGCTTGTTTCTTGGGTGGCATTGAAAATTGGGTTGGTCAAATGTTGTTAGTGGGATGAATTGTAAAGGACCTGCCTAGTATGGGCCAACAGGCCTGCTGCAGTGTTCCTCCTTTCTTATGTTCTTATGTTCTTTAATTTTAATATACAGTCCACAAATTTATATATTTACCAGTATTCCTGGAGATGTATAATTCATTTAGTTAATAGATCCAGAGCAACTTGTGGATATGACAGTGGTAGGTATCGAAGGGGGACATTTTTTGCGACCTAGGTGTCCCAAATTCCTACTTGTCTAACTGATAAATAATAATTATCTATGTTCATTTACTGTTATGTATATAATGATACATTCAGATAAATGCAATTTTCCACAGTAGTAGTAGTGGTAGTAGAAGTAGTAGTGGTAGTAGTAGTAGTAGTAGTGGTAGTAGTAGTAGTAAGATAAGATTTCGTTCAGATTTTTAACCCCGGAGGGTTAGCCATCCAGGATAACCCAAGAAAGTCAGTGCGTCATCGAGGACTGTCTAACTTATTTCCATTGTGGTCCTTAATCTTGTCCCCCAGGATGCGACCCACACCAGTCGACTAACACCCAGGTACCTATTTGCTGCTAGGTGAACAGGACAACAGGTGTAAAGAAACGTGTCGAAATGTTTCCACCCGCCGGGAATCGAACCCGGGCCCTCCGTGTGTAAAGCGGGAGCTTTAGCCACCAGGCCACCAGGCCACCATGTAGTAGTAGTGGTGGTAGTAGTAGTAGTGGTAGTAGTAGTAGTAGTGGTAGTAGTAGTGGTAGTAGTAGTAGTGGTAGTAGTAGTAGTAAGTAGTGGTAGTAGTGGGGAACTAAGGAGGAGGATCCAGTCAGATATAAAGAAAGGGGAGCACTGCAAGGGAGCTAGGTGCCCACAAAGGGAGAACAAGTGCACAGAGGTGGGGGGAAGGGGAAGTGGTGAAATAAATAATGAAGGAACAGAAACACGCGACAGAAGAAAGACAAAAAAAAAAAAAAAAAGGAAAGAGGGAGAAGAAGAAAAAATGAGGAATCGGGTTAAGTCACGGGTGTTCTGAAGTTTGGAGCATTTTACAATGTAGTGGGAGAGGAAGGCATTTACAGAGACGACTAAGATTCATACAAGGAAAATTGTGTATTAGGGAGGATTCAACCAGACGGTGCTGTATAGCCCTTGTGGCTTAGCGCTTCTTTTTGATTATAATAATAATCAACCAGACGGCGACTGTTAAAGTTGGAAGTAGGGAAGACAGTTTTAGCAGAAGACCAGTCAATAGGATGGCTGTGATCTCTGACGTGACAGAACAGAGCATTGTTAGTGTCGGCAAGCCTAACACTATTTTTGTGCTCCCTAAGTCTGTCAGAAAGAGATCGACCAGTTTCTCCAAAGTATTGAAGAGGACAGGAGGAACAAGAAATAGAGTAGACACCAGGAACATCTGTAGAGAGAGGAGAGGTATGAACGAGATTAGTGCGAAGAGTGTTAGTCTGGCGGAAAGTAAGCTTGATGTCTAAGGGACGGAGAGAATTGCTGAGATTAGAAAGACAGGAAATGTAGGGAAGGCAGAGGACAGAAGAGTTCCCAGGAGTAGAGAGTTTGGGAGAGAAGAAATTACGTTTATACATGGTCATGCAGCCTAGGGGCTGTAGTGCTGAGTTGAGTAGTGTGGTGCTGTGTTGTGTAGTGTATTGCTGAGTTGAGTAGTGTGGTGCTGTGTTGTGTAGTGCTTGGTTAAAAATCAGAACAAAGCTTTTCTTAAAGTGGAATCTCTTACTGTCAAGGACCCCAGTGGAAATATGTCACTTTGACATTACAAGCACAGTCCCTGTGCCACAACACAAGACACAGATCTCTTTTTCATATACCTCATGTCCATATCACACTGTGTAAAAACTCTATGCACATAAAGGGCCCTAAAATGTGGAATTCATTACCAGAATATATTAAAGTAACCCAGTCTGAAAATCAGTTTAAGAATCTTCTCAAAAGCCACTTAATCACCCTAGACTAAATGTTAAATATTTAATACACACATACTCACCTATGTACTCCCACATCATAACTTCAACAATCACTTTGAACCTCTTATCCATTGTTGACAGGAATATAATTGAACCATTGTTTTTCACAATAAGCATTTTAGACTAAATGAATATATACTTTGTCTTATACAAATTTAATTCACTTATAATTAATAACCTACTGTTCAACTATGAAATAATTACTGTCCTACTGTACAACTATGATAAAATCCTTAGCGTTAAGTAGTCTGTAAGCCAATAATGTTAAGTTGGCCCATAATGCCTAGGCATAATAGAGGCTCTCTTTGCATTGCAACCCACTATTGTAAATATAAAATCTCAATGTACTGATTGCAAAATCATAAAATAAATAAATAAATATAAATACGTATTATTTTGTTCATTGGGAAATCTGAACCCATAGGTATTATATTACTTTTTATATTTTTGGAGAAGCACTGAAATAATGGAATCATGCAGTGCCTGGGGTGAGTGGGAGGCAATCATGTTAGATCCAAGGAAGTTAAAAGTGGCTCCATTTCCTTGGATCAGGATTTAGTGTAACCAGTACTCTATTATTATAATCAAAATGAAAGGCTAAACCTACAAGGGTCATACAGCACAGAGGCAATACTCAAGCCATTTGTTCTATAATAGAGAGCAGCTTCTGGGCCACTAGTGCAGATCACTATGTTCTCAGTGATGCCACAACAACCCATCTGGTATAGGAAAAATAAGAGGAAAAATATTAAATAAACACTTAATTGGCTTAAACCATTTTATTTTTCATGGCTTACAATACATAAAAATATATTTTTTTCAAATTTATCATTATACAAAATATAACTATTAATTTTAAAGTCAATATGACAAGTGGATGAAAAAACAGCCCCTGAAAAAAGTCAATCTGCCTCTATGCTTTAGTGGGGTTTGTATTCCCAACATCACCTCCTTACCCAAAATTAACCAGACAAACCATACCTAACCACTACCAGTTTCTCAAAAGCTACTCATATTGTGCTGATGAATGCTCAACCACTTACCACTTTGAAATTAGTATGTCTGTTCTTTTCACTGTTTTAAATAGTAGTAGATTGTAATACAATATAATATAATGTAAATCATTCCATTGTAATACCAAATTTCATTGTTTTAAACAGTACTAAGCTGTAATACATCACACTGTAAACTGTTACATTGTAATACTGTAATCTTTATTCACTAATTCAATAGTGTAAAAAGTCTGTACTAGACTTATCAAAATCATGTAGCATCACCTGATATAATATTAAATTCTCCTGTACTCACTAACTCATCTAATGACCATATGAACTATGTATTATTGCCTTACTATTCTTAAGTTAATCTTTAAGTTTGCCCGAAATGCTGAGCATACAGAGGGGCTTTTGGCATGCACACTCAACTATTATATTCCTCTGTACAACCATGTAATTTGTCAAAATAAAAAATCTAATCTAATCTAAACATAAGATTTACATTTTTTTTTAACACGCTAGCTATCTCCGACCGAGGCAGCGTGACCCGAAAAATAATACTTTCACCATCATTCACACTGTCACTGTCTTTGCAGAGGCCCACAGATATGAAAGCTCAAATGTCACTCAAAAGCAAATATCTCAAACCCCTCCTTTAGAGTGCAGGCTCTGTACTACATGTCTAGGCAGTTCAGTGGTCTCTGACACCTGTCCATGTAAGTTCATTTTGCAATGCTGTTAATGTAATAGTACATTGATTATTATAAACATGGAAAGCACTAAAACCCTGTGGGTCATTTAGTTCAACACAGTAAGGGTGAGGGAGATGGTATAGAAAAACAAAGAGGTGGTGGATTTGGGGAAAGAAAAATGCTAGGAGAGGCTCACAGTCAGTGAAGTCAATTGTTTTTCCCTAGTTGAGAGCTTATATGCATAGGTGAGCATTCCATTGACATGATACCCATTATCTGTTATTTGTCTGCTCTCACAATTTTCATGACTCCCGGTGGCCCGGTGGCCTGGTGGCTATAGCTCCCGCTTCACACACGGAGGGCCCGGGTTTGATTCCCGGCGGGTGGAAACATTTCGACAAGTTTCCTTACACCTGTTGTCCTGTTCACCTAGCAGCAAATAGGTACCTGGGTGTTAGTCGACTGGTGTGGGTCGCATCCTGGGGGACAAGATTAAGGACCCCAATGGAAATAAGTTAGACAGTCCTCGATGACGCACTGACTTTCTTGGGTTATCCTGGGTGGCTAACCCTCCAGGGTTAAAAATCCGAACGAAATCCTATCTTATCTTATCTTATCCATTTGTTAAGAAATTCTAGAGAAAATGCACATTTAAGGCAAGATCTTCAGTGGAGTCTAAGATGAAGTCTGCATGTTTTGAGATAAGGAAGATATAGCATATTATACAGCTGATGATAAGGCATAACCACCTGCTCCAGATCCCGCTTGACAACAATGTTTCTAGATGTGCCAACTGTATGAAGTTTCACATACCTCTTGAAGTACTAACTGTTCAAGTACAGGCTCTTCTATCTCATCTTCATCTGTTATCTGCCTTTCTTTTAATTAGATTATTATAATCAAATAAAGCACTAAACCAACAAAGGTCTTCTTAAGTAGAAAATAAGTTCATTCAACATTTCTTTTGTTTTAATTTTATCACTGCCTTTATCACGCCTCACTTATACATCACCTCTTATCGGTGTTCTGCATTTTCTTTGGCTTTCAATCAAGCCATTGTTCATTATGTTCTGTACTTTTACCATTTTTCTGCCATTTTTGTACAATTGTGTTAGGGAAGGGCAACCAGCATCATATTTTAACCCCTTCAGGGTCCAAGGCCAAAATCTGAAGTGGTGCCCCAGTGTTCAAGAATTTAAAAAAAAAAAATTTGTTATCTTTTCTTATGAAATGGTAAAGAATCCTTTTGTGAAGGTAATAAAACAAAAAGTACGAAATTTGATGGAAAATTGACGAAATAATGCTCTCGCAAATTTTGATGTGTCAGCGATATTTATGAATCGGCGATTTTGCCGACTTTGACTCCCATTTTAGGCCAATTACATTATTCCAGTCGACCAAATTCTTAGCTATTTCACTAGCATTACTTCTATTCAATTGATTGAGCACAAGAAATCGCCAAGTCAACTGTTTCAACTACAAAATAATGTGATTGGAAATTGGTAATTTGGCCAATTTAACACAAAGTTCAAAATATTCCAATTTCAAAATAGGGTCCAGAATAAACAATGTAGGTATTCCTGGGACTAAACTAACATTTCTTCTGTTCATTAGTTACGTTTTGAGGCTTTACAAATAAATTCCATTTTGATTTCTTATTCACATAATGAATTTTTATTCACACCAAAAAATAGAAGATTTACTGTTATGCAAAATTGTAATAATTGTATAAATATCATCACCACATTTGTAAATGTATATTAGACCCACCAGCTGACGTGTATTAGACGTGTGAGGTCGTTTGTTTACTCTTGAACATCGGCAAAATTTTAACATTTCCACTACTTTGAGCTCAGTTTCAAGCCATTTCCAGTGCTAAAACCAATCAAAATCATTTCTATTTCTGTAATATGTCTTCCATTCTATCAAATGAGACCAAGAAATCGCAAATACAACTATAAAAAACATACGAAAAAACACTGCAAAGTCACTGTTTTAATCGAAAATCATGGTCTCAGTTCTTTTTCTCTCATTATACACAATGTGCTGCAGGATTTGTTTTATGTGGTGCACACATACCACATAGATGTATTTTCTCATATCTAGGCCCAAATGTACCACTCACAGTTTATCAGAGTGAGCTGAGCTCATGACGTAGATCTACGGTTTGGACCCTGAACGTAAAGCCGTAGATCTACGGGACGGACCCTGAAAGGGTTAAAGGACTTTGGTATAGCTTTCATTCTCACAAGTGGGGTGACTGAAAAAATGAAATAAAAGTTTCTTTATACATTTAGTAATTTATACAGAAGGAGTTACCAGCTCCTTTCTCCTGGCATTTTATTCCCCTCATACAACACACATGGCTTATGAAGGAAGAATTCTCCTCTTTCCCATTTAGGCTACTTTACAGTTATCTTGGCTGATATAATCTGGGTGGTAGGGAGCACTGTTTAGGAAGAGGAAGGCTTTAAATAGTAATTAATTATACTTCAGTTCAAGATCTTTATCCCCCACAGGCACTTTCTGTTTTCTAAATATTTTACAATAAGGCGAAGAAAAGAAATAACACAATTACTGTATATTACACCACAGAAGTCAAGAGTGTATCAGTCTGTAGTGGAAGGAAGGCGGGGTAGGGGTCGGCCTAGGAAGGGTTGGAGGGAGGGGGTAAAGGAGGTTTTGTGTGCAAGGGGCTTGGACTTCCAGCAGGCATGCGTGAGCATGTTTGATAGGAGTGAATGGAGACAAATGGTTTTTAATACTTGACGTGCTGTTGGAGTGTGAGCAAAGTAACATTTATGAAGGGATTCAGGGAAACCGGCAGGCCGGACTTGAGTCCTGGAGATGGGAAGTACAGTGCCTGCACTCTGAAGGAGGGGTGTTAATGTTGCAGTTTAAAAACTGTAGTGTAAAGCACCCTTCTGGCAAGACAGTGATGGAGTGAATGATGGTGAAAGTTTTTCTTTTTCGGGCCACCCTGCCTTGGTGGGAATCGGCCAGTGTGATAATAAATAAATATAATACACCACAGAATGTTTCCTCCATAAGTCGTGCATGTCATAAGAGGCAACTAAAATGCCAGAACAAGGGGCTAGAATGCCATAATTTTTTGGGTGATTTACTAAACTTTTTTTTTTTTTCACAAAATTTTTAAAAAAATTGTTGAAATTACCTCTAACTAATAGGGAAACTCATTATCATCCTCATGTAACAAATCAGATCATTTTTATGCCTTCCCAAGGCATACATCTCACTTCATATATGAAGTGCCTTCCAAATGCATACATCTCACTTCCCAAGGGGAGGTGAGATGAGATGTTATCTCAGTTGCCAAGGGGAGTGAGATGAGATGTGAAGCTGTGTAGTTCCAGACATGGCAGCAAGTGGTTTTCAGTTGCTCATAAGTTGGAATAATGACTGTTTGGCCTTACATTAAAAAAATACCATAGAAAAAACTATGAAAAATATAGCAAAACTCATAAGAGTTAAGTCTTAGAATTGACCAATCTATACCATACTTGAAACACATCCAAATCCCTCCAGTGTTCCTGTGTTTGAACTGGTTAATGTAACTGCAAAATATATTATGGTAAATGAAACAGTATTGTATTTTTATATAGTGGTAAGGTATGGGTATTTGAATATTGAAAGCATATTTTTCTTTGTTCTCTCTTTCCATGGGGGTGTCTTAATGGTAAAGAAGGACTTGATCCAAGGAATTTAATGCACATACTGGTACTGTATTTTCTGGTGTAAACCTGATTACCTCTCATTCCCCATGCAGTGTATGACACTTATGGGTTCAGACTAACAGCTTGTCAGTACAGTGAACCCTTGAATTAATGGACTAATAGGGATGGGAGAGGTGTACATTATTGCCAGTTGTTCATACATTCCAAGTTATGAAATTCATTTTTCATGATTTTAACACAAATGTGACTCATTTACTAAATGAGTCACCCTGTGACTCATTTAGTAAACCTGTATGAGTCACTCTGTGACAAATACAGGTTTAGTGCTTATTTCCTGAATGTTTGAATAATTTAGTAGTAAATGCATTGAATTATAATTTCTGCATTTTATCATGCAAGGCATTCTGTTTTAACTTATGATACATTTTAACAAAAGAATCTGTTATTTAATGGTTGGCAAGTTCCTTTACTTTGTGTAGTAGACGCCTCTTTTTCAAGAGGCGTGGAGTTAAAAGATAAAGAATCACACACAAAGTGGGAGTTGTCACAGCTGCTCCTTGCTGATGACACTGTGCTCTTGGGAGATTCTGAAGAGAAGTTGCAGAGATTGGTGGATGAATTTGGTAGGGTGTGCAAAAGAAGAAAATTAAAGGTGAATACAGGAAAGAGTAAGGTTATGAGGATAACAAAAAGATTAGGTGATGAAAGATTGAATATCAGATTGGAGGGAGAGAGTATGGAGGAGGTGAACGTATTCAGATATTTGGGAGTGGACGTGTCAGCGGATGGGTCTATGAAAGATGAGGTGAATCATAGAATTGATGAGGGAAAAAGAGTGAGTGGTGCACTTAGGAGTCTGTGGAGACAAAGAACTTTGTCCTTGGAGGCAAAGAGGGGAATGTATGAGAGTATAGTTTTACCAACGCTCTTATATGGGTGTGAAGCGTGGGTGATGAATGTTGCAGCGAGGAGAAGGCTGGAGGCAGTGGAGATGTCATGTCTGAGGGCAATGTGTGGTGTGAATATAATGCAGAGAATTCGTAGTTTGGAAGTTAGGAGGAGGTGCGGGATTACCAAAACTGTTGTCCAGAGGGCTGAGGAAGGGTTGTTGAGGTGGTTCGGACATGTAGAGAGAATGGAGCGAAACAGAATGACTTCAAGAGTGTATCAGTCTGTAGTGGAAGGAAGGCGGGGTAGGGGTCGGCCTAGGAAGGGTTGGAGGGAGGGGGTAAAGGAGGTTTTGTGTGCGAGGGGCTTGGACTTCCAGCAGGCATGCGTGAGCGTGTTTGATAGGAGTGAATGGAGACAAATGGTTTTTAATACTTGACGTGCTGTTGGAGTGTGAGCAAAGTAACATTTATGAAGGGATTCAGGGAAACCGGCAGGCCGGACTTGAGTCCTGGAGATGGGAAGTACAGTGCCTGCACTCTGAAGGAGGGGTGTTAATGTTGCAGTTTAAAAACTGTAGTGTAAAGCACCCTTCTGGCAAGACAGTGATGGAGTGAATGATGGTGAAAGTTTTTCTTTTTCGGGCCACCCTGCCTTGGTGGGAATCGGCCAGTGTGATAATAATAAAATACTTTTTTAATTTCCAGGAAATGGCTGCGATGGAAGTATGATCTGTTCATTTTAACAATGAAAGCATTATTCTACAATGAATTCGTTAATATGTTATACGTACTAGAGTTTTCATGGAGCCAATGGTGTGGATTGTGGACCACTTCACAAAGGTTCTTGGACCTGTAAGTATTACTGGCACTGAAGTAATATTTACATTTATTTAACCCTTTGACTGTTGCAACCCCAAATCCTGAAGTGTCTCCTGGTGTCGAAAAATATTCAAAAAAAAAAAAAAATTCTTATCAAAATGTTAAGATTAATTTTCTGATTGTTTTAACCCTTAAACTGTCCAAACGTAGATCTACGTTTGCATGCGTAGTGCTCCAAACGTAGATCTACTTTTTTACATTGTTTCTTATGGAGAAAATTAAGGTCGGAGCGCTACGCACACAAACATAGATCTACGTTTGGATAGTTAAGGGTTAAGCCCCCCCCCAAAAAAAAAAAAAAAAAAATTGTGATCAGTACTTACCGAGACATAGAGGAGTAAAGTTGGCAGAAAATGAGCCATGCATGGCAACAGCGGTGAATGCCGCTCACCCAGTAAACTTGGTTTACTTTCATTTGAAGGTTTCTTTTTTTTTTTTTTTCACTTTTTTATTTTTCATATAACTTCAGTGGCCTGTGAGACCAAAGTAAGGTGCAATGTACATATATACACTCCTTGTATGTAACATAATAATCGCACAAACATTAGTATCATTATATCATTTACAAAACTTGTTTACACAAACGAACAATATAAAAAATTTTTTATTACTATTGTTCTGTAATATATATATACTAATGTACAATCACTGGACACTTTCCTAAAACTGCTGCAGCTTGTGGAATTCTTTGAAACATGGGTGTATGCACAATGGTGTTTTACACTCCTCACACCTAAAACGAGTGTCTGCATTTTTGTGGGCGTTTTTTTGCATGTGCATGGTCAAAAGACCTCGTCTGAGTAGTTTTCTTCAAAGTAGTAGCAGGCAGTTGTGTTAGGTTTTTTTTTTTTTTTTTTTTTGTAACAAACTGGCCATATCCCACCAAGGCGGGGTGGCCCAAAAAGAAAAAAGAAAGTTTCTCTTTTTAAATTTAGTAATTTATACAGGAGAAGGGGTTCTTAGGCCCTTGTTCCCAGCATTTTAGTCACCTCTTACAACACGCATGGCTTACGGAGGAAGAATTCTGTTCCACTTCCCCATGGAGATAAGAGGAAATAAACAAGAACAAGAACTAGAAAGAAAATAGAAGAAAACCCAGAGGGGTGTGTATATATATATGCTTGTACACGTATGTGTAGTGTGACCTAAGTGTAAGTAGAAGTAGCAAGACGTACCTGAAATCTTGCATGTTTAAGAGACAGACAAAAGACAGCAGCAATCCTACCATCATGTTAGGTAGTTATCCTAGATAAATGGTCATGTGTCATCATTCCTACCTACCTACCTATCTTTCTTTCTTTCCTCATTCTTTATTTCTTTCATTCTTTCTTTCAGTCTTTCTTCATTGTTTCTTCTTTCATTCCTCCCTTCCTTCTGGTTTCTATACTATATATACACATACAGTGGACCCCCGGTTAACGAACTTTTTTCATTCCAGTAGTATGTTCAGGTGCCAGTACTGACCGAATTTTTTCCCATAAGGAATATTGTGAAGTAGATTAGTCCATTTCAGACCCCCAAACATACACGTACAAACGCACTTACATAAATACACTTACATAATTGGTCGCATTTGGAGGTGATCGTTAAGCGGGGGTCCACTGTATATAGTCACTGGACACTTATATAGAACTGCTATTATTATCTTCTGGAAGCTTGTGTTTTGTGTGTGTGTGGGGGGGACTCCTAAATGTGCTGAGTCAGTGTATGGCAGCTGTCAAAATGACATATTACTGCCTGTCAACACCCATGGGATCCCATGAATTCCTCCTCACCTCCTTTTGTAACTACCTACCATTCCTTTCTTTCTTTTTCTTTCTCATTCTTTCTTCCTCTTTCTTTCTCTTTCTTTTTCTTTCTCATTCTTTTTCTTCTCTCCTTCTTTCTCTTTCTGTCTTTCTCCTTCTTTCTTTCTTTCTTTATTTCTCTTTCTTTCTTTCTTCTGGTATCCTGGGCATTGTTTTCAGTCACAAACTCCTCAAAAACATGAAACTCATTTTCACTGACACTTCCATCTGTGTTAGAGCAATCACTTGGGAAGAGAAGAGTCTTAGATTTGCCAGGGAGTCACATATTTCTTACCACTAGGCATGCTGAACAAGGACTACTGAAATGGCATTCCTACAATGCACCACTGGCTCCCTGATTTTTGTTTTATACTTCGCACACTGACCATGAAGACCCTTTCTCTCACATGTGGGCCTACTAGCTTTCTCCTGCTTGATTTGAAGCCACTTGAATTTTGGCGTATTAGTACGTCAAACACATTGGCTCGTAAAACGTATATAGTATTCGACCGAAACAGTCAAAGGGTTAATCATGAATCCCCAGCACACTCATGTTTTAAAATGCTGTATAAATTTTGTTGGTTTATAAACCTTTTGGTTGTTTTAGAATAGTGTATACATTATTTGTCACGTGTACCTTAGTAATCTAATAACACATACATATACAGTTGTACTTGGAACTATTCAGTACAAAATTTATAATTTGTCTCACTGGTAAAGAGTAATTTAATATATTTTAAGGTTGAATTCCTGGAGGTTATTCCGGGGATCAACGCCCCTGCAGCCCAGTCCATGAACAGGCCTCCCGATGGATCAGGGGCTGATCAACCAGGCTGTTACTGCTGGCCGCACGCAGTCCAACGTACGAGCCACAGTCCAGCTGATCCGGCACTGACTTTAGGTATCTGTCCAGCTCTCTCTTGAAGGCAGCCAGGGGTTTATTGGCAATTCCCCTAATGCTTGATGGGAGGCTGTTGAACAGTCTTGGGCCCCAGACACTTATGGTGTTTTCCCTTAGTGTACCAATGGTGCCCCTACTTTTTATTGGGGGCATTTTGCATCGCCTGCCCAGTCTTTTACTTTGATAGGGAGTGATTTCTGTGTGCAGATTTGGGACCATTCCTTCCAAGATTTTCCAAGTGTAGATTATGATATATCTCTCCCTCCTGCGTTCCAACGAGTACAAGTCAAGTGCTTCCAAGCATTCCCAGTAGTTAAGGTGCTTGACAGAACTTATACGTGCAGTAAAGGATCTCTGTACACTCTCTAGATCTGCGATTTCACCTGCTTTGAATGGAGATGTTAATGTACAGCAGTATTCCAGCCTAGAGAGAACAAGTGATTTGAAAAGGATCATCATTGGCTTGGCATCTCTCATTTTGAACGTTCTCATTATCCATCCTATCATTTTCTTTGCACGTGATCCTTGAAAGTGAGATCCTCAGACATTACTACTCCCAGGTCCCTTACATTATTTTTCCACTCTATTGTATGGCCAGAGTCTGTAGTATACTCTGTTCTAGTTATTATCTCCTCATTGAACATCATATTGTTTACCGTTGCCCACTGGAAAACTTTGTTTATATCTTCTTGGAGGTTAACCGCGTCCTCAGCAGATGACAGCCTCATGCAGATCCTAGTATCATCCGCAAAGGATGATACAGTGAAGTGATGTATATCTCTGTCTATGTCTGATATGAGGATAAGGAATAAGATGGGGGCGAGTACTGTGCCTTGTGGAACAGAGCTCTTCACTATGGCAGCCTCCGATTTAACTCTGTTGACCACTATTTGTGTTCGATTTGTTAGGAAGTTGAAGATCCATCGCCCCACTTTCCCAGTTATTCCTTTAGCACGTATTTTATGGGCTATTACACCATGATCGCATTTGTCAAATGCTTTTGCAAAGTCTGTGTATATTACATCTGCATTCTGATTTTCTTCCAGTGCATCCAAGGCCATATCATGGTGATCCAGTAGTTGTGAGAGGCAGGAGTGACCTGCCCTGAACCCATGTTGCCCTGGATTGTGCAGATTTTGGGAATCCAGGTGATTTGCAATCCTGCTTCTCAGCACTCTTTCAAAGATTTTTATGATGTGGGACATCAGAGCTATTGGTCTATAGTTCTTAGCTAATGCTTTGCTGCCACCTTTATGTAGTGGGGCTATATCCGTTGTTTTAAGTGACTGTGGAATTTCACCCATGTCCAAGCTCCTCCATAATATACTTAAGGCACACGAGAGGGGTTTCTTGCAGTTCTTAATGAAAACAGAGTTCCACGAGTCTGGGCCCGGGGCTAAGTGCATGGGCATGTTGTCAATGGCTTTTTCGAAATCTATCGGAGTTGGGGTAATGTCGGAAATCTGGCATACATTTATGGAGTTTAGAGGCTCATTCATGAAGAAATCATTTGGGTCGTCGATCCTCAGACCGATTAGTGGTTCACTAAACACAGAGTCGTACTGGGATTTCAATATTTCACTCATTTCCTTGTTGTCATCTGTGTAAGTCCCATCCTGTCTGAGTAAGGGCCCGATACTAGATGTGGTATTTGCCTTGTTTTTGGCATATGAAAAGAAATATTTTGAATTTCTTTCAATTTCACTAATAGCTTTAAGCTCTTCCTGTCTCTCCTGGTTCCTGTAAGAGTCTTTTAACTTAAGTTCGATAGTTTCCACTTCCCTGGTCAGCACCTCCTTTCGTGTATCAGATATTCTAGCACTCCTGAGGAGCTCAGTGACTCTTCGTCGTCTTCTGTACAGGGAGCGTCTTTCTCTCTCCAGTTTACTCCTGCTCTTCTTCTTTCTTAGGGGAATATGCCTAGAACATGCTTCGGCTACCAGGAAGTTGATCCTTTCAAGGCACTGGTTTGGATCCATGTCATTTAAGACATCTTCCCAACATGTTTCGTTTAAGACATGGTTTACCTGGTCCCAGTTGATGTTCTTGTTGTTGAAGTTGTATTTTGTGAAGACACCTTCACAGGTACATGCATTCTGCTGATCAGGACCCCTATGCATGTACGTCTGGACTTCGATTAGGTTGTGATCGGAATTAGTTGTTTTTTATATTCTTATGTCTCTTATCAGGTCCTCATTATTTGTGAAGATAAGGTCAAGTGTGTTTTCTAGTCTTGTTGGCTCCACTATCTGCTGGCTTAAGGTGTGTTTTTCGCAGAGACTTAGTAGCTCATGTGTGTGACCTTTCATCTGCGCTACCTCCGGGGATTGTTTCAGCTATAACATTATTTGCTACATTCTTCCATTTTGTATGCCTTAGGTTGAAATCACCAAGCAGTAAGATGTTTGGGGATGGAGCTGGAAGGTTTTCCAAGCAGTAATCAATTTTCAGTAGCTGTTCCTTGAACTGTTGTGAGGTTGCATCTGGTGGTTTATATACAACCACAATGACTAGGTTTTGGTTCTCGATCTTTATTGATAGAACTTCAACTACCTCATTTGTGGTGTTCAGCAACTCCGTGCAGATGAGGGACTCTTTGACATACAGGCCAAGCCCCCCTTGTTGCCTGTTCTTTCTGTCGCATCTAAAAAGGTTGTAACCACTTATCCATATTTCACTGTCAAAGTGATCTTTTGTGTGAGTCTCTGTGAAGGCTGCAAACATTGCATTAGACTCCTCTAGAAGTCCACTGATAAAAGGTATTTTGTTGTTGGTGGATGGTTTAAGGCCCTGTATATTAGCAGATATGAACGAGGTTGTATTCTGTGTTTGTTGGGGGGATTTTGTTATTTGCATCAGTAGTTGTAATTCTGGAGGGCCATGGGTGGCCACTGGCTGTGCCTCCAGTCCAACAAGGCTCCAAGGTGGTGGACTATTTTTGTTATTTCCTTCCATTTTCTTTTTCCGTTTCCTGCCACTAAAAAATCACCTGGAGTTGGGTTGCCGTAGCTACTATTGTTTGTCTTGTGGGGTCTGTGCCTCCTGGTCCCTCTTAGATAGTATGCAGGGCAGTCGATGTTGTAACACTGCTTCTGGAGGACTGAGGAGTGACACATTTTTGAGTGAAAGAAAGTACAGGAAGAAGAACAACACACTCCTTTAGACAGGAGGTCGCTACATTTTTTGGGATGCTCAAAGTTGCATGTCCCCTTTTTTTTCCTGATATTCCATGCTTACAGATGCCCCAAGCATAATATTTGCACAAATTCACCTTTGGTTGAGAATTGTTGGGAGGTGTGTTGTCAATTTCTGCAGGTTCTGGGACTGCACTATAATCCTCAGTATCCAAGCCAGAGCCACCCCATCCTGGATTCCATCTACTTTCCCCAGTAGAGGAAGGAGGAGGAGACTCCTCTCCAACATCTGTACTGTGGGCCACGGTCTTGTGCAATGATGGTTGTATATTTACGGTTTTAGTGGTGGTTGTGGTAGGGTCCCTGGTAGCGTCTGGGCTGGCAGTAAGGCTGGGGGCTGGGTCTGAGTCAGCACTGGGGCTGGGGGCTGAGCCTGGGCCAGCAGCTGGGCCTGGGCCAGCACCAGCACTGTGGGTATTAGTGCTATGACTGTGGGAGCCTGGTCCAGCACCAGCACTGTGGGTATTGGTGCTATGACTGGGGGATGGGTCTGGCTTAGCACTATGTGGGTGACTAGATAGTTTCGAGTCATCTGTTGTGGTATGGGCATTCTGCATTTTTTGATACACTATCTCTTGCTCCCATGTTTTATATATTTTTGGTTGACTATCTAAGAGGTCATCCTTGTTTTCTTGATTATTTTTATCATTTATTACTCTCCTTAGTACCTTTCTGATACCTGCCCAAAGTTCTACATCTTTATTGCACAACCAGAAGCACCTTGCTAGTTCGAGGTCATTTTTTGAGGCTGTATTTAGTCTAGTACAAGAGATATGGTGTTTGGAAGAGCATAGATTGCATGTGATTCTGGATTTCCTTCCAAGGATTTTTTTTACATGTCCCACAGATATGCTGTGCTGACATCCTGTCTGTATCCTACTACACACTGTATGCCACGGAAGAAAACTGATTTCCACTTTACCTTTCTCTTGCTGGTGCCAGTAATATGCAAGTTGTATTTATACGAACCAAGTTTGCAGTATGTGGGTGGTGGTGTAGGGTGGGTGTAGGGTGAGTGTGAGCCGGGCAGGACTTACCCACACTGCCACACTTCACTATTATTTTTATTATTATTATTATTATTATTATTATTATTATTATTATTATTATTATTATTTAAATTCCTTTTATGTAGTGCTGTACACTGTTTATCTCAAGGATATACACTGTATTCTTTCAAAATACACTTTTCACTGCATATTTCTCAGTGAAATTTAGACTGAACATGAAATAAGTAGTTTTACTTGTATTAAAATTGAACTTTTACTGAACATGGGCAAGTTTTCTTTTTCTTATGACCATATTTAGTGTTAACTGAAAGGAAGAGAGTGTAGAAGAAAGTAAGAAAGAAAGAAAAGTGAATATCTTTTTCTTCTTTCAACAAACTGCTGTATCCCACCACAGCAGGGTGGCACATAATTAAAAAAAGTTTCTCTTTTTAACCTTAGTAATGTATACAGGAGAAGAGGTTATTAGCCCCTTGCTCCTGGCATTTTAGTTCTCTTATGACATGCATGGCTTACGGAGGAAGAATTCTGTTCCATTTCCCCATGGAGATAAGTAAATATATAGTTGTTTGCAATGTGTGTTACTGGGTGTGTATTTGGAAAAAATCAAATTTTCAAAAAAGTAAATATTACCCCATAGCCTGGCTAGCAAAACTCTCGCGTCACACGCACAGGGCCCGGGTTTGATTCCTGGTGGGGTAGAAACATTTCGATGCATTTCCTGTTGTCGTGTTCACCTAGCAGCAATTAGGTACCTGGGTGTTAGCCAACTGGTGTGGGTCACATCCTGGGGGACAAGATTGAGTACCCCAATGGAAATAAGTTAGGCAGTCCTCGATGACGCACTGGCTTTCTTGGGTTATCCTGGGTGGCTAACCCTCCGGGGTTAAAAACCCAAATGAAATCTTTTCTTATCGGTTTATCCTGGGTGGCTAACCCTCCGGGGTTAAAAACCCAAATGAAATCTTTTCTTATCTTAACTCTAAATATATTTATAAAGTTATTACAAAAACTGTTTAAGTAAGTAAATTTATTTAGGCACAGGTACACACAAGTACAATTATCATACATAGTGTAAATTACCGAGGATAACCCAGACAAGTCAAAGTGACTTATTTCCATTTGCAAAATGGGTGTCCATACATGTAAAACTCTCACCTTGTATTAGATTATCATGATGAAAGATGTGACTTTGTGGGGAAATGTGATGGAAGTTTGGTTAAAGACAAGCAATGGTGAAACTTTGTTTCATCTCTAAATTATAACAGTGGTGCATCTATCTTTTCTTGTATAATTCAGCAAAATAGAATGCCCCATATTTGAGCAACACAGGAAAAATGTATGTAGGAACCGAGCACAGGCTCTCCATTAATGCTAGGTAACATAAATTGCTAAGCTGCCTTCTTTCCCATATTTATCTTTTAGTATGAAATGAAGTAACTCTGCTAAATTGAATTCATCTTCATGTTATATTTAATATTAGAGCAAAGGGTTGAAGCCCCAGTATTTAAGACATGAGAAGATAAAAGAGGTAAGAAAAGACTGACAGGTCATTAAAAGAATTGCAATGAGACTTCTCCTCAAAGAATATGATGGTAATTAAAATCACCAAACAACTTAACCGGTGTGGATAAAAATGAAACCTAAATCCACAGCATGTTGAAATATGATGGGCATGACGGAGAAAGGCATAAGTAATTATGGAATGTAATCTACAGTGTAGTGTAGTGTAGTTTGAACATTAAATCTAGTTCACAGAATTGTGAAGCATTATTGGAGAAGTGAAGGCCAGAAACACAAGTTGAATACTGAACAAATGCTAATGAAGATGTTGAAATAATATTGTCATCATTTCTTGGAAGGATATTAGGTACTCACAAAGGATTGAGAAGTGGAAGTTGCAAAATAAGGTGTTATGCCATCAGTTATCTTTCATCTTCAAGGAAGAGGAAAGTGGTACATATTTAGCTCTCAGATGGGCTTATAATAGACAAGAAACCAAGTGGGTTTATTTTCTCTAAAACCTGTTTGATCCTTGTCAATAAAGTTTCCAAAGACAATAAAAATTAGCAAATGATTAAAGTGAATCAAGGGTGAATCTCCTGTCTTGAAGATCATTATGCATGATCATTATGCACATTGTGGCTGTGCTTAGTGTCAACAGCTGCAGCTACACTGGCATGGGAATCTAAGCCAGTGCAGCCCTTGGTGGCTATGAAGGCTTCACTCCCCCAACAAGTAAACATGGCTGCTCATGAAAGGAACTTAGTATACGTATATGTCTAAAAGTATAATCATCTTGACATGCAGTAGTGATTTTGAAACTGTACTGTACATTTTTTCTTTGCACTTTTTATATAAATTTTACCGTGTTTTGCCTTTCCTCCTCCTTTATACATAACATCAGCAATCATCATATGCCCATGTTTGACCCCCATGTTCTTGTCATTTCAGCATTTCAGTAAGAATATAAATATGAAAAAGAGTATGGACTTACTGTAGCATGTAATTTTGTGTGTTGTGTTGCCTGGGAAGGCGTGATCGGAAAGCATGGGGTGGGCAGCTGCAATAGCAACAGCCTGTTGCTCCTTCAGACCTGCGCCGAACACGACCTTCTGATTACCAACACCGTCTTCAGCCTCCCTACCTGCAACAGGACATCATGGATGCACTCGCGTTCCAAACACTGGCATCTCATTGATTATGTCATCGTCAGGAAGAGGGACAGGCAGGATGTACGAGTCACGAAGGCCATGTGTGGCGCGGAATGCTGGACAGACCATCGCCTCATCGTCTCGAAACTCAAGCTCCGTGTCCAGCCCAGGAGACGCCCTCAGGGCGCGAAACCACCAAAACACCTGAACATCGGCAAGCTGAAGGCCCACAATGTCAAGCAGTCCTTTGCAGAAATCCTGGAAACCCGCTTGGAGTCCGTTGTGCTGGATGCTCAAAACGTCAAAGCAGCATGGATCGCACTCCGTGATACAGTGTACAGCACAGCCATGGAGTGTCTAGGACCCGTCACCAGGAAGCACAAGGACTGGTTCGACGAACATTGCACAGGAATCCAGCAGCTGCTGGAAGAGAAACGAAAGGCCTACATGGCCCACATCAATGACCCAAAGTCCACAGCGAAGCAAGATGCACTGAGAAATATACACAGCAATACCCAGTGAAAAATGCGTGAAATGCAAGACTCTTGGCTAAGCAACAAAGCCGATGAGATTCAGGGCTTTGCAGACAGAAACGATATGAAGAACTTCTATGACGGCCTGAAAGAAATCTACGGCCCTACCACCTCTGGCACATCACCACTCCTCAGCGCAGATGGGTCAACACTGCTCACAGACAAGTAGAAAATTCTAGAGAGATGGGCAGAACATTTTGACAGCGTGCTGAACCGTCCATCCACCATCAATGATGAAGCCATCGAACGTCTACCTCAGATTCCGACCAACGAGACGCTGAATGCCATCCCCACTTTGGAGGAGACTCAGCAAGCAATACGTCAACTGTCCAGTGGCAAAGCTCCTGGGTCTGACGCCATCCCAGCTGAAGTCTACAAAGAAGGTGGAATGGCACTGGTAGAGAAACTTCACCAACTCTTCCAGCTTGTATGGCAGTACGAGACAGTTCCTCAGGACTTTAAAGATGCTTCCATCATGCATCTCTACAAACGAAAAGGAAACCGCCAGGCATGCGATAACCACCGTGGTATCTCCCTGCTCTCCATCGCAGGCAAAACCTTGGCTAGAGTTCTACTCAATCGGCTCAATGAACATCTAGAGCAAGGACTCCTACCTGAAAGCCAGTGCGGCTTCCGGAAAGATCGCGGGACTATCGACATGGTGTTCGCTGCTAGACAGCTACAGGAGAAATGTCAGGAACAGAACGCCGACTTGTACTCCACCTACATCGATTTGACCAAGGCGTTCGACACCGTTAGTAGAGAGGGCCTTTGGAGAATCATGGCAAAGTACGGCTGCCCAAAGACACTTATCGCCATCGTACGCCAACTTCACGATGGAATGCTGGCCAGAGTCCAAGACAACGGAGAGACGTCTAAACCATTCCCAGTCTCAAATGGAGTGAAACAAGGCTGCGTGCTTGCTCCCACCCTGTTCAGCCTGATGTTCTCGGCCATGCTTACAGATGCATTCAGGGACACAGACGCAGGAATCGGTATCAGGTACCGTACAGATGGGTCTGTCTTCAACCTCAGGAGGCTTCAAGCAAAAACCAAGGCTGCAACTGACACCATCAATGACCTACTATTTGCTGATGACTGCGCCCTCAACGCTGCTTCAGAAGCCGCCATGCAGCACAGTGTTGACAAGTTCTCTGATGCCTGCAACAACTTCGGGCTGACAATCAGTACAACGAAGACTGAAGTGATGCACCAGCCTGCTCCGGGAAAGACGTATGTTGAGCCAAACATCACCATCAATGGGCAGCGACTGAATGCCGTAGACAAATTCACCTACCTCGGCAGTACCCTTTCCAGAAACGTTGTCATCGATGATGAGGTGAATGCCAGACTTGCCAAAGCCAGTGCCACCTTCGGCAGGCTCCACAAGAATGTATGGAACCGAAGAGGCATCACCACAAGCACCAAGATCAAGGTGAACAGAGCCATAGTCCTCACCACACTTCTCTATGGCTGTGAAACGTGGACTGTCTACAAACATCACGCCAGAAAGTTGAACCACTTTCACACCACACGGCTCAGAAAAATTCTTGGCATCAAATGGCAAGATAAGATCCCAGACACAGAAGTGCTGACTACAGCTGGCCTGCCTAGCATCTACACCATCCTAATGCAGACACAGCTTCGCTGGGCAGGTCACGTTGCTCGCATGCCAGGCCACCGGCTGCCAAAGAAACTCTTATTTGGCGAACTGCAGCATGGAAAGCGCTCTCAAGGAGGCCAAAAGAAGCGCTATAAGGACACCCTTAAGACTGCTCTGAAAGCTTTCAACATCAACCACACCATGTGGGAGCTGATAACTCAGGACAGGAATGACTGGCAAGCAGTTGTCCAGAAAGGGGCAACATCCTGTGAGGCAAGCAGAATCTCACTAGCTGAGCAGCGCAGGCAGGCGAGGAAGACCAGAGCCATCAGACCCCTCGATGCCGCCACCCTTCCCTGTCCACACTGCCAGAGAACGTTTCGTGCGCGGATTGGCCTGACAAGTCATCTGCGTACCCACCAACTTAAACCCCAGGATGACTAGATGGTCCTCGTCAAATCGACGGACAAACATGATAGTATTGGTAAAATGAGTTTGTACATCTGTTGGTTTTCAGATCCTTGTTGGGGGAGTAATAACGTTAACTAGCTCAGTCGTTTCTATAGTGTGGAAAATAATTTTCCCAAAATTATGCTGTATATTTTTATAATGTAAATATACCTGATTAATACATTACTATTGCTCTAAAGTGTATTTTAAAGAAGAGAATCGACAAGGAAGCTCTGCGCCTACGCTGACGAGCAGGGGAGAGACGCAATTGTTTTTTAATGTGGTACAGGCACGCTAATGTAATGTGCACAAATTTTCGTCGCTCTAGGGGTTATATTGGGCTTAAAACCTCTCAAATAGGAGCCGAAATTGTTGGATTTGCAGTCCTGCATAATGTGAGCATTAAACAGATGGGCAGGACAGAGTCAGAACCCCAGCTAAGTTGTCTATTTATGTTGGAATTCTGGCCAGTATTTTCTTCATAAATTTAGGCAAGGGAGTTGGTAAGATACACAGTAATCTCCAGACAAATTGGTGAGTGGTATTAAGATAAATTCTCCTTCTGTTACATAAATGTGTATATGTAATCATTTATTAATTTTAACATACAGTCCACATATATATATTAATTTTATTTATTTATTATCACACTGGCCAATTCCCACCAAGGCAGGGTGGCCTGAAAAAGAAAAACTTTCACCATCATTCACTCCATCACTGTCTTTCCAGAAGGGTGCTTTACACTACAGTTTTTAAACTGCAACATTAACACCCCTCCTTCAGAGTGCAGGCACTGTCCTTCCCATCTCCAGGACTCAAGTCCGGCCTGCCGGTTTCCCTGAACCCCTTCATAAATGTTACTTTGCTCACACTCCAACAGCACGTCAAGTATTAAAAACCATTCGTCTCCATTCACTCCTATCAAACACGCTCACGCACGCCTGCTGGAAGTCCAAGCCCCTCGCACACAAAACCTCCTTTACCCCCTCCCTCCAACCTTTCCTAGGCCGACCCCTACCCCGCCTTCCTTCCTCTACAGACTGATACACTCTTGAAGTCATTCTGTTTCGCTCCATTCTCTCTACATGTCCGAACCACCTCAACAACCCTTCCTCAGCCCTCTGGACAACAGTTTTGGTAATCCCGCACCTCCTCCTAACTTCCAAACTACGAATTCTCTGCATTATATTCACACAACACATTGCCCTCAGACATGACATCTCCACTGCCTCCAGCCTTCTCCTCGCTGCAACATTCATCACCCATGCTTCACACCCATATAAGAGCGTTGGTAAAACTATACTCTAATACATTCCCCTCTTTGCCTCCAAGGACAAAGTTCTTTGTCTCCACAGACTCCTAAGTGCACCACTCACTCTTTTCCCCTCATCAGTTCTATGATTCACCTCATCCTTCATAGACCCATCCGCTGACACGTCCACTCCCAAATATCTGAATACATTCACCTCCTCCATACTCTCTCCCTCCAATCTTATATCCAATCTTTCATCACCTAATCTTTTTGTTATCCTCATAACCTTACTCTTTCCTGTATTCACTTTTAATTTTCTTCTTTTGCACACCCTACCAAATTCATCCACCAATCTCTGCAACTTCTCTTCAGAATCTCCCAAGAGCACAGTGTCATCAGCAAAGAGCAACTGTGACAACTCCCAATTTATGTGTGATTCTTTATCTTTTAACTCCACGCCTCTTGTCAAGACCCTCGCATTTACTTCTCTTACAACCCCATCTATAAATATATTAAACAACCACGGTGACATCACACATCCTTGTCTAAGGCCTACTTTTACTGGGAAATAATTTCCCTCTTTCCTACATACTCTAACTTGAGCCTCACTATCCTCGTAAAAACTCTTCACTGCTTTCAGTAACCTACCTCCTACACCATACACCTGCAACATCTGCCACATTGCCCCCCTATCCACCCTGTCATATGCCTTTTCCAAATCCATAAATGCCACAAAGACCTCTTTAGCCTTATCTAAATACTGTTCACTTATATGTTTCACTGTAAACACCTGGTCCACACACCCCCTACCTTTCCTAAAGCCTCCTTGTTCATCTGCTATCCTATTCTCCGTCTTACTCTTAACCCTTTCAGGGTCCGTCCCGTAGATCTACGGCTTTATGGTGAGTGTCCAAACCGTAGATCTACGCCATGAGCTCAGCTCACTCTGATAAACTGTGAGTGGTACATTTGGGCCTAGATATGAGAGAATACATCTATGTGGTATGTGTGCACCACATAAAACAGATCCTGCAGCACACTGTGTATAATGAGAGAAAAAAACTGAAATCATGATTTTTTGATTAAAACAGCAACTTTGCAGTGTTTTTTCGTATGTTTTTTATAGTTGTATTTGCGATTTCTTGGTCTCATTTGATAGAATGAAAGACATATTACAGAAATAGAGATGATTTTGATTGGTTTTAGCACTGGAAATGGCTTGAAACTGAGCTCAAAGTAGCGGAAATGTTAAATTTTTGCCGATATTCAAGAGTAAACAAACGACCTCACACGTCTAATACACGTCAGCTGGTGGGTCTAATATACATTCACAAATATGGTGATGATATTTATACAATTATTACAGTATTGCATAGCAGTAAATCTTCTATTTTTTGGTGTGAATAAAAATTCATTATGTGAATAAAAAATCAAAATGGAATTTATTTGTAAAGCCTCAAAACATGACTAATGAACAGAGGAAATGTTAGTTTAGTGCCAGGAATGCCTACATTGTTTATTCTGGACCCTATTTTGAAATTGGAATATTTTGAACTTTGTGTTAAATTGGCCAAATTAACAATTTCCGATCACTTTATTTTGTAGTTGAAACAGTTGACTTGGCGATTTCTTGTGCTCAATCGATAGAATAGAAGTAATACTAGTGAAATAGCTAAGAATTTGGTTGATTGGAATAATGTAATTGGCCTAAAATGGGAGTCAAAGTCGGCAAAATCGCCGATTCGTAAATATCGCTCACACATCAAAATTCGCGAGAGCATAATTTTGTCAATTTTCCACCAAATTTCGTACTTTTTGTTTTATTACCTTCACAAAAAGATTCTCTACGATTTCATAAGAAAAAATAACAAATTTTTTTTTTGAAAATTCTTGGACACTGGTGCGTGACTCCAGATTTGGGCCTTGGACCCTGAAAGGGTTAATTCTTTCAATAATAACTCTACCATACACTTTACCAGGTATACTCAACAGACTTATCCCCCTATAATTTTTTGCACTCTCTTTTGTCCCCTTTGCCTTTATACAAAGGAACTATGCATGCTCTCTGCCAATCCCTAGGTACCTTACCCTCTTCCATACATTTATTAAATAATTGCACCAACCACTCCAAAACTATATCCCCACCTGCTTTTAACATTTCTATCTTTATCCCATCAATCCCGGCTGCCTTACCGCCTTTCATTTTACCCACTGCCTCACGAACTTCCCCCACACTCACAACTGGCTCTTCCTCACTCCTACAAGATGTTACTCCTCCTTGCCCTATACACGAAATCACAGCTTCCCTATCTTCATCAACATTTAACAAATCCTCAAAATATTCCCTCCATCTTCCCAATACCTCTAACTCTCCATTTAATAACTCTCCTCTCCTATTTTTAACTGACAAATCCATTTGTTCTCGAGGTTTCCTTAACTTGTTAATCTCACTCCAAAACTTTTTCTTATTTTCAACAAAATTTGTTGATAACATCTCACCCACTCTCTCATTTGCTCTCTTTTTACATTGCTTCACCACTCTCTTAACCTCTCTCTTTTTCTCCATATACTCTTCCCTCCTTGCATCACTTCTACTTTGTAAAAACTTCTCATATGCTAACTTTTTCTCCCTTACTACTCTCTTTACATCATCATTCCACCAATCGCTCCTCTTCCCTCCCGCACCCACTTTCCTGTAACCACAAACTTCTGCTGAACACTCTAACACTACATTTTTAAACCTACCCCATACCTCCTTGACCCCATTGCATATGCTCTCATTAGCCCATCTATCCTCCAATAGCTGTTTATATCTTACCCTAACTGCCTCCTCTTTTAGTTTATAAACCTTCACCTCTCTCTTCCCCGATGCTTCTATTCTCCTTGTATCCCATCTACCTTTTACTCTCAGTGTAGCTACAACTAGAAAGTGATCTGATATATCTGTGGCCCCTCTATAATCATGTACATCCTGAAGTCTACTCAACAGTCTTTTATCTACAAATATATAATCCAACAAACTACTGTCATTTCACCCTACATCATATCTTGTATACTTATTTATCCTCTTTTTCTTAAAATATGTATTACCTATAACTAAACCCCTTTCTATACAAAGTTCAATCAAAGGGCTCCCATTATCATTTACACCTGGCACCCCAAACTTACCTACCACACCCTCTCTAAAAGTTTCTCCTACTTTAGCATTCAGGTCCCCTACCACAATTACTCTCTCACTTGGTTCAAAGGCTCCTATACATTCACTTAACATCTCCCAAAATCTCTCTCTCTCCTCTGCATTCCTCTCTTCTCCAGGTGCATACACGCTTATTATGACCCACTTCTCGCATCCAACCTTTACTTTAATCCACATAATTCTTGCATTTACACATTCATATTCTCTTTTCTCCTTCCATAACTGATCATTTAACATTACTGCTACCCCTTCCTTTGCTCTAACTCTCTCAGATACTCGATTTAATCCCATTTATTTCCCCCCACCGAAACTCCCCTACCCCCTTCAGCTTTGTTTCGCTTAGGGCCAGGACATCCAACTTCTTTTCATTCATAACATCAGGAATCATCTGTTTCTTGTCATCTGCACTACATCCATGCAGTAGTAGGTTGGTAGACAGCAACCACCCAGGGAAGTACTACTGTCCTGCCAGATGACTGTGAAACAGAAACCTGTAACTGTTTTGCATGATGGTAGGATTGCTGGTTTATTTTTCTGTCTCATAAACACGCTAGATAACAGGGATATCTTGCTACTTCTACTTACACTTTGGTCACACTTCACAGACACGTACATGCATATATATATATACATACATCTAGGTTTTTCTCCTTTTTCTACATAGCTCTTGTTCTTCTTTATTTCGTCTATTGTCCATGGGGAAGTGGAAAAGAATCTTTCCTCCATAAGCCATGCGTGTCGTATGAGGCGACTAAAATGCCGGGAGCAATGGGCTAGTAACCCCTTCTCCTATAGACATTTACTAAAAAAGAGAAGAAGAAAAACTTTATAAAACTATATATTAATGTTTACCATAATTCCTGGTAATGTATATTTCATTTGAAATTAATATAGGTCAAGAGTGACTTGTGGATATGACAGTAGTAGGTATCGAAGGGGGACATTTTTTGTGACCTAGGTATCCTAAAATTCCTACTTGTCTCTGTAACTTTGATAAAAAACAATTATCTTTGTTACCATTTACTGGTATGTATCTGATGAGTTGCATCCAGGAAAATTAAATTTACCTAGAAATATACCTAGATGGACAAATCTTATTGTGGCTAGCTGGTCCAGTGGCTAACGCGATGGTCTGGAGTTTTGAGACTCTCTGATCGCGGGTTCTATCCCTGCCCGTGGTATGGTTTATATATGTATAAAGATACACAACATATCCCTCCAGACTGCCAATATCCCGAACCCCTCCTTTAGAGTGCAGGCATTGTACTTCCCATTTCCAGGACTCAAGTCCGTCTATAAAAATAACCAGTTTCCCTGAATCCCTTCAATAAATATTACCCTGTTCACACTCCAACAGCTCGTCAGGTCCCGAATACCATTTGTCTCCATTCACTCATATCTAACATGCTCACGCACGCTTGCTGGAAGTCCAAACCCCTCGCCCACAACACCTCCTTTACCCCCTCCCTCCAACCTTTTCGAGGACGAACCCTACCCCACCTTCCTTTCCCTACAGATTTATACGCTCTCCATGTCATTCTACTTTGATCCATTCTCTCTAAATGACCAAACCATCTCAACAGCCCCTCTTCAGCCCTCTTACTAATACATTCATTAACTCCACACCTTCTCCTAATTTCCACACTCCGAATTTTCTGCATAATATTTACACCACACATTTCCCTTAGACAGGACATCTCCACTGCCTCAAACTGCCTCCTCGCTGCTGCATTTTTTCTCATTTTTATATTTCATATAATTTTTATGTTCTGATAATTACAATTTATTGTAGTTCTTGTCATTTCATAACCAATCTTTGTTCTGACACTAATATTAGGTACTGAAATTGTTCTCAAATTGCCACAAACACATTGAAAGGTGAACATTTACACGTGCCTTGGTCATATACTATTGTCTAGGAATACAGTGGAACCTCAAATTTCGAACTTAATCCACAAAATTTGATTAACACAAGCCTATCCGATGTTATCCTGACGCCAAATGACTTCGAACAGGTGATAAATGACATGCCCATGCACTCTGCCCCAGGGCCAGACTCATGGAACTCCGTGTTCATCAAGAACTGCAAGAAGCCCCTATCACGAGCCTTTTCCATCCTATGGAGAGGGAGCATGGACACGGGGGTCGTCCCACAGTTACTAAAAACAACAGACATAGCCCCACTCCACAAAGGGGGCAGTAAAGCAACAGCAAAGAACTACAGACCAATAGCACTAACATCCCATATCATAAAAATCTTTGAAAGGGTCCTAAGAAGCAAGATCACCACCCATCTAGAAACCCATCAGTTACACAACCCAGGGCAACATGGGTTTAGAACAGGTCGCTCCTGTCTGTCTCAACTATTGGATCAATACGACAAGGTCCTAAATGCACTAGAAGACAAAAAGAATGCAGATGTAATATATACAGACTTTGCAAAAGCCTTCGACAAGTGTGACCATGGCGTAATAGCGCACAAAATGCGTGCTAAAGGAATAACAGGAAAAGTCGGTCGATGGATCTATAATTTCCTCACTAACAGAACGCAGAGAGTAGTCGTCAACAGAGTAAAGTCCGAGGCAGCTACAGTGAAATGCTCTGTTCCACAAGGCACAGTACTCGCTCCCATCTTGTTCCTCATCCTCATATCCGACATAGACAAGGATGTCAGCCACAGCACCGTGTCTTCCTTTGCAGATGACACCCGAATCTGCATGACAGTGTCTTCCATTGCAGACACTGCAAGGCTCCAGGCGGACATCAACCAAATCTTTCAGTGGGCTGCAGAAAACAATATGAAGTTCAACGATGAGAAATTTCAATTACTCAGATATGGTAAACACGAGGAAATTAAATCTTCATCAGAGTACAAAACAAATTCTGGCCACAAATAGAGCGAAACACCAACATCAAAGACCTGGGAGTGATCATGTCGGAGGATCTCACCTTCAAGGACCATAACATTGTATCAATCGCATCTGCTAGAAAAATGACAGGATGGATAATGAGAACCTTCAAAACTAGGGAGGCCAAGCCCATGATGACACTCTTCAGGTCACTTGTTCTATCTAGGCTGGAATATTGCTGCACACTAACAGCACCTTTCAAGGCAAGTGAAATTGCTGACCTAGAAAATGTACAGAGAACCTTCACAGCGCGCATAACGGAGATAAAACACCTCAATTAGTGGGAGCGCTTGAGGTTCCTAAACCTGTATTCCCTGGAACGCAGGAGGGAGAGATACATGATTATATACACCTGGAAAATCCTAGAGGGACTAGTACCGAACTTGCACATGAAAATCACTCACTACGAAAGCAAAAGACTTGGCAGACAATGCACCATCCCCCCAGTGAAAAGCAGGGGTGTCACTAGCATGTTAAGAGACCATACAATAAGTGTCAGGGGCCCAAGACTGTTCAACTGCCTCCCAGCATACATAAGGGGGATTACCAACAGACCCCTGGCAGTCTTCAAGCTGGCACTGGACAAGCACCTAAAGTCGGTTCCTGACCAGCCGGGCTGTGGCTCGTACGTTGGTTTGCGTGCAGCCAGCAGCAACGGCCTGGTTGATCAGGCTCTGATCCACCAGGAGGCCTGGTTACAGACCGGGCCGCGGGGGCGTTAACCCCCGGAACTCTCTCCAGGTAAACTCCCTCAGTCACGTGACCAACCTGACATTGGCTTGCCACTCAGTGGTACCGTCATTAGGTTCACAGCACCAGCTCTGAGTAGCTTCACCACCCTTGCTCTGAGTAGCTTTACAGCACTTGCTGAGAGCAGGTCCTTCACACTCACTCTGACTAGCACTCTCACTTCTAGTCCGGGCTTGCATAGCCAAGGGAGCATATCTCGCTTGGTTAATCATAGACCTCTCATAAGAGACATGTCAAGTTTTCTGTGGTGGTCGTTTTTCTTTCATGACTGACTTCCTTTCTTAAGCTTGTCACTTTCGAGTTATTTATACTCGGGTAAATTAATCTTTCAGGTGACTGAATAAGCCTTGTCGGTCTTGATGTTAATTTGCGGTCTAAGCTATTATTAGTCATATTTTTTTTTTTTTTTATTATTATCACACCGGCCGATTCCCACCAAGGCAGGGTGGCCCGAAAAAGAAAAACTTTCACCATCATTCACTCCATCACTGTCTTGCCAGAAGGGTGCTTTACACTACAGTTTTTAAACTGCAACATTAACACCCCTCCTTCAGAGTGCAGGCACTGTACTTCCCATCTCCAGGACTCAAGTCCGGCCTGCCGGTTTCCCTGAATCCCTTCATAAATGTTACTTTGCTCACACTCCAACAGCACGTCAAGTATTAAAAACCATTTGTCTCCATTCACTCCTATCAAATACGCTCACGCATGCCTGCTGGAAGTCCAAGCCCCTCGCACACAAAACCTCCTTTACCCCCTCCCTCCAACCCTTCCTAGGCCGACCCCTACCCCGCCTTCCTTCCACTACAGACTGATACACTCTTGAAGTCATTCTGTTTCGCTCCATTCTCTCTACATGTCCGACCCACCTCAACAACCCTTCCTCAGCCCTCTGGACAACAGTTTTGGTAATCCCGCACCTCCTCCTAACTTCCAAACTACGAATTCTCTGCATTATATTCACACCACACATTGCCCTCAGACATGACATCTCCACTGCCTCCAGCCTTCTCCTCGCTGCAACATTCATCACCCACGCTTCACACCCATATAAGAGCGTTGGTAAAACTATACTCTCATACATTCCCCTCTTTGCCTCCAAGGACAAAGTTCTTTGTCTCCACAGACTCCTAAGTGCACCACTCACTCTTTTTCCCTCATCAATTCTATGATTCACCTCATCTTTCATAGACCCATCCGCTGACACGTCCACTCCCAAATATCTGAATACGTTCACCTCCTCCATACTCTCTCCCTCCAATCTGATATTCAATCTTTCATCACCTAATCTTTTTGTTATCCTCATAATCTTACTCTTTCCTGTATTCACCTTTAATTTTCTTCTTTTGCACACCCTACCAAATTCATCCACCAATCTCTGCAACTTCTCTTCAGAATCTCCCAAGAGCACAGTGTCATCAGCAAAGAGCAGCTGTGACAACTCCCACTTTGTGTGTGATTCTTTATCTTTTAACTCCACGCCTCTTGCCAAGACCCTCGCATTTACTTCTCTTACAACCCCATCTATAAATATATTAAACAACCACGGTAACATCACACATCCTTGTCTAAGGCCTACTTTTACTGGGAAAAAATTTCCCTCTTTCCTACATACTCTAACTTGAGCCTCACTATCCTCGTAAAAACTCTTCACTGCTTTCAGTAACCTACCTCCTACACCATACACTTGCAACATCTGCCACATTGCCCCCCTATCCACCCTGTCATACGCCTTTTCCAAATCCATAAATGCCACAAAGACCTCTTTAGCCTTATCTAAATACTGTTCACTTATATGTTTCACTGTAAACACCTGGTCCACACACCCCCTACCTTTCCTAAAGCCTCCTTGTTCATCTGCTATCCTATTCTCCGTCTTACTCTTAATTCTTTCAATTATAACTCTACCATACACTTTACCAGGTACACTCAACAGACTTATCCCCCTATAATTTTTGCACTCTCTTTTATCCCCTTTGCCTTTATACAAAGGAACTATGCATGCTCTCTGCCAATCCCTAGGTACCTTACCCTCTTCCATACATTTATTAAATAATTGCACCAACCACTCCAAAACTATATCCCCACCTGCTTTTAACATTTCTATCTTTATCCCATCAATCCCGGCTGCCTTACCCCCTTTCATTTTACCTACTGCCTCACGAACTTCCCCCCACACTCATAACTGGCTCTTCCTCACTCCTACAAGATGTTATTCCTCCTTGCCCTATACACGAAATCACAGCTTCCCTATCTTCATCAACATTTAACAATTCCTCAAAATATTCCTTCCATCTTCCCAATACCTCTAACTCTCCATTTAATAACTCTCCTCTCCTATTTTTAACTGACAAATCCATTTGTTCTCTAGGCTTTCTTAACTTGTTAATCTCACTCCAAAACTTTTTCTTATTTTCAACAAAATTTGTTGATAACATCTCACCCACTCTCTCATTTGCTCTCTTTTTACATTGCTTCACCACTCTCTTAACTTCTCTCTTTTTCTCCATATACTCTTCCCTCCTTGCATCACTTCTACTTTGTAAAAACTTCTCATATGCTAACTTTTTCTCCCTTACTACTCTCTTTACATCATCATTCCACCAATCGCTCCTCTTCCCTCCTGCACCCACTTTCCTGTAACCACAAACTTCTGCTGAACACTCTAACACTACATTTTTAAACCTACCCCATACCTCTTCGACCCCATTGCCTATGCTCTCATTAGCCCATCTATCCTCCAATAGCTGTTTATATCTTACCCTAACTGCCTCCTCTTTTAGTTTATAAACCTTCACCTCTCTCTTCCCTGATGCTTCTATTCTCCTTGTATCCCATCTACCTTTTACTCTCAGTGTAGCTACAACTAGAAAGTGATCTGATATATCTGTGGCCCCTCTATAAACATGTACATCCTGAAGTCTACTCAACAGTCTTTTATCTACCAATACATAATCCAACAAACTACTGTCATTTCGCCCTACATCATATCGTGTATACTTATTTATCCTCTTTTTCTTAAAATATGTATTACCTATAACTAAACCCCTTTCTATACAAAGTTCAATCAAAGGGCTCCCATTATCATTTACACCTGGCACCCCAAACTTACCTACCACACCCTCTCTAAAAGTTTCTCCTACTTTAGCATTCAAGTCCCCTACCACAATTACTCTCTCACTTGGTTCAAAGGCTCCTATACATTCACTTAACATCTCCCAAAATCTCTCTCTCTCCTCTGCATTCCTCTCTTCTCCAGGTGCATACACGCTTATTATGACCCACTTCTCGCATCCAACCTTTACTTTAATCCACATAATTCTTGAATTTACACATTCATATTCTCTTTTCTCCTTCCATAACTGATCATTTAACATTACTGCTACCCCTTCCTTTGCTCTAACTCTCTCAGATACTCCAGATTTAATCCCATTTATTTCCCCCCACTGAAACTCTCCTACCCCCTTCAGCTTTGTTTCGCTTAGGGCCAGGACATCCAACTTCTTTTCATTCATAACATCAGCAATCATCTGTTTCTTGTCATCCGCACTACATCCACGCACATTTAAGCAACCCAGTTTTATAAAGTTTTTCTTCTTCTCTTTTTTAGTAATTGTATACAGGAGAAGGGGTTACTAGCCCATTGCTCCCGGCATTTTAGTCGCCTCATACGACACGCATGGCTTACGGAGGAAAGATTCTTTTCCACTTCCCCATGGACAATAGAAGAAATAAAAAAGAACAAGAGCTATTTAGAAAAAGGAGAAAAACCTAGATGTATGTATATATATATATGCATGTGCGTGTCTGTGAAGTGTGACCAAAGTGTAAGTAGGAGTAGCAAGATATCCCTGTTATCTTAGCGTGTTTATGAGACAGAAAAAGAAACCAGCAATCCTACCATCATGCAAAACAATTACAGGTTTTGTTTCACAGTCATCTGGCAGGACGGTAGTACTTCCCTGGGTGGTTGCTGTCTACCAACCTACTACCTAGTCATGTTGGATGGAAATGAGACTAAGTCTGTCACTTACGAGTTCTTGTATACTCTGAATTGATAGTTCAGATAAGTCTTTATAAGCATTGTAAGTTACTTTGTGGCTAGGTCTTAATAAGCCTTATAGGTGCATATTATTGGTGATTTTAATACAAAGCTCAACCTCAAGAGGTTCATTTATTCATGTCAATGTACTGGTACATGCCAAGAGAAATGTAAGAGTTAAACTCCTTATTTTATGTTAATCATAACATATCATACATTAAGCTAAAACTCTACTAGTAAAGATTTTAAGTTTTAGTTATTTGTTTCGTAATCGTGAATTCTTAAGTTATTGTTGCAAAACCGTAAACAGGCCATATGTTCAATAAGAATGCTACCTTAACACTCTACCATAACATTGGAGAAGGTTAAGAAGACGAGTTTTGTAACAGTCCTCCACCAACTCTTCCACATCCTCGCCACTCACCTCCAGCCCCAGGGTGTTCCCCAATGCCACAGTAGAGTCAACAACAGGCAGAGGGTCAGCTGGGTCAGGGTCAGCCTCAAACCCTTCAAAATCCCTCTTTTGGACACAATCTGGCCGCAATTGTCTCCAAGCAGAGTTCAAAGTCCTGGAAGTCACTCCCTCCCAAGCCTTACCTAAAAGGCTTATGGAGCTGTAGATTTTGAAGTGATTCCCCCAGAACTCTCTTAAGGTCAACTTAGTGTCTGTGGTCACTTAAAAGCACTTTTCAAACACTGCTTTTGTGTAGAGTTTTTTGAAGTTAGAAATGACCTGCTGGTCCATGGGCTGGAGGAGAGGAGAGGAATGGTGTTAGGAGGTAAGAACTTCACTGTTATAAAACTGAAGTCCCTAGACAAGAGATCTACTAAGTTTGGAGGATGAGCAGGAGCATTGTTCATTAACAGGAGGCACTTGAGTGGCAAATTATTGTCTAGGAGGTATTTTCTCACACGGGCCAAACACTTCATGGACACACTCTGAAAATTTGCCTTGTGACCCATGCCTTATTTGCTTTCCACAAGACACATAACTTGTTCTTTATGACATTGTTTTTCTTAAACACACTGGGATTTTCTGAATGATACACAAGTAAAAGCTTCACTTAAAAATCACCACTAGCGTTAGCACAGAACAAAAGAGTTAGCCTGTCAAGAACCTTAAACACCTGTACAAACTTCTCAACCACCCATTTGAACTGGCTGCCTCACCATGCCTTACAACATTGTGTATGCCTCTATGCTTCTTAAATCTGTCAAACCAGCCTCTGCTGGCCTTAAATTCACTATCAGTACTGGTTCCAGGAGTTTTCTGTACCAGATCGGCATGCGACTTCCTTGCCTTTTCACAAATAATCGTCTCTGAAACACTATCACCTGCCATCTCTTTATCCTTGATCCACTCCAGCAACAACTTCTCAACCTGATCGATTGTCTGTGGTCTTTTTTTGGTTAGCATGTTAACACCTTTCGCAACATCAGCTTCCTTGATTTGTTCTTTCTTTGCCAGGATAGAAATGTTGGTCAACTTGTTTCACACCACTCTCATACTAATTCTGTATTATTTCCTTCTTCACATCTATGGTGTTTCTCACTTTCTTTACCACAGGGGTACCACTAGCAAGTTTTTTTGGGCCCATGGTAGCTTATTTCACAGTCCTACAAGCACTAAACACAATGAATTAATTGTAAAAATGTTTGAATGAGAGCGCAGGTTAGTGTTCACTCCAGCATCAACAAAGCCAGACTGGTTCACGGCGCCTACACAAGGATGCGGACAGAGTGGGCTGGCGGACAGGTCCGGTACCTGGTGGTTCGAAAATAGGGGCGAGTTCAATAATAGGGACAAAGTTAGTTAGAAAAAAGCGGTCGATTTTTGAGGAGTTCAATAAGCGATATGTTCAAAATTTGACGTTCCACTGTATATACAAAGTATTTATAGGTCCCAGCAATGTTTTGGATACACGGGAGTATAGAAGAAGGAAAAAGGAAGAAGTTACCCTGAAGCAATCCATAAGACAAGTGTCAGTGACAAGCATCGGAGGGCAGTGATAAGATGAGATAAGCATGACATTTGATGGGTGCCAGCGAGGGTGCAGAGATAAGATGAGATAAAGGATGACATTTGATTGGCACCAGCGAGGGTGCAGAGCTGGTTTCTCTGTCACTGATTATCTGTCTCTCTGTCTTGTCTCTCTATCTGCTTGTCTCTCTCCATCTCTCTGCTTGTCTCTCTCTTTATCTCAGAGAGAGCCACTGTGAACCAACAGGTATTCTTATGCAATATATCTACAAGCACATTATAGCACTTCAGATTTTTTAGGTTATCATAGGTAATTTACACTATGTATAATTGTATTTGTATGTACCTGTGAGATGGATAAAGAGAGACAGACAGATAGAGACAGATAGACAGATACAGACAGAGATAGACAGACCTTAAACTTGCGGTTAACATCACTTTCCTCTTAAAAAGGGAGTGTTAATATGACATTACATCAGTGAATCCTTGGTGTTTGCTGCATTGTTTGCTCTAGCTGGCGCTCAGTTTAACTGGTGCTCCCACAAGGTACTAGTGGTCCCAGATTTTTTTAATATGGTGTATACCGAGTGTTAAGACCCATTCTATGCTGACCAGGCATCTCAGGCCAATCATGCCAAATTTGGAGGCAGGAAAAATAAAACATATATATACCTGGGAGACCTGGGAGTGATCATGTCGGAGGATCTCACCTTCAAGGACCATAACATTGTATAAATCGCATCTACTAGAAAAATGACAGGATGGATAATGAGAACCTTCAAAACTAGGAATGCCAAGCCCATGATGACACTCTTCAGGTCGCTTGTTCTATCTAGGCTGGAATATTGCTGCACACTAACAGCACCTTTCAAGGCAGGTGAAATTGCTGACCTAGAAAATGTACAGAGAACCTTCACGGTGCGCATAACGGAGATAAAACATCTCAATTACTGGGAGCGCTTGAAGTTCCTGAACCTGTACTCCCTGGAATTAAGGCGGGAGAGATACATGATTATATACATCTGGAAAATCTTAGAGGGACTAGTACCGAACTTGCACACGAAAATCACTCACAACAAAAGCAAAAGACTAGGCAGATGCTGCAACATCCCCCAATGAAAAGCAAGGGTGTCACTAGCACGTTAAGAGACAATACAATAAGTGTCAGGGGCTCGAGACTGTTCAACTGCCTCCCAGCATACATAAGGGGGGTTACCAATAGATACCTGGCTGTCTTCAAGCAGGCACTGGACAAGCACCTAAAGTCTGTACCTGACCAGCCGGGCTGTGGCTCATATGTTGGATTGCGTGCAGCCAGCAGTAACAGCCTGGTTGATCAGGCTCTGATCCACCATGAGGCCTGGTCACAGACTGGGCTATGGGAGCATTGACCCCCGGAACTCTCTCCAGGTAAACTCCAGGTAATACGTTTGGGGTGCTAGTGGTAAGAACGTATATACATGTATACGTTTGGACCGTTGAGAGGTTAATATTATGTTGGATATTTCTAAGTTAAGTTTTGACTTTGGTTCATATTTAAAAGATATAGTAATGTTTATTGTATTTCTGTGTGATACCTTGAGGAGCCCACCTGGAATGTGCCACACCTGTTCTTGTCCTAATGCCTATCTCTCCTATCCCTGGTATACTCTTTAATTAAACATTGTGCCCAGTTCAACCTCCTTCACCTATAGTCACACATTGTTGCCCTATTATTGTGATACACAAGTGCCAGCTGGAGCATGTGCCCAGCTCGACTGCCACCCCCTAGTGTACATGTCTTACTTTTCTCTCCCTCAGGATAATTTTTCTATCCGTTTCCTATATAAGAAGGTGCCTGTGCACCTCACTCAAGAGTAGAACAGTGATGGGTATATAAGAAGGTGCCTGTGCACCTCACTCAAGAGTAGAACAGTGATGGGTATATAAGAAGGTGCCTGTGCACCTCACTCAAGAGTAGAACAGTGATGGGTATAAATATACTAAAGGGCTCTCACTGAGACAGAAGCACATATTTATAAAATACAGTTTTATAAATTTTATGCATATAGGAAATTTTTCATACTTTCACCAAAATTATACCTTTCTAAAAATATTATTATGTATATTATAATTAGTACTCCCTGTGTGTATTATCTAGATTATTTAAAACTGTTAATTTTTTAATCTTTTACCAAGTGATTTATTCAAATATTTTATTCCAAAGACTTAATATATTACATTTTATAGCTGTTTACATTTGTAACGAAACCCATATAAAGTATCTCAGCATGAACGGTCATTAAATACAGTAACTACTGCATATAAAACCATAAATATAACTTTTTTTTACATAGAGGATGTAACTAATTCAAGGGCAGTAATTATAGTTGCTCATGCATCTTTCTTTTAACTAAGGAGGTATATTTACAGGGAATTTTAATCAGTGAAGCAGTAAGTGTTTGTAAAAAATATATATCACCGAAGTCACCTCGCACACATCATTGCTCGGTGTGTAACCGCTGCATTCTCAAGATGGATCATCACTGCCGTATCCTTTTCAAGCCACACCATTTGATGTGGGTGTTTTAATTTAGTGTGCTGGTATAGTATTTTTTTGTATCCATATAATAAATGTTGCTTCATATTTAGTCTCATTTTTGTGTTTCAGAGGTCATAGCTCTTTAATTATTGCACTCATGTCTCAAATATTATTCATAAGAAAGAATGTACGTATACAAATGAAATGAAATTTGAGTGTGGCCTCTTACAAGAAAATGTACTTAATATTATTTTTTTTTTATCATCACACTGGCCGATTCCCACTGTCTTGCCAGAAGGGTGCTTTACATTACAGTTTTTAAACTGCAACATTAACACCCCTCCTTCAGAGTGCAGGCACTGTACTTCCCATCTCCAGGACTCAAGTCCGGCCTGCCAGTTTCCCTGAATCCCTTCATAAATGTTACTTTGCTCACACTCCAACAGCACGTCAAGTATTAAAAACCATTTGTCTCCATTCACTCCTATCAAACACGCTCACACATGCCTGCTGGAAGTCCAAGCCCCTCACACACAAAACCTCCTTTACCCCCTCTCTCCAACCTTTCCTAGGCCGACCCCTACCCCGCCTTCCTTCCACTACAGACTGATACACTCTTGAAATCACTCTGTTTCGCTCCATTCTCTCTACATGTCCGAACCACCTCAACAACCCTTCCTCAGCCCTCTGGGCAACAGTTTTGCTAATCCCGCACCTCCTCCTAACTTCCAAACTACGAATTCTCTGCATTATATTCACACCACACATTGCCCTCAGACATGACATCTCCACTGCCTCCAGCCTTCTCCTCGCTGCAACATTCATCACCCATGCTTCACACCCATATAAGAGCGTTGGTAAAACTATACTCTCATACATTCCCCTCTTTGCCTCCAAGGACAAAGTTCTTTGTCTCCACAGACTCCTAAGTGCACCACTCACCCTTTTGCCCTCATCAATTCTATGATTCACCTCATCTTTCATAGACCCATCCACTGACACGTCCACTCCCAAATATCTGAATACATTCACCTCCTCCATACTCTCTCCCTCCAATCTGATATCCAATCTTTCATCACCTAATCTTTTTGTTATAATTGTAGGGTTTAGACATATTTAAGTAACATTGCATTACTCGTTGCTAACTGATGATGTAATATTTTATAACATTAGTCGGTGTGGAAATACGTAATTTTTTTTTTATTGTACATGATTTTTTGTCTAGTCTTTTTTAGCAATGCCTCTTCAAGGGGGGCTCCTTGGCGTGGTGAAGAGGCTCTTGGTCTGAGGAATTAGACCTGTCGGTCTCCTTCCTTAGACCGAACCTAATTACCCCCCAATCCCCCCTTCCCTAACCCATCTTCCCCTTTTTCCTTTCCTCCTCCTCCTCCTCTCCACCCCTCCCTTTTGGCCTTTGGGATTTTTCCCACAGGCGTGCTAGTTCCTGGGTAGGGAAAAGGGTACCAGGGTCCATCCCATTCCGTTGAGGTTCTTGGTGGTGGCGTAGTTTGCCGTGGAATCTGGATCGCCTGGGGATGTCCCAATCCCTCTCCGGTATCCCGGAGGGTGGCTTTGGGTGTCTTTCAGGCGACTGGTGTATCTCTGGAAGCCACCTTTCGGATTCCAGGGGTGGTGGCCGAAGGAGGTATGCTTTCTGGCGGATATCCGGCTGCCCTCTCTTTTGTCCACCGAGGTAGCTCGGCAGATGTGAGGTTGCTATCCCGGATTGCTGGTTTACTAGCATGATGGATAGGGTATGGCACGGCTTCCATGCTGCATCTGCGCTACTTGCGGTGCTGAGGTCTTCTTGGGCGCGGAGGGAGATTTCTGGCCCTTTCATTCCTCTTAGGAACTATCTCTCCCCGGTCCCCCCCGTTTTTATTCTTTTTTTTTATTTTTCTTTTCTTTTCTTTTCTTTTTTTTTCTTAAAAACAAAAAGAAAAAAGTAACCTAACCATGGAGTACCCAATCCATGACCCCGCTACCCCTGGGCCCCTTATTGTTACTGCACCCCGTTCTGACGTCGCCTCATCTTTTGGCCACTCTTCGGACATTCCTAAGGTCCCTGTACCTCTTGCTGGTGCTGTTTCCTCACCCGCTTCAGGTACTGGGGCTTCCACTGACTCCTTCGATTTGTCTGACCTCCGCTCTCCTTTGACTATGCTTCTGGCTTCTCCCTCTACAGTGCGGCGATTTTCGAATCGCCAGCCCGTCCCACGTCGGACCGACTCTGGTCCCACTTCTAAACGTCAACAACAATCTCCTAATGATGTTACTTCGTTACCTTCCCTTTCTACTCGGAAAAGACCGACACGTCATGCACTCCCTCTCCACACTCAGTTTCAGACCACACAATGGACTAAATTCTTTACATTAAGACTGACTTCTTCTACTGCCTATCTTTCCGACCATAGTATTGGCAAAGTGCTCCTACGCCACGTTGGTAGAGATATTTCCTTTCATGCTTTTAAGAGTGGTACGTGCATCATCACAGTCCAGAATTCTACTCAAGCTCATGATCTTTCTCTTCCTTTACATATCGATACTATTCCTATCACTATTGAAAAACATCATTCCCTCAATTCTTGTAGTGGTACTGTTATTCTGCCCCATACCATAGCCCAACAGAATTTCCAGACATGTGGCACTGACATTCTCGAACAGCTGGAACTCCAAGATCTCCCAATTCTCAAGGTAGACACTTATGTTCTTCCTGCCCGCGGGCGAAGACGATACCCTTGCAATGTGGCTCGTTTAACTTTTGACAGCCGTGAACTCCCATCCTCTGTTTATGTAGCAGGACATTGGTTACAAGTTTGGAAGGTGATTCCTACACTGCAACAGTGTAGGAATTGCTGGCGATTTGGCCACCCAGTAAAATATTGCAGATCTATAGCCGAATGCCCAGTCTGTGGTGCCGATGACCATTCTAATACGTCTTGCAGTCGAACTCCCTCTTGCCTCAATTGTCATGAGGCTCACCCTTCGAACTCTCGCCGTTGCCAAGTCTACTTAAATGAGCGGGAAATTCGTTGCCTCAAAGAGGCAGAAGGTCTCCCTTATGCTATGGCGGTTTCTCATCTCCGCCTCCAAGGGAGACTGCCCCGTGTTTCTTATTCTCGTGTTTCAAAGCGTCCCCCCACTTCTGGGGTCACATCTTCTGTAGCCTCCTCTGTGGTTGCCAGTCCCATAGTCACTCCTGTATCTAATTCTTTTGCTGTCCTGGGCTCAGACGTCCCTACTTCAACTCCTCAATCTGTCCTCACTTCTTCGTGTCCTCCCTCACAAACCCCGGTATCGACAAGACCTCGTACGACACCTCCTCCCAATCATCCCTCTACTTCTCAAGAGGCCCAAAAAATCTCCTTTAACCCCTCCTTCTCTTCATCCACCTCCACATTTTACCTTCCCGGTCTCTGTACCTGAGTCTTTCCCTTTCACTGGCTCTTTTACACGTGTGGAGGTTCATCCTCCTCCTCGTACTGTGCCTTCCTCCCCTGTCCCCAGCCACGTTTCTTCCTCTTCTGCCACGTCCCAGGTTTCTGCCTCTTCTGTTCCCTCCCACACTTCTCCAGTTCCCTCCACCCTTTTGCCTCCCCCCACCTTGGTACAGTTCATTACAGCTCCGATCTTTACTCAAACTCCTCCTCCTTCCATCTCCAATATTGTCTCCCATACAAAGTCTCTGAACTCCGAAACACTTGAAGCAATCTCTGAATATATTGCAGAGACCAAACCATCAATGGACACTGATCCACCCTCTGTTCCTTCTCTTTCCTCTTCTCCATCTGCTCAACTCCTTTCTTCACAGCGCACCGTTCCTTCGCTACTTGAACGTTTTCCCTTGCCACCGTATGTGGACTTTTCTAACCCATCTAGTCCGTAGGTACCCTTACCTGCGGATTTCAGGTATCTTTATCGTTGCCAATCATGGCCTATTTACAGTGGAATATTCACGGCCTCAGGGGTAATCGGGGTGAGCTTCAGATGTTGCTCTCCCAGTTTTTCCCTGTTGGTGTTTGCTTACAGGAACCAAAATTACACTCTGCCGTTATCTATCCTATCTCAGGCTATAATTTATTGTATTCTTCAGACCCTTTTCCTGATGGGACCTTTAACCCTTTGACTGTTTCAGGCCCCTCTCTGAAACTGTCATTCTATGTCGCCAAATATTCAAAAAAAAAAAATTATTTTTTCTTATGAAAATGTTAAGATTATTTTTCTGAGTGTTTTAGTCCAAAAAAAAAAAATTTTGCCATCGGTACTTACCGAGATATAGAGCCGTGAAGTTTGCAGAAAATGAGCCGCGTATGGCAACAGCAGCGACTGCCGCTCACCCGGTAAACTTAAGTTTACTTGTAATTGAAGGTTTTTTGTTTTTTTCACTATTTTATTTTTTCACATAACTTATGTGGCCTGTGAGACCAAAGTAAGGTGCAATGTACATATATATACACTCGTTGTATACAACACAATAAGCACACAAACATAATTATCTATATATTGTTTACAAAACTTGTTTACAAAAACAAACAAACAATCATCCTCCTCCTCCTTCTCCTCCTCCTCCTTCTCCTCCTCCTCCTTCTCCTCCTCCTTCTCCTCCTTCTCCTTCTCCTCCTCCTCCTCCTCCTCCTCCTCCTCCTCCTCCTCCTCCTCCTCCTCCTCCTCCTCCTCCTCCTCCTCCTCCTCCTTCTCCTCCTCCTTCTCCTTCTCCTCCTCCTTCTCCTCCTCCTCCTCCTCCTCCTTCTCCTCCTCCTTCTCCTCCTCCTCCTTCTCCTCCTCCTCCTCCTTGTCTTGTGTGCGAGTGTGTTGCTTATAATTGTTTTGAGTCAGAAGTCGGCAGCTGTCAAAGTGACATATTGTCTCATTACTCACTCCCCCTCCCGCCTGTCAAAACAATGGGGTCGGATGCTGCTTCCCCTCCTCCATTCTATCTAATTATCTTTCTCCCTCATTCTATATCTTTCAATCTGTCTCTCTTTCTATCTGTCTGCCTATCTCTGTCTCACAGGTACACATAAATACAAGTATACATAGTGTAAATTACCTAGGATAACCCAAGAAATCCAGACAAAGTGCTATACTCTGCTTGAAGATGTGAGTAAACGTGATGACACAGTCTTGTGGCTCTCTCTGAGACAGAGAGCTAGATGGACAGACAGGGAGCTTGACAGACACACAAATAGACAGACAGAAATGTTTGTGTACCAGCAAAAACAAAGGGAGGGCGATGGTCATATAATATTTCCTTATCAGCTCTACCCTCGTTTACGCTCATCAAAGTCAGCTCTTATCAGATCTTATCTCCCCTTATCTTGTCACTGTCATGGGGTGGACTTTTTTTTTTCTTGCTTCAAGGGAACAATATTATTACATCTTCTTCTTCCTCCTCCTCCTCCTCCTCCTCTTCTCCTCCTCCTCCTCCTCTTCCTCCCCTCCTCCTCCTCCTTCTCCTCCTCCTCCTCTTCCTCCCTTCCTCCCCCTCCTCCTCCTCCTCCATTGCTTTTGGTCTCAAACTCCTCCAAATCATGAAATTGATCTTCACTGACACTTCCATCTGTGTTAGAGCATCACTTGGGAAGAGAAGAATCCCAGATTTGCTGGGGAATCACATATTTCTTACCGCTAGACATGCTGAAAAAGGACAACTGAAATGGCATTCCCACAATGCACCACTGGCTCCCCGATTTTTTTTATATGGTGCACACTGACCATGGAGACCCATTCTCTCACATGTGGGCCTACCAGCTTTCTCCTGCTTGATTTGAAGCTGCTAGAATTTATGCGTATAAATACGTCAGAAACATTGGCTCGTAAGACGTATTTATACGTCGGAAACAGTCAAGGGGTTAATGAAAGTGCCCTTCTTCTACGCACTGATATTCCATACCATCAGCTATTTGTTCGTACTTCGCTGCATTACACAGCAGCCCGTATCCACTTGCATAGGTGGTATACACTCTGTTCTTTGTATCTCTCTCCTTCTCGGGCATTATCTATCCCAGATATTGCCTTTCTTGTTTCATCATTACCGCCACCACTTCTGTTACTTGGCGATTTTAATGCCCATCATTTCCTCTGGGGGGGGGTCTCACTGTGATTCCCGTGGCATTCAGTTACAGGCTTTTCTTGCTACCCACCCCGTCCATGTTTTAAATACAGGTACTCACACCCATTTTGATCTTTGGACTCATACTCTCTCTTGCATCGATCTCAGTCTGCTCTTCTTCCACTGCATTAGACTTCACCTGGTCTGTTCTCCCGGATTTACATGAAAGCGATCATTTCCCAATCATTCTTACTTCCCCTTCATATTCACCACCTCTTCGTAACCCACGCTGGCAATTTGATCAGGCAAATTGGAACCTTTACTGACAGCTAACTGTTTTTAGTGATGTTCCTTCTTCGTCCTCCATTGATGAGCTTTTACACCTTTTCTCGTCCTCCATTTTAACCGCAGCTTCTCATTCTATACCTCAAACTTCGGGCAGGCATTCTCAGAAATGCATGCCTTGGTGGTCTTGTGCTTGTGCAGTATGTTTGAAACGCGCTGCGTGGGGCAGGTACCGGTACAATAGAACCACGGAGAGACTTCTTGATTTTAAACAGAAGCATGCGATCGCTCGCCGTGTCATCCGTGATGATAAACACACTTGCTGGCGAGATTATGTCTCCACCATCACCTCTGCTTCCTCTATGAGTGCAGTCTGAAAAAAAGTACGAAAACTGAGTGGTAAATATTTTCCTGACCCGGCTCCTGTTCTGCGGGTTGCCGGTGTTGATATAGCAAACCCACTAGATGTTGCCAATGAAATTGGCAATCATCTGGTCCGTATTTCTCAGGGGCTCCATCTATGCCCCTCGTTTCTTTCCTCAAAGTCTGCCAGAGAGTTAGCACCCTTGGACTTTTCTTCTCTCAGAGAAGAACAGTATAATGTGCCTTTTACACTTCAGGAACTGGAGGCAACACTCTCAGCTTGCCGATCATCGGCAGCTGGGCCCGACGACATTCATATTCGTATGCTACAACATTTACATCAGTCAGCCCTTGCAGTCCTATTATGCCTTTTCAATCTTATTTGGTCACAGGGAGTTCTTCCACAGCTGTGGAAATCTGCCATTGTTCTCTCTTTCCGCAAACCGGGTACTACGGGACATGAAGCCTCCCACTATCGTCCCATTGCTCTTACCAGTGCAGTTTGCAAAGTGATGGAACGCCGGGTAAATAGACGTTTAGTGTGGTATTTAGAGACACACAACAGTCTCTCCACTTGTCAATATGGCTTTCGTAAAGGCCGTTCTACTATAGACCCCTTACTACGCTTGGATGCATATGTTCGTATTGCCTTTGCGAATAACCACTCAGTTATTGCCATATTTTTTGACCTTGAGAAGGCATATGACACAACTTGGAGGTATAATATTTTGGCCCAAGCCCACTCCTTAGGCCTTTGAGGCAATCTACCATCCTTCCTTAAGAACTTTTTAACTGACAGACATTTCCGTGTTCGGGTTAATAATGTGCTCTCCCTGGACTTTATCCAAGCTGAAAGTGTCCCCCAGGGGTGTGTTCTCAGCACAACACTTTTTCTCCTTGCTATAAATGATTTGGCCTCTAGTCTTCCATCCAATATTTGGTCATCACTCTGTGTTGATGTCTTTGCTATTGCATGTGCAGGCGCTGACTGTCACCTCATTACAGTTTCTTTCCAACATGCGGTAGACCGTGTTTCCAATTGGGCCACCACACATAGGTTTAAATTTTCCAGTACCAAAACTTACCAAATTACTTTCACTAGATGCTCTGTCATCTCCGATCATCCTTTGTACCTCTATGGCTCCCGTATCCCTGAATGTGATACAGTCAGGTTTCTAGGCCTCCTCTTTGACCGTAGGTTATCCTGGAAACCACACATTACCTCTCTGAAGGCAACTTGTCACAGCCGGCTGAACCTTCTTAAAACCCATGCTCATCTTTCATGGGGAGCTGATCATCGAACTCTCCTTCGCCTACATTCTGCCCTCATTTTATCGAAACTTGATTATGGTGACCAGATCTATTCAGCGGCCTCTCCTACTACTCTCTCTAGCCTTAACCCCATTCATCACCAAGGTTTACGTTTATGCCTTGGTGCTTTTCGCTCTTCCCCTGTTGAGAGCCTCTATGCAGAAGCGAGCATTCCATCCTTATCCGATCGCCGTGATGCCCATTGCCTTCGCTACTATGTACGCTCTCGTGATCTCTGCAATCCTTCCATTTATAGAATGGTCACCAATATTAGTAGACATTCTTTATTTGTTCACCGCCCCTGTTTGCTCCGTCCCTTCTCTTTTCGCCTACATTCGCTCTTGTCTTCTCTTCAATTACCACCTCTCTATGTTCATGTAGCATCTCCCTTTTCCCTACCCCCCTGGGAAGTTCCAGCTGTTCGAGTCTGTTCTTTCTCACTCCCTTGCTCAAAAGCCCAACTGTCTACGGTAGCTTCCCGCTCTATTTATCTTGACCACTTCCACTCTCATTTTCATGCCATTGCAGTGTACACAGATGGCTCTAAGTCTTCTGACGGCGTAGGATTCGCAGCAGTGTTTCCGGACAGCGTCGTACGAGGGCTAGTATCTTTACTGCTGAATTGTATGCCATTCTTGCAGCACTTATCCGTATTGCATCTATGCCTGTGTCATCATTTGTGGTTGTCTCAGACTCCCTTAGTGCTTTACAGGCTATACAGAAATTTGATACACCTCACCCCTTAGTCTTCCGTATCCAACTTTGGCTACGCCGCATCTCTTCCAAGCATAAAGATATTGTTTTTTGTTGGGTCCCTGGTCATGTTGACATACAGGGCAATGAACAGGCAGACACTGCTGTGCGGTCAGCAGTACATGACCTACCAGTTTCATATACAGGTGTTCCATTTACGGACTATTTTGCTGCAATAGCTACCCACCTTCACACCCGTTGGCAACAACGTTGGTCTACCCTGCTTGGTAACAAACTTCAATCTATTAAACCGAGTGTAGGTTACTGGCCGTCTTCTTGTCACCAGTGTTGAGGTTGGGAGACTACTCTCTCCCGTCTTCGCATTGGCCATACTCGTCTTACTCATGGTTATCTCATGGAGAGGCGCCCTGCTTCTCTCTGTGAGAATTGTCAGGTTCCATTAACGGTTAGCCACATTCTATTAGACTGCCCACTTTATCAACGAGCACATAGAATATACCTCCAACGTCATCTTCGCTCCGCTGCTCTCTCTTTACCTTCCCTTCTCGCTGATGGACCCACCTTTCATCCGAACTCTCTCATTGACTTTTTGACAACAACTGACTGACTTCACAAATTCTGATACCTTCAGCCCTTTCTACCTCAATCTCTTGCTGCCCTCTACCCCTGCACTATCCCCTGCCCCTCTGTTTTCTGTAACTTACTGATCATCCCTCCCCCCTTCTACCGCCCAATACTCTCGCTTCCTTCCCTACCCTGCAGCACTGCATAGCCCTTGTGGCTTAGCGCTTCTTTTTGATTATAATAATAATAATAATAATTTTTTAGCAATGGGGTTATAACATACACACAATGTGCATTAATTTATTAAGTTATAAATATTTAATATTTGTGTGCACGGAAATTTTAAAATCAAGTAAAAATTTCATATAAATCCAAATGGATTGATTTACACCTGATATATTAGGCATAGCAAGGGGCTAGTAACCCATTCACCTGTATAAAATACTAAATGTAAAAAGAAAAATTTTTGTTTTTCTTTTTGGGCCACCCTGCTTTGGTGGGATATGGCCGGTTTGTTGAAAAAAAAATATTAGGTATACAGTGAATGTTCTAAACTGGATTGAAACAAAATTTATTAGTGTAATACATGTAAAAATGTTTCGGCTTAGGATGTATAACACAATATTTAGCTTACAAATTTTGTGCATGAGAGGAAGTTTGCCATTGTCTGAAGATAGTGTATTTTCATGGAAGTCAACAGTGACTATTAGGTACAGTATTGACTCTACAATTGTACCTGTATTGATATAAAATACTTGCTATTAGTGAAAATTGAAGACCAAAATATATGAGTGTTTTTTAGAGTGTAGTATGCATATATAGGCTGTGTTTTAGAAGATTTCAATTAAGCTGGGTTTTAAATATGGGGGAAAAAAAATAAGTGTCTTGCGATGGGCTTTGAGAGATTTTCTTCCCTAGTAACTGTGATTAGCCAGGTTATTGCTACCTGCAGGGCTATTGAGTTTTCCATTTGCAGACTCCGCAAAAATTTGATAATCTTCAATCGTAACCTGATGATGGCTGATGTTTGGTTCATGAAAAATGATAGTTTTGGCAGAAAATATAATATTTAAGAATTACTTAAAGTCTCTTCATAATGTACACAAAGGAGTGCCATGAACTAGTTTAAAAATAGAACATTTATCATTTTGCTCAATGTAAGGACCTTCCTTACTATGTCCATTTTGTACCTATAGAAAACATTTTAGAAATCCATTATTCAGTTGTGTGAGCAAGGTAATATGAAGGGATTCAGGGAACCAGGTTATCCAGGCACCTACACTCTGGAGAGGTCAGGACATTGCAGTTTATAGGCTCATTTGAATTGTGATGTCAGCACACTTCTGGCAAGACAGGTTTTGAATAAGTGAATAGTGAGAGATGGCCATGCGTTTAAAAAAAAATACAATTGTATATTTATTACTAATAGAAGCAATATTTTGCCATATTGTACTGTATATGTACCTTTCAAAGCTGAATAATAATTTTTTTTTTTTTACTTCTGGTGGCTCACAATACCAAAGTTCTATTGTTTATTAGTTGTATGTAGTAAAATGATCTAGTCCTGTGTAACATTTTTAAATATTTTATAATTTAATACTGTAATAAAAAATTGTCTGAGTTTTGTGTTTTTACACACACAATAACAATACACAATAATACAATTCTCTATAACAGTCATAAATTATCATTAGGGAAAGTGCTAAACTAAGATACAAAATAGTCAACATTGATTATGAATGCCATGAGGATGAATCAAAGATCTGAATTTTGAGAGCAAGTCTGTGACAAACACCGTGGGAGGCATAGTAATAGTCTGGATACCAACAGCAAGATTAGCATACAACTATGCTGTGAAGATACTAACTAAATCCAAGAGATGACTCTAAATCATGTTATTAGGAAAGACAGCCATGTACATTACTATAGTCATGGGAAGAGCGGTAAGCCCGTTGGAATTATACAGTACTTAGGGAAATGGGAGGCAATCAAGTTCAATCAAAGGAAGGGAAGATCAGGCCCAATTTGGGTAAAGCACTCACACTCACACGAGCTTTTAAATCTCTGCACAAAATTCAATTTAAACCAGCAAATAATAGAGCCTACTAGAATGGAGAATACACTAGACCTCATCTTCACTAACAATGATGATCTGATAAGAAATGTCACCACATCAAAAACAATATACTCAGATCACAACATAATTGAGGTTCAGACATGTATGCCCGGAGCCCCAGACCGACAAAATGAGATTAGTCACGTGGGAGCATTCACCAAATTCAACTTCAATAACAAAAACATAAAGTGGGACCAAGTAAACCAAGTCCTAACCAATATAAGCTGGGAAGATATACTAAGCAACACAGACCCCAACTTATGCCTAGAACAGATTAACTTGGTGGCACTCGATGTATGCACAAGACTTATTCGTCTAAGAAAAAGGAGGAGTAGATGTAAAATAGAAAGAGACAGGCGCTCCCTTTACAGGCGACGGAAAAGAATAACAGAGCGGCTAAAAGAGGTCAATCTATCTGAAATGCATAGGGAGACACTGGTCAGAGAAATAGCAAACATCGAACTTAAGCTAAAGGAATCTTATAGGAGTCAGGAATCGCGGGAAGAACTAAAAGCCATAAATGAAATCGAAAGAAACCCAAAGTATTTCTTCTCCTATGCCAAATCAAAGTCAAGAACAATGTCCAGTATTGGGTCCTTACTTAAACAAGATGGGTCCTACACAGATGACAGCAAGGAAATGAGTGAGCTACTCAAGTCCCAATATGACTCAGTTTTTAGCAAGCCACTAACCAGACTGAGAGTCGAAGATCAAAATGAATTTTTTATGAGAGCCACAGAATTTGGTTAACACAAGCCTATCTGATGTTATCCTGATGCCAAATGACTTCGAACAGGCGATAAATGACATGCCCATGCACTCTGCCCCAGGGCCAGACTCATGGAACTCTGTGTTCATCAAGAACTGCAAGAAGCCCCTATCACGAGACTTTACCATCCTATGGAGAGGGAGCATGGACACGGGGGTCGTCCCACAGTTACTAAAAACAACAAACATAGCCCCACTCCACAAAGGGGGCAGTAAAGCAACAGCAAAGAACTACAGACCGATAGCACTAACATCCCATATCATAAAAATCTTTGAAAGGGTCCTAAGAAGCAAGATCACCACCCATCTAGAAACCCATCAGTTACACAACCCAGGGCAACATGGGTTTAGAACAGGTCGCTCCTGTCTGTCTCAACTATTGGATCACTACGACAAGGTCCTAGATGCACTAGAAGACAAAAAGAATGCAGATGTAATATATACAGACTTTGCAAAAGCCTTCGACAAGTGTGACCATGGCGTAATAGCGCACAAAATGCGTGCTAAAGGAATAACAGGAAAAGTCGGTCGATGGATCTATAATTTCCTCACTAACAGAACACAGAGAGTAGTAGTCAACAGAGTAAAGTCCGAGGCAGGCACTGTGAAAAGCTCTGTTCCACAAGGCACAGTACTCGCTCCCATCTTGTTCCTCATCCTCATATCTGACATAGACAAGGATGTCAGCCACAGCACCGTGTCTTCCTTTGCAGATGACACCCGAATCTGCATGACAGTGTCTTCCATTGCAGACACTGCAAGACTCCAGGCGGACATCAACCAAATCTTTCAGTGGGCTGCAGAAAACAATATGAAGTTCAACGATGAGAAATTTCAATTACTCAGATATGGTAAACACGAGGAAATTAAATCTTCATCAGAGTACAAAACAAATTCTGGCCACAAAATAGAGCGAAACACCAACGTCAAAGACCTGGGAGTGATCATGTCGGAGGATCTCACCTTCAAGGACCATAACATTGTATCAATCGCATCTGCTAGAAAAATGACAGGATGGATAATGAGAACCTTCAAAACGAGGGATGCCAAGCCCATGATGACACTCTTCAGGTCACTTGTTCTATCTAGGCTGGAATATTGCTGCACACTAACAGCACCTTTCAAGGCAGGTGAAATTGCTGACCTAGAAAATGTACAGAGAACCTTCACGGCGTGCATAACGGAGATAAAACACCTCAATTACTGGGAGCGCTTGAGGTTCCTGAACCTGTATTCCCTGGAATGCAGGCGGGAAATAAGTCATTCTGTCTGACTTTTTTGGGTTATCCTAGGTTCTCTATACATATGCTACTATGTATGATAATTCTATGTAACTGTATTTGTGTATACCTGAATAAACTTACTTACTTACTTACTTATATACACCTGGAAAATCCTAGAGGGACTAGTACCGAACTTGCACACGAAAATCACTCACTACGAAAGCAAAAGACTTGGCAGACGATGCAACATCCCCCCAATGAAAAGCAGGGGTGTCACTAGCACGTTAAGAGACCATACAATAAGTGTCAGGGGCCCGAGACTGTTCAACTGCCTCCCAGCATACATAAGGGGGATTACCAACAGACCCCTGGCAGTCTTCAAGCTGGCACTGGACAAGCACCTAAAGTCGGTTCCTGATCAGCCGGGCTGTGGCTCGTACGTTGGTTTGCGTGCAGCCAACAGTAACAGCCTGGTTGATCAGGCTCTGATCCACCAGGAGGCCTGGTCACAGACCGGGCCGCTGGGGCGTTGACCCCCGGAACTCTCTCCAGGTAAACTCCAGGAGTTAGTAATCAATCATACTGCAGTTTTTTCTTGAGTTATTAAACATCTGAGGTGACTTCCTGCGGTTGAGCCCCATGCACAAATACCATAGGTGAGGTAAGGGTAAATGAGAGAGAGGTACAGAACAAGAAGAGCTGATTAGGGTACATAGAACCTTATCTTTGAAAGGATGCCTACTGTTTTTGAGACTTCTTTGGATATTTGCTGTATGTGTGTCTGAAATTTGACACTGCAGTCAAGGTGAAGTTGTAGAAATTTGCCCTCTGTGAGTCTAGAAATGGGTGAACCATTTATCAATATGTTCAGCTGTACATTTGAAGCTCTGTTTCCAAATAGTATGAAGTAGGTTTTGTCTTTACTGAGAGTAAGTTTGTTGGCTGCCATCCAAGTAGATATTTTTAGTAGGATGGCATTTACAGTGTCTGTTAGTATGATTGGATTTGGGTGAGAAAAGACATAAAATGGGTTTAAGGAGTTTAGATTCGTTTGGTAGGTCACTGATGTAAATGAGAAAGAGAAATGGGCCCAGCACACTCCTCTGTGGGACTCCAACAAGAACAGGTTATGTAGTGGAGTTAGCTCCATTTGTGTATACATACTGGTTTCTATTGCTAAGATTTTAGGTAATAATAATATCTTTATTTACTACAAGTACATGTACAAGGTATACAGGCCTAGCTGACATCAGTGACATGCTACTAGTATATAGAAAGCCGCTTGTTATGCACAGCATTTCCCGCAAATTAGGTCAGTGTCCCTGAATGCGACCCACACCAATCGACTAACTCCTAGGTACCCACTGTACTTATGGGTGAACAAAGACAACAGGTGTAAAGAAACCGCTCAATGTTTCTACCCTGGCTGGGAATCGAACCCATACACTCACCGTGTGAAGCGAGAGCTTTACCTACCACAACCCTAATACAGAGAGTATCCCCTGACACTATTTTTGGTACTTCTGGATACTTGCATGATACAGGCAGTTTATTCTCCTGATGAGTGCAAGAGATATCTTGCTGTGTTGGTTCAGTGATGAATGTTATTTTCTTGTTGGGGTTGAGGTTATCAGGGCCACTGACAGCATACGCCGTACCGAGCCTGACTTCTCGATGGTAGTTTTAGTTTAATATGTTTATTATACACCCCATACCCATCCTGTGGGCGGTAGTCAAAAGATTACAGAGGTACATAATTGGTCCAGGGACTGGACTCCAAAGTTTTGATAGCTGAGCAAGTTACAAAGGTAATGAACTAGATCTGGTCATAATCATGACCAAGTACCAGGAAGATTTGTTGCCCAAGGCTGGGTGATAAGAGAGAAGATAAGATTTCGTTCGGATTTTTAACCCCTGAGGGTTAGCCACCCAGGATAACCCAAGAAAGTCAGTGCGTCATCGAGGACTGTCTAACTTATTTCCATTGGGGTCCTTAATCTTGTCCCCCAGGATGAGACCCACACCAGTCGACTAACACCCAGGTACCTATTTGCTGCTAGGTGAACAGGACAACAGGTGTAAGGAAACGTGTCAAAATGTTTCCACCCGCCGGGAATCGAACCCGGGCCCTCCGTGTGTGAAGCCCGGGTTTGATTCCCGGTGGGTGGAAACATTTTGACACGTTTCTTTACACCTGTTGTCCTGTTCACCTAGCAGCAAATAGAGACCTGGGTGTTAGTCGACTGGTGTGGGTCGCATCCTGGGGGACAAGATTAAGGACCCCAATGGAAATAAGTTAGACAGTCCTCGATGACGCACTGACTTTCTTGGGTTATCCTGGGTGGCTAACCCTCCAGGGTTAAAAATCCGAACGAAATCTTATCTTATCTTATCTTAAGTGGGAGCTTTAGCCACCAGGCCACCGGGCCACCATGAAAGAAAAGGAACAAAAGTTCCTTTGAGATAGAAACTTGAAGTTTCCAATTACATCCGGTGGACGCCCTTGCCAAGCCCCAACAGAGAGGGATGCCCTTGCCAACCCCCAATAGAGGGACGCCCTTGCCAAGCCCCAACAGAGGGACGCCCTTGCCAAGCCCCAGCAGAGGGACGCCCTTGCCAAGCCCCAACAGAGAGGGACGCCCTTGCCAAGCCCCAACAGAGGGACGCCCTTGCCAAGCCCCAACAGAGGGACGCCCTTGCCAAGCCCCAACAGAGGGACGCCTACACTCCCACCTGAGTTCAGTAACCAGCTTCCCACCAAAGACCGTTAAAGTATTATCCACAGAGCGGAAAAAAATGGAGCTGGCTAAAAGTAAGCCGATGTACAGGTGCCCCTCCTGTAGAGTGCCAGGTGCCCCTCCTGTAGAGTGCCAGGTGCCCCTCCTATAGTGCCAGGTGCCCCTCCTGTAGTGCCAGGTGCCCCTCCTGTAGTGCCAGGTGCCCCTCCTGTAGAGTGCCAGGTGCCCCTCCTGTAGGGTGCCAGGTGCCCCTCCTGTAGAGTGCCAGGTGCCCCTCCTGTAGAGTGCCAGGTGCCCCTCCTGTAGAGTGCCAGGTGCCCCTCCTGTAGAGTGCCAGGTGCCCCTCGTGTAGGGTGCCAGGTGCCCCTCCTGTAGAGTGCCAGGTGCCCCTCCTGTAGTGCCAGGTGCCCCTCTTGTAGAGTGCCAGGTGCCCCTCCTGTAGAGTGCCAGGTGCCCCTCCTGTAGAGTGCCAGGTGCCCATCCTGTAGAGTGCCAGGTGCCCCTCCTGTAGAGTGCCAGGTGCCCCTCCTGTAGAGTGCCAGGTGCCCCTCCTGTAGAGTGCCAGGTGCCCCTCCTGTAGAGTGCTAGGTGCCCCTCCTGTAGAGTGCCAGGTGCCCCTCCTGTAGAGTGCCAGGTGCCCCTCCTGTAGAGTGCCAGGTGCCCCTCCTGTAGAGTGCCAGGCGGGCAAAAGAGATGAGGACAAGCGTCCCAGTAAGAACGGGGGAAATTTGTCACTGATACTCAGGCAAGAGAGACGTCCACACCCGACGAAGAGGTTTGAGGTTCTGACCAGAGCTTTGGTAAGAGGGGAGGGGGGAAGAATGATGGGTAAGGATGGAATTTGGGAAGGGTTGGGGAGGGAGGAGGGGTAGGTGGGGTTATAATAGGGTAGTGGCCTATCCACTTTGGTGTAATTTGAATGTGTGTGCATATTGAGTAATTTATAAAGAGGTTGGTTTTAGGAGTAGGTTATACCTCCTGCCCATCAATTTCACAATGCTATATTGTTATTATACCAGTGCGTCATTGAATTGGAAGGATGCATACTGCGTACAATTGTTTGCTTTTTTTTCGCAAGTGGTTGGTCAGAAGGGCGCAGATGCAGGCGACGGTTGCCGGGCATTCGATGGAGGTTGGTAGCTCACCTGGAGTCGGCCGGCAAGGCAGTGACTGTGGTGGTGTCCTGCTGTATTGTAGTAGTAGGTGCATGTATTGTAGTAGTAGGTGCATGTATTGTAGTAGTAGGTGCATGTATTGTAGTAGTAGGTGCATGTATTGTAGTAGTAGGTGCATGTATTGTAGTAGTAGGTGCATGTATTGTAGTAGTAGGTGCATGTATTGTAGTAGTAGGTGCATGTAGTAGTAGGTGCATGTATTGTAGTAGTAGGTGCATGTATTGTAGTAGTAGGTGCATGTATTGTAGTAGTAGGTGCATGTATTGTAGTAGTAGGTGCATGTATTGTAGTAGTAGGTGCATGTATTGTAGTAGTAGGTGCATGTATTGTAGTAGTAGGTGCATGTATTGTAGTAGTAGGTGCATGTATTGTTGTAGTAGGTGCATGTATTGTAGTAGTAGGTGCATGTATTGTAGTAGTAGGTGCATGTATTGTAGTAGTAGGTGCATGTATTGTAGTAGTAGGTGCATGTATTGTAGTAGTAGGTGCATGTATTGTATTAGTTTTTTCATGTAGTAGTAGGTGCATGTATTGTAGTAGTAGGTGCATGTAGTAGTAGGTGCATGTAGTAGTAGGTGCATGTATTGTAGTAGTAGGTGCATGTATTGTAGTAGTAGGTGCATGTATTGTAGTAGTAGGTGCATGTATTGTAGTAGTAGGTGCATGTATTGTAGTAGTAGGTGCATGTATTGTAGTAGTAGGTGCATGTATTGTAGTAGTAGGTGCATGTATTGTAGTAGTAGGTGCATGTATTGTAGTAGTAGGTGCATGTATTGTAGTAGTAGGTGCATGTATTGTAGTAGTAGGTGCATGTATTGTAGTAGTAGGTGCATGTATTGTAGTAGTAGGTGCATGTATTGTAGTAGTAGGTGCATGTATTGTTGTATTGTAGTAGTTGGTGCATGTATTGTTGTAGTTGGTGCATGTATTGTAGTAGTAGGTGCATGTATTGTAGTAGTAGGTGCATGTATTGTAGTAGTAGGTGCATGTATTGTAGTAGTAGGTGCATGTATTGTAGTAGTAGGTGCATGTATTGTAGTAGTAGGTGCATGTATTGTAGTAGTAGGTGCATGTATTGTAGTAGTAGGTGCATGTATTGTAGTAGTAGGTGCATGTATTGTAGTAGTAGGTGCATGTATTGTAGTAGTAGGTGCATGTATTGTAGTAGTAGGTGCATGTATTGTAGTAGTAGGTGCATGATTGGTTTTATTGTAGTAGTAGGTGCATGTATTGTAGTAGTAGGTGCATGTATTGTAGTAGTAGGTGCATGTATTGTAGTAGTAGGTGCATGTATTGTAGTAGTAGGTGCATGTATTGTAGTAGTAGGTGCATGTATTGTAGTAGTAGGTGCATGTATTGTAGTAGTTGGTGCATGTATTGTAGTAGTAGGTGCATGTATTGTAGTAGTAGGTGCATGTATTGTAGTAGTAGGTGCATGTATTGTAGTAGTAGGTGCATGTATTGTAGTAGTAGGTGCATGTATTGTAGTAGTAGGTGCATGTAGTAGTAGGTGCATGTATTGTAGTAGTAGGTGCATGTAGTAGTAGGTGCATGTATTGTAGTAGGTGCATGTATTGTAGTAGTAGGTGCATGTATTGTAGTAGTAGGTGCATGTATTGTAGTAGTAGGTGCATGTATTGTAGTAGGTGCATGTATTGTAGTAGTTGGTGCAGTATTGTGTAGGTGCATGTATTGTGTAGTAGGTGCATGTATTGTTAGTAGTATTGTATGTATTGTAGTAGTTGGTGCATGTATTGTAGTAGTAGGTGCATGTATTGTAGTAGTAGGTGCATGTATTGTTGTAGTAGGTGCATGTATTGTAGTAGTAGGTGCATGTAGTAGTAGGTGCATGTATTGTTGTAGTAGGTGCATGTAGTAGCATGTATTTTAGTAGTAGGTGCATGTATTGTAGTAGTAGGTGCATGTATTGTAGTAGTAGGTGCATGTATTGTAGTAGTAGGTAGTAGTAGGTGCATGTATTGTAGTAGTAGGTGCATGTATTGTAGTAGTTGGTGCATGTATTGTAGTAGTAGGTGCATGTATTGTTGTAGTAGGTGCATGTATTGTAGTAGTAGGTGCATGTATTGTAGTAGTAGGTGCATGTATTGTAGTAGTAGGTGCATGTATTGTAGTAGTAGGTGCATGTAGTAGTAGGTGCATGTATTGTAGTAGTAGGTGCATGTATTGTAGTAGTTGGTGTATTGTAGTAGTAGGTGCATGTATTGTAGTAGTAGGTGCATGTATTGTAGTAGTTGGTGTATTGTAGTAGGTGCATGTATTGTAGTAGTAGGTGCATGTAGTAGTAGGTGCATGTATTGTAGTAGTAGGTGCATGTATTGTAGTAGTAGGTGCATGTAGTAGTAGGTGCATGTATTGTAGTAGTAGGTGCATGTATTGTAGTAGTAGGTGCATGTATTGTAGTAGTAGGTGCATGTATTGTAGTAGTAGGTGCATGTATTGTAGTAGTAGGTGCATGTATTGTAGTAGTAGGTGCATGTATTGTAGTAGTAGGTGCATGTATTGTAGTAGTTGGTGCATGTATTGTAGTAGTAGGTGCATGTATTGTAGTAGTAGGTGTATTGTAGTAGTAGGTGAGGTGTTGGTTGTTAGAAGTGGGTCACCCGGAGATGGGGAGCACTAGTCCATGTTACTGGACATAAAATGGTTCCAGTAGTATCCATTCTTCGTCTGCGGGGAGGTCGCTTAAGATTTTGGGTCGAGGGAAGTTCTCCTTGTGGATAAAGCGTTGAACTCTTTGTTGGAGGGTCATTCTTTGGGATCTGTGGGGAGGGGTGGTGATGGTACAGTCGGTTGTGTTCACTGGTTGGGGGGGATTCTCTCTGTCAGGCACGTAGAGTTCCTGCATGTCATATAGTTGTCTCTTAGTAAGTTTGTCTAATCGGACATTGATTGCAGGGATTCTCTGTTGTATGTGTAGGTCCTCTAATCTGATTCTGTCTCCGAGTCTGGTGTTCGTGATGAAGCGGAGGGCTTTGTTTTGGACTCTTTGGAGTTTTAGCATGTTGGTTTTGGTTGTGAGCGACATGGGTACACAGGGGTATTCCAGCAGAGGTCTGATCATCATCTTGTACAGGTGTAGTTTGATGTGGGGAGGAGCTGCTTTGAATCGATAAAGTTGGCCAAGGCGGGCTTTCGCTAGGTTTACTTTTTTGGTTATGTGGGTTGTAGAGTTGAGTAATCTGCCGATCTCGTATCCTAGGATCTTGTTTGGATTCCTTATAGCAATACGGGTACCTCTGATGGAAATGCCCCCTTTTTCTTCTATGGTTGATGGTAAGCACCCGATAGTGCTGATGAGGACTTTGTCAGGGTTGGTTGTGATTCTCCATTTCTTCTCCCACCTGGCAGTTCTGTTTAGTTCTTCATTCATTTTCTCGATTGCTCTCCTATGCTTGTTTGCACCAGCTGTAGGGGTGGAGGAGACAACATGGATGACATACACCCGACGAAGGCTGGCGCACTCACTCACCCATTTGACCATAAACAGAAATATTAACCTCAATCTTAAAATAATGAATCCTATGATACTCCAATACTGAAACTATGTACTGTGCCAAAACAAAAGCATTCACATTGCTAAACTCACAAACTAGTATTTAGTCACTTAGCCATAATACCAACTTACCTCATAATTTGTAATATTTTACAATTAAGAATAAAACTAAGTCTGCCCGAAATGCCTAGCCATGCTAGGTGTTCTAGTGGTACACTCTGTAATGCCTAGCCATGCTAGGTGTTCTAGTGGTACACTGTAATGCCTAGCCATGCTAGGTGTTCTAGTGGTACACTCTGTAATGCCTAGCCATGCTAGGTGTTCTAGTGGTACACTGTAATGCCTAGCCATGCTAGGTGTTCTAGTGGTACACTCTGTAATGCCTAGCCATGCTAGGTGTTCTAGTGGTACACTGTAATGCCTAGCCATGCTAGGTGTTCTAGTGGTACACTCCCCTCAAGGAAGGTTCCTTGATGTTGGTGAGGGGCTCTTGATTTAGGGAATTGGATCTGTGCTCCAGTTCCCCGAATTAAGCCTGAATGCCTTCCACATCCCCCCCCAGGCGCTGTATAATCCTCCGGGTTTAGCACTTCCCCCTTGATTATAATAATAATAATAGTGGTACACTCTGTAATCATTATTTTACTACATGTAAACCACACAATAACCAAATTTCTGTAAACTCAGCATTGTAATCCTTATAGAGAATAAACTTTGAATTAAGTCCCTTAAATAGTACGAGACACACAAGAGTGTTGACAGCGTCTTGTTGTTGTTGGGTTGTAGGGCCGCTTACAGCTTACACCGTATTGAACCCTGCCTCCCGGGTTAAATTAAGAGAACATTTCGTTATCCTAGTTTAACCACCCAGGATAATTCAAGAATGTCAGTGCGTCATCAAGGACTGTCTGTCTTATTTCCATTGAGGATCTCAAATCTTGTCACCCCAGGATGCGACCCACACTAGTCCACTAACACCCAGGTACCCATTTTAAACTGATGGGTGAACAGGGACAGGGACAGCAGGTGTCTTATGGAAACACGTCCCTAATTTGACCGATATGCTCAGCATAACAAGCGGCTTTCTATATAGTAGTATGTCATTGGTGTCAACTAGGCCTGTATGCTATGTACATGTACTTGTAGTAAATAAAGATGTTATTATTATAATGTTTTCCGTTCGTACCGGAGGAGATTCGAACTCCGGACCTCAGACTGTGAGCTGAGTGCGCTAACGATCCAGCTACGGGACATTGGGGCGTTATTTTACACCGGTTGTATATGTTCACCCATCAGTAAAATAGGTACCTGGGTATTAGTGGACTGGTGTGGGTCACATCCTGGGACAAAACTGACCTAATTTGCGGGAAATGCTCTGTATAACAAGCGGCCTTTTTATATAGTAATATGTCATTGATGTCAGCTAGGGTCTGTATACCTTGTCAGGGAAGTTATTTTGGCGAATTAGTTCGCCTAGCTTAACTGGACATTAGTAGTCAGTTTTTATAGTGGATTCTTGGTTATCTCACTAAGAAAATCTCTGCTGCATTGTTTCAGGATTACAAAAGTTAAATTGGCACTAAGCAAGTTGATATATCAAATCCTACGGATGGGGTTTGAACCCATGGCAAATGAGTCCTAAAACTTACAGGTCAGTGATTCTAGGATTCACTTGCCACGGGTTCAAACCCCCACCAGTTCTACGATTTAACTAAACTTCTATTTCAGGCCTGGTAATGTGCGGTGGTCTTGTTCTCCTGAGCACCAGTGACATATTGTCCCCGCATTACCTTTGTAACTTGTCATGATTGTGACCAGCTGCACTTAGTGCTCATTACCTTTGTGACTTAGTCATGATTGTGACCAGATCTAGTTCATTACCTTTGTAACTTGTTCATCTATCAAAACTTTGGAGTCCAGTTCCTGGACCCATTATGTACCTCTGTAATCTTTTGACTACCACCCACATGATGGGTATGTGGTGCATAATAAAGATCTTAAACTAACTAGAACCTCACTGGGACACCTGTCCTCATCTTATTTTGCCCACTGGGTACTGCAAAGTAGGGGCACCATTTTCCTGTTGTGCAGATATTGACTGGTGTAGAAGTCCCGCTCTGCTGAGACTGAGACAAGGGATCCATCTGACCTAGTTCAGAACTTTTTTGTTCCAGTTTATATTTGCAAATATATTTCTCCCTATACATCAGGAAGTTTGGCTGGATACAGCTTAAGCTTGCCCGAAATGCTCTACATAACCATGGGCTTTAAACATGTACCCAAGTGTCACCCAGTGTCATTCACTTATTTACCCCTATCTCACCTATGGAATTTGTGCATGGGGCTCAACAACAATTAACCATCTCAGACCACTAATTACCCAACAAAAGGCTGCAGTCAGAATGATAACAAATTCCCACTACAGGCAGCACACTCCACTAATATTCAAAACACTAAACCTACACACCATACAAAACATCCATACTTATTACTGCACCTATTACATACATAGAACACTTAACTCTGACATAAACCCTCCCCTCAAACATCTCCTTGCCAACCTCAACAGAACACATGACCATAACACAAGGCACAGATCACTCTTTGATGTTCCTCGTGTCCATCTCACACTATGCAAAAACTCAATGCACATAAAAGGCCCTAAAATCTGGAATTCATTACCTGTAAATATAAAAGAAACACTACCTGTTTATAAATTCAAGTCTCTTCTCAAAGATCACTTACTCACCCAAAACCAAATAAATACTGAATAACTGAACCTTATAAATTGTATATCTTAAATGTTTCTCACAATTATATCACATAAATGTTAAACCTAAGACCCAATCTAACTTTGTTATCTTTTAAATACACTACCTAACAGAATACTCCATTCTACTGAATGTACAGCAATGCATGCAACCATATGACCTGTCTTTGTAATACACATTTGTGCTTTATTGTTATCTGTTTACAATAATGTTTTATCACTGATTACATCATTGCTTAGTTAATTTTAAGCCAGCCCGTAATGCTATGCATACAAGTGGCTTTGGCATGCTGCTATTACCTGTATTTTTTTTGTACCTCTGTATGTATGTTCAAATAAATAAATAAATAAATAAATATTGTGTCCCGTAGCTCTGTTGTTAGCACACTCAGCTCACACGTAGTTCGATCCTCAGTAAGGGTGGAAATATTAGGACGTGTTTCCGTAAGACACCTGCTGTCCATGTTCATTTATGAGTAAAATAGGTACCTGGGTATTAGTTGACTGGTGTGGGTCGAATCCTGGAGACAAAACTGACCTAATTTCCGGGAAATGCTATGCACAACAAGCGGCTTTCTATATCGTAGTATGTCATTGTTGTCAGCTAGGACTGTATACCATGTAGAAATTTATTCGGTCCCTAAAGTTCCACAGGACAGATACGGCGTACAAAGATCCCAGCATGGCCGTGTAAGGAACGGCTGGATAGGGTGGACCTTACACCCAACCAAAAAAAACACACACACACACACACTCACCCGGGTTGGTGAAGGTGGTTGGAATACGGCTTATGTTGTCAGTGGTCCTGATAAACCCAACAAAGAAGAAGGTGGTCGGAAGGTACTTCTTAATTGATAGATTTACCCTTCAGGGAAGAAGTAGGTAGTTTATACTGTTAATACACTAATATTAGGATTATTGAGGCAACTGTAGATAATAATAATGTAGACCTAAGACCTTAACGTAGGTAGTAGTAGGCCGATAATGTAGGCAAACACTAGGTTATGTTAACCAGGGAGAACTGGCAGACCAAGTTTGAATACTGGGGTACGCGGGTCTGAGACCACAGTGCCCTTTCTTCTAAGACCAGGCACCGTCTGAGCAGCAAGTGCCGTGACCAGCAGGCGGCGCCCCCACGTGTCTTCACATACTAGACCTGGGGTAATCTGGTGGAGACACCTCGACGTACCGTAGATGTCCTCCTCCGTCTGGCACATACAGTAAGACAAAACCTCCACTTTTTCTTAGGATCCTGGCCAGTGTCTGGGGAAAATTGTGGGTGAGTCGTGGTGTGAGCTTTGTGTCAGCCGGCAGTTCATGACCAGTACGTACCAGTGTCTCTTGTCAGCCTAGAAGCTAGTGTCACTTTCTGCATAGTAGTCTAGGGGATTCACCCCCTTGGAAATAGGAATTTCTGAGGTGCAGGCAGGTCACTAATATTGACTGAATATTGCAGGAATTAAGGCTCCTGGTTGCACGTGGTTCTGAGGGGAAGTCCAGAGGGGCTAAAGCTTAGGGAGGTTGAAGACCAGAATAGATTCTCCAACACCAAGTAAGTTAGTCCTTCATACGTGCGTGCAGGCAAGATTTCTTGCAACATCAGTCATTTATGAAAATCTGTCCTTTAAGCCACTTGTGAGGCTGAGGTACCCACCTCAGGGCTCGGTGTCAACAGAGTTTGCCAGGGTAGACAACTCACATGGAGGCAGTCCAGACAAATTTTCACATACCTTGTACATGTACTTTTAGAAATAAAAGATATTATATTAATGTTATTATTGTAAGCTATCATCAGTTCAGTGGCTCTTAACATGCCAACAAGAAGAAGAAAACAGTGTTAGTATACACATACTTACTCGAGCAGTAAGACACCTGCCTCTTCCCGTATTTAGTTCTGGGCTCCACTGAATTGACTTGGGAATTTAATATTCCTGTCTTTCTTTCCTGAGGAAATTTTGTTGCCTCTCTCATTCCCACTCATATTTGTGCCATCTCTTGTGCTCTGACTCCCAGATGTTGGGCTCAGTAAAGTGTCAACTGTGGTGGCTCTGAATAACCTCTTCAACAACCACAAGGTATTTTTGTCTTTATCCAGGCCTCATACATAACTAAAATATTATTGTCTTTATTCAGGCCTCATACATAACTAAAATATTGAGACCTCGTGTATAGCTTAAAAACTTTACAATGGTTTTATATAGTAAATTATTTAGAAATGAACCCAGGAAAATAAAAAGTGTGACTTATTTTCGTTGAGGACTCAAAAATGTAGCCATCAAGAGAAGAAACTTGACGAAATTGTATATATGGGGAAGAAGCATATTTTAATTACTATTATTTAAGTGCTTTTATAATCCTCCCCCTCCCCCCCTCAAGAGAGGTTCCTTGATGCTTGTGAGGGGCTCTTGATCTAGGGAATTGGATCTGTGCTCCAGTTCCCTGAATTGAACCTGAATACCTTCCATCCCCCCCACATGCACTGTATAACCCTACGGGTTTAGTGCGTCCCTGTGTTTATTATAATAATATAATTCTCCCCCCCCCCCCCAGCCCCATTTTGGGACAGCTGTCCTTTGTAAAATCTCAGCTGTATTTTAAGGAGGTACTTCAAGGATTGGAGCTGTTCTCTTTTTTCTTGGATCAAACCAAATTCCCTCCCATTGCCAAGGTACTGTATGACCCCTATGAGTTTAGCATTTCCCATGAATATAATAATTATGTACCTACAGAAAGGAAATTCTATACTTACCATATAGCATTTTCTCCTGGCACCTGTTGCCTGTCACCTATGTCTGTATATGTTGTACATGTAAAAATAAAGATTATTGTTATATTAGTAATAGTAATAGTAGTATTACAGCAGCAAGTAGGTATCTGGGTGTTAGGTGACTGAGGGAGAGGTCATTATGTACATTTTTCACCAGACAGAAACCTGTTAACATTTTATACTATAAATAATTATGTTATCTTTTGCATGGTTAAAAGTTATTTGTTATATAAATTGTATATTTAGGTGATAATAGTCAGTGGAGTCAATTATTGTTTAAAGAAATAGGAAAAAAGCTTCATTTTGATAAGTTAAGTAAGTAACCTAACCTAAACCAGTTGTAAAATTCTTGCCTATGTTAGCTTGCATAACATTAAGTTATATTAAAAAAAAAAACTGAAAATGAAATATATATTTACTGGGAAGAGTATTAAAGAACCCAATGAAAATAAGACAGTTTGAACACCTCATGACTGTCAGGTTATGATGGGTTACTAACACTCTGGGTTACTAACACTCTGGGTTACTAACACTCTGGGTTACTAACACTCTGGGTTACTAACACTGGGTTACTAACCCTCTGGGTTACTAACACTCTGGGTTACTAACACTCTGGGTTACTAACACTGGGTTACTAACACTCTGGGTTACTAACACTCTGGGTTACTAACACTCTGGGTTACTAACACTCTGGGTTACTAACCCTCTGGGTTAATAACCCTCTGGGTTACTAACCCTCTGGATTACTAACCCTCTGGGTTACTAACACTCTGGGTTACTAACCCTCTGGGTTACTAACCTTCTGGGTTACTAACCCTCTGGGTTACTAACCCTCTGGTTTACTAACACTCTGGGTTACTAACCCTCTGGGTTACTATCCCTCTGGGTTAATAATCCAAACAATATCTTATTTCATATAGTATACTGAGGTGTGAGGGGAGACATGGAGCTGGGCAGGTAATGTCACTTGTTCCATTATAACTTAGCCAAGTGGAATCATCTGTGTGCTAAAATTGAGTGGGTAAATATGTCAATTGCCCTGCTCTTCTATATAGTTTTATGTACTAGTACTGTACCTGGTGAGACTAAGTTTGGCCAATGTTTCTGAAATTAAAAATGAATTTGATTTCTATGATGGTGTTAGTTATGGCAATCAGAGCAAATTCCAAGCATAGAGTACTGCACCTGTCTGTTTCCTTGATAACTAGTTTGGTATCCACGAAGTTCATCAGATGATTTTTCATGTTATGGTGAATATTATATAGCATCGTGAGTGTTGTCTCTTTGGCAGGTATTTTTGCGTTCACTTCACATTGATAAAACTTATTGCAACTTTTGCATGGTATAATGTGGATACTGACAGTATGCCCATGGTTACTGTTTTCTTTTATAGCTAAATTATTATTGTGTCAAAGATATACTGGTAATCCTAATGTTGGCTTTGGCAGATATGGAGAAGTTATTGCAGACAGGTATAACTGCTTATCAGCTAGCATTGGAGACTTATCTTGCATTGAGTAATATTTTCTCTACCTTTGTCCTGCATTCAGTAATGAACTGTTTTAGATAGTGATGTTCAAGTAAGGCTTTATTGATGTCTCATTATTCTTCGAGGAATGTGGGCGAGGAACAAATCCTGTAGATCAGGATTTGTTCAGGTAGATCATTTTTTTTTAGTGGGTTTGTATTATACCTTAAAATCTATCTTAACTTTATCTCTGCAGATTATGACACTCAGAAAAGCCCTCTTGTTATTTCTTCAGTGGTAATGTTCTGTTTACTTATCTGTATTTGAACTGATTAATAAGTTTATTTAGGTACAAGTACACATAAGTATAATTATTATAACTAGTGTCAATTACCTAGGATAACCCAAAAAAAAGTCAGAGTGACTGATTTATTTCCATTGGGGTCCTGATGAAATCCTTGGTGGATGAAACAAGTTCTTAATAAAATGCCATAATTAGTATATTGTGGGTTGTTCACATACTTGATATATCCTATCATTGATATGCAATACATAGAGTGACTCCTTTTTCTTTATTTTTTTCTTCTTTCCTTTGAGACTTATATTTCTTTGTGCCCACAGACTCTGACTTGAATATTATTGAATTATTTCATATTTTCAGATCTGAAGAGAAGTAATATTCAAGTAATAATCGAGTCAAAATGGCTTCACTTAGGAATGCCATGAAAACCCAGCATGTGCACTAGGAGCGACACTAACCTATCGCCCGTCAGCATCTAGGTGCCTTAGAGAAAAAAAAAGATTACAAGATAAGAGCTAAGTTAGTACTGTACTGTCATTTTTCTGTGTTATGTTATGTTATGTTTAGGTATCTACATAGATTTAGAAATCTCCAATTTTCAATATTGATTACATCAGTCACCAGGCTGGCCATATTTGATGAGATTAATCATATGTGCTTTTATCAAAAAATTCTCTATTTTAATATTAATGTTACATTTGCCATGCCTGAATATTTTGGTAAACTAAGTCATCTGTGATTTGCTTTTTTATAGTTGTATAATAAGATAATTCTAATTGTTATTGGATCTGAATGAAGCGGAGGATGTTTGTCAATTGTTGCAGTCGTGGTATTGTGATTTGTATTCTTTATCATTAATACTTGTGCATTAATTTGTCCCTGTATATTTCTAAAAGCTTTCTATCATGAACCATTTAGTAATTATATTTCTGTATATTTCAGTGTGTAAATAAGTTTTAGCCTGTGCTGTATATTTTTGGATACTGGTCACATTCATCTTCCTGATATTTTGTGTTCCTAATTTTTTTTCCATTTATTCTGTTTGCCCTCCTAATTTTTTCTTTGGGAGTTTCCTACTGTACAATATTTTTGTGGTGTCTAAACATTTCAGGGTACAGTATCATATTTTTCTGTAAATCTGTTGATAATTAAGGAAGAGCATCTCTAACAAATAGATAGCCTTGTGCTGCCTTATCAAAACTATAATGGAAATTCAGATTTATTATTTAAAAGTTCCACATTTCAGTTGCTCATTCTAAAATTGCAATTTGAATTATAGATTTTTTTTTTAATTTTGAATGATTAATTTTTGTTAAAGTACAGTGAAACCTCAAAAATCGAACGTATCACACATCGAACGTTTCGAAAATAGGACCATTTTTTTGGACAAACTGTGTCCCTATTATCGAACGCGCCCCTATTTTCGGACCGCCGGGTACGTGACCTGTCTGCCGCCCGCTCTGTCCGTGTCCCCGCGTAGGCACCGTGAGCAGTCTAGCTTTGTTTATGCTTGAGTGAACACAAACCTGCGCTCTCATTCACGCATTTTACGATTGTTTCGTTGTGTTTAGTGCTTGTTGGACTGTGAAATAAGCTGCCATGGGCCCAAAGAAACTTGCTAGTGGTACCCCTGTGGTAAAGAAAGTGAGAAACACCATAGATGTGAAGAAGGAAATAATACAGAAGTATGAGAGAGGTGTGAGACTTGTTGAGCTTGCCAGGATGTATGGGAAAAAACAAGTCGACCATCGGTTCTGTCCTGTCAAAGAAAGAACAAATCAAGGAAGCTGATGTTGTGAAAGGTGTTAATATAGGGAGTGGATGAGGTGCCTTCTTCAAAGATTAAGGAGATTTGTGCCAAGTGGAATGATGTCCAAATGTTTGTGCAGAAGTACCACCCTGAGCAAGCTGAAACAAGCCATCTTTGCAACAAGTTCAGTGACAGAACCATGTCCCATTTTAGGGAAATGTTAAAGAGGTGCCAGAAACAGAGGACTGTGGACAGTTATTTTGTGAGACAGGGGTCCAGTGACTCTCAAGCTAGTCCTAGTGGCATTAAAAGACAGAGAAGGGAAGTAACCCCAGAGAGGGCTTTACCTGAAGTCCTCATGGAGGGGAATTCTCCTTCCAAACACTAACCCCAACTCCCTCTCTCCTCCTCCCTATCTTCCAGATGCCATCACCAATCTTCAATAAAGGTAAGTAAAAATGTTATTTTATATGTATTACTATACATAATTAAAAAACTATAGTATTTGTTGTATGTAAAATGTAATTAATCTCTATAAAATGTATTTTTTGTGTGAATTTTTTTGGGTTTCTGATATGGATTAATTGTATTTCCATTATTTCTTATGGGAAATATTGCTTCGAATTTCAGACTTTTCGAATTTAGAACTAGCTCCTGGAACGGATTAAGTTCGATTTTTGAGGTTCCACTATATATTTCCTGCAGCACTTAAGGAATATCTCAGATTTGTCATAAATTACCATGGCTCCTTATGTTTGTAAGGTGTATATTTATTGTTTTTGTATATCTTAACTTTGATATCTTCTGAGTTTCAGTTAAATAAATTAGGATTTATCTGTAAGACTCAGCATGATACATGCAAAAATGAGCACTTTAACTTACAGATCTCTGAAGGACGTAATTACCTTATAATCCCTCTTAGAATATGTGCATTCTAATAAAGCTGCCCACATGTCTCAGTTGTTCTTTTAGCACTGTTGTATTTCAGAGACCAGAATGCAAAACGGAAAGCATTAAAAACACTACGTAAGCGAGCTCTCAACAAGAATCCTGATGAATTCCATTATCACATGATTAATAGTGGACTGAAGGTAAGGTTTTTTTTTTATATATAAATTATTTCCTAACAGTGGAGAGCAAAAAGAAAAACACATTCACTATCACTTTTTAGCAGCCCTTTAATTAGGGCATTAACACAGTGAAATGTTGACCCACCAAACCACAGCCTGCCTACTTCACTTGCAGTGTGCAAGTCAATATATTTCACATTTTCTGACCCTTCACATCTGAACCTGTCTACCCACTTGCAGTGTGGAAAGCACTAAATTTCCCAGCTTGTAAAATTTGAGTCTTAGGTAGCTGGATTTTCACAGTCTTTAGATATCACTGTGTTCATAATCCATCAGCATATCAGATTTCATTGAGTATATGCAGTCAAACCTTGATTTTCGTATGCCCTAGTTTTTGTAAGATTCAGTTTTCAACGACTTTTTTCATCAAAATTTTGTCCCAGTTTTTGTACAGTTGAAAATGGTCTGTACCAAACTTGTCCACCTGCCCACGTAACTTGCCCACTGATTTCCCGCCCATGGACCAGCAGGTCATTTCAAACTTCAAAAAACTCTACACCAAAGCACTGTTTCAAAGGTGCTTTGAAGTGACTTCGGACACTGAATTGACCCCAAGAGAGTTCTGGAGGAATTGCTTCAGTATCTTCAATTGCATAAGCCTTATAGATAAGGCTTGGCAGGGAGTGACTTCCAAAACGATGAACTCTGCTTGGAGAAAATTGTGGCCAGAATGTGTCCTCAAGAAGGATTTTGAAGGGTTTGAGGCTGACCCTGATGACCCTATGCCTGTTGTGGAATCTGTTGTGTCTTTGGGGAAGTCCATGGGGTTGGATGTGAGTGGCCAAGATGTGGAAGAGTTGGTGGATGATCACAGGGAAGAGCTAACCACTGAAGAGCTGCAAGACCTCAACTGGAACAGCAACAGACTGCAGCTGAGGAAATTGCTTCAGAGGAGGAGGAAGAGAGAGGGGAGAATGTGCCTTCTTCGGTGATTAAGGATATCTGTGCAAAGTGGAATGAGTTGCAAAGTTTTGTGGAGAAATATCACCCTAACAAAGCTGTTGCAAGCTGTCTGCAACATGTTCAATGACAAATCTTAAAGAGATGCCAGAAACAGACCTCTCTAAACAGATTTGTTGTGTGACAGGGGTCCAGTGACTCGCAAGCTGGTCCTAGTGCCAGTAAAAGACAAAGAAGGGAAGTAACCCCGGATAGGGCCTTGATACCCGAATTTCTTACAGACGGGGATTCCCCTTCCAAACAATAACCTCTCACCGTCTTCCATATGCCAACAAGAGTCTTCAATAAAGGTAAAAGTGATGTTAGATGTTCATTTATCCATTTCATTAGTCATTTATATTTAATTCTCATTATTTTCTGTATGTAAAACTATAGTTATTCTCAATAAAATGTATTTTTTTGTTAATATTTTTGGGTGTTTGAAACGAATTAATTGGATTTACATTATTTATGGGAAATATTGCTTCAGTTTTCGTATGATTCGGTTTTTGTCAGACTTTTTTGAATGGATTAATCACGAAAACTGAGGTTCCACTGTACCTTCACTCTAATCTCACTCTAGTTTAACTCTAAATATATCCTGATATTTGTTCACATGTCTTATTAAACTGCTTGTTAGTATCACTTACCAGTGTTTATACCAGGGGTGGGCAAACTGTGGCCCGCCAAAGGTTTTCATGCGGCCCACCAAGATCATGTACTCACATATATGTAGCTGAATGACCAAAACTTTGTTCATTTTCCTCTGTTGAAAACATGAGCTGTTACACAAGCATTATCAGACAAATACAGTTCCCAGTTGATGGCACTGAAAAGTTTGCCCACCCGTGGTTTATGCCTTCACATATGTCTGCTGAATTTCCACTCCCTTACATTTCAACTCTTTCCTTCCAATTAGACTATTCCTCAGATGTTCAAAATCTCCCTTATCTTCACTGTAGATTTAAGGAATATATACTTTAACCCCTTGACTGTCGCAACTCCAATGAAAAAATAAATATATCCTCTTAACTAAACTGCCTAGTTTCACTTTTTCTCAGCACCATTTCTTTCATTCCTTGAATTATGCTTTTCATACAGTATTCTCTACATAACATGCATATCACATATTTATTATGTGCAAATTGTTTCCAAACCCTCTAATCTCTTTCTTGGTGCAACACTCAAAGAGCATTCATAAGTGCTTCCATCATGTATATATACCTTCCATCATGTATATATTCATTGATATTCCTCATTTTATAAAACCATCTCTCTGGACATATACCCTCATGTATTTAGAAGCATTCACTTTCTCCATACTCCTTCATTCTGACTAATACAGTATCATTCTCCATTCTTCTACCTCTCCTAATTTTTAGAGGAAACTTTAGATGATTAGGTTCATCCTGTATCATTTATCAGGTCACAAGTGAATGGTCCAAGACAATCCAAAATATTGTTTAAAGTTTCCTGTCCAGATTGTGGGGTAGTTGTGAATTATTCCAGCCACTGTATTATTACTTATTCTTTGCATCTACTTCATTCTTATCATCATACTTTTTTTTTCTACATGTCAAATTCCTCTTCTAACTTTTGTTGTTTCTTTGCAACTCTCAGTAACATTGTCTCTTGTAAACAGGAATTGCAACACTTACATAATCAAATTTGCTAAATAAAGGTATAATACTGACAAATGGTGTATACACTTAATGCAGTGAAGTCTTTATTGGTACAGTATTTTACCTAGAGGTAGGTTTTATTAAGTTCCTAGGCCATTGAAAAAAAAAATTGTTTACATAGGTCATTTGGGGAGGACAGTCAGATGTAAATAAGCAGAGTAGTTATGGACACTATTAAGAGGTCTGCTGTAGTCCCACTCTAAGTTTCTTGTTCCAAGATGTGTGTGTTAGGAGTCATCATTGTGAATATACCAGAATTTTGTGTTATGGTGTTAGTTTGATAAAGATGACTCTTTTTGTTTTGAAGAGTTGCCTGGCTCTGTCCCATACCATAATGTGGGAGTGGGTGTTGCAGTGTTATGCACATGCATTGTTGTCCATTCTGTAGGCATACTTGTGTTGTTGTAGTCTTCCCATGTGTCTGCACTCAAACATATCAGTCGCTGCAAAAAATCTATCCTCTTCTTGTTTTATTCACTAACATCTATGGTAGTTCAGCAGTCTGCACTGGTATGTACAGTAGTACTTTTTTATAACAAAAAAAAAATCTTAAAACAATCTGAACAAAACTTAATATCTTCACATTTTGTCACGAGGCAATGCAAGCTTTTTTATTATTCCATCTATGACAAATATCTCCCAATTTTCCTTTTGTATCTTTTAAAAGCTGTTATATCTTGCCTCAGAAGTCTCTGAGCATTTACATAGCCTCAACTTCTAGATAATAAATATATGGTAGTCCTTAATCTAGATTCTAGATAGTAGTAGCCCTCAGTAAATAGTCTTGGTGTACTTTAAAAGTCCTCTGTTATCTATCTTTTCCATGTATTCCAAAATTTATTTTTTTGCACTGTTGTTCATTCAATAGGAAAGTATTGCTATTACTCTTGGATAATTACCTAGATCATTACTTTTTTCTTTCTTTCAACACACCGGCCGTATCACACCGAGGCGGGGTGGCCCAAAAGGAAAAACGAGTTTCTCCTTTTACATTTAGTAATATATACAGGAGAAGAAGTTACTAACCCCTTGCTCCCGACATTTTAGTCGCCTCTTACAACACGCATGGCTTACGGAGGAAGAATTCTGTCAAAGCCTGTAAAACAATTACAGGCTTCCGTTTTACACTCACTTGGCAGGACGGTAGTACCTCCCTGGGCGGTTGCTGTCTACCAACCTACTACCTAGATCATTACTTTTTATCTGTATTAAATCCACACATGTATAAGTCAGAATTTTTTGTGTGTGATTTTTAGTTACTAAATAAGAGAGAATGGGTTACCCACTTTTACTCCATTCATTGTAATTGATTTCTTTATATGATTTAAAAAGTGGGAGACAAAATATTATATTACTCCTATTTACACTTTATTTCTTTCCAACCAAGTAACTGTTATTGTAAATATGGGATTACATATATATTAATTCTTTTTCATCTTTCATAGGATGGCATACATTTTGAAAAGGTTGAAAATGAGGAGCTTGCTGTGGGTGACGTTATGCAGGACTTAGTATATATCACTCATCGTCTGACTATTGAGAAGAAGAAGATTGAAAAGTTAAAAGCACAGTTACATGTACTTGATATGGAAGATGATGAACCAAAAAATACACACATAATTTTTGTAGATGACGAAAAAGAAGGTATGTTATACAATAATTTAAAATTTCTTTTTATGTTTTGTAAGAAGATTATAAGTAGTTTTACCAGGGAAAGTGCAGAGGGGGCCCTACTTTACGGCACTTTGCTAATATGGACACTTCAAATTACAACCAAAAATTCGTTTATACAGCTCCCTGATTCGCTATTACAGCGTCTGCACACTACTCTATGTACAGTGGAACCTCGGTACTTGAACTTAATTCATTCCAGAAGGCTGTTCGAGTGCCGATCCATTCGAGTATCAAGCAGATTCTTCCCAGCCAGTTTTCTTTTTGGTTGGCTGTCATCACTAATCTTCGTAGGCCCCAGAAAATGCAAAGAAACATGAAATAGTTTACAGCAAAGGTCTGTCAGGTCATGTTTCTTTGGCCAAGTACTGAGCTTTGTTCGAGTAGGGAGCTGTTCGAGTACCGAGGTTCCACTGTACACCCTCCGTGAGCTCCATGTCTATCAATTATTTTTTATTATTATTATTATCACACTGGCCGATTCCCACCAAGGCAGGGTGGCCCGAAAAAGAAAAACTTTCACCATCATTCACTCCATCACTGTCTTGCCAGAAGGGTGCTTTACACTACAGTTTTTAAACTGCAACATTAACACCCCTCCTTCAGAGTGCAGGCACTGTACTTCCCATCTCCAGGACTCAAGTCTGGCCTGCCGGTTTCCCTGAACCCCTTCATAAATGTTACTTTGCTCACACTCCAACAGCACGTCAAGTATTGAAAACCATTCGTCTCCATTCACTCCTATCAAACACGCTCACGCACACCTGCTGGAAGTCCAAGCCCCTCGCACACACAACCTAATTTGCCCCCTCCCTCCAACCTTTCCTAGGCCGACCCCTACCCCGCCTTCCTTCCACTACAGACTGATACACTCTTGAAGTCATTCTGTTTCACTCCATTCTCTCTACATGTCCGAACCACCTCAACAACCCTTCCTCAGCCCTCTGGACAACAGTTTTGGTAATCCCACACCTCCTCCTAACTTCCAAACTACGAATTCTCTGCATTATATTCACACCACACATTGCCCTCAGACATGACATCTCCACTGCCTCCAGCCTTCTCCTCGCTGCAACATTCATCACCCATGCTTCACACCCATATAAGAGCGTTGGTAAAACTATACTCTCATACATTCCCCTCTTTGCCTCCAAGGACAAAGTTCTTTGTCTCCACAGACTCCTAAGTGCACCACTCACCCTTTTCCCCTCATCAATTCTATGATTCACCTCATCCTTCATAGACCCATCCACTGACACGTCCACTCCCAAATATCTGAATACATTCACCTCCTCCATACTCTCTCCCTCCAATCTGATATCCAATCTTTTATCACCTAATATTTTTGTTATCCTCATAACCTTACTCTTTCCTGTACTCACTTTTAATTTTCTTCTTTTGCACACCCTACCAAATTCATCCACCAATCTCTGCAACTTCTCTTCAGAATCTCCCAAGAGCACAGTGTCATCAGCAAAGAGCAACTGTGACAACTCCCACTTTGTTTGATTCTTTATCTTTTAACTCCACGCCTCTTGTCAAGACCCTCGCATTTACTTCTCTTACAACCCCATCTATAAATATATTAAACAACCACGGTGACATCACACATCCTTGTCTAAGGCCTACTTTTACTGGGAAATAATTTCCCTCTTTCCTACATACTCTAACTTGAGCCTCACTATCCTCGTAAAAACTCTTTACTGCTTTCAGTAACCTACCTCCTACACCATACACCTGCAACATCTGCCACATTGCCCCCCTATCCACCCTGTCATACGCCTTTTCCAAATCCATAAATGCCACAAAGACCTCTTTAGCCTTATCTAAATACTTTTCACTTATATGTTTCACTGTAAACACCTGGTCCACACACCCCCTACCTTTCCTAAAGCCTCCTTGTTCATCTGCTATCCTATTCTCCGTCTTACTCTTAATTCTTTCAATAATAACTCTACCATACACTTTACCAGGTATACTCAACAGACTTATCCCCCTATAATTTTTGCATTCTCTTTTGTAAAATTTCCAGACATAATTGATAATTGCATTTTAACCCTTTGAGGGTTTTGGTCGTACTAGTACTTCTTACACGTAGGGGTTTTTGACGTACTAGTACTCATAAATTCTAGCGGCCTCAAATCTAGTGGGAGAAAGCTGGTAGGCCTTCATATGAAAGAATGGGTCTATGTGGTCAGTGTGCACAGTCTAAAAAAAATCCTGCAGCACAAAGTGCATAATGAGAAAAAAAAAACTTTGATCTTTTTTTTTTAATAAATCAGCGACTTTGCAGTGTATTTTCGTATGGTATTTATTGTTGTATTCTAGTTTTCTTGGTCTCATTTTATAGAATGGAAGACATATTACAGAAATTGAGATGATTTTGACTGGTTTTACAATGAAAGGTGCCTTGAAATTGAGCTCAAAGTAGCAGAAATGTTCGATTTTTACCAAACTTCAAAAGTAAACAAATCGTGCCAAGCGTGCAATACACGTCAACTGGTGAGTCTAATATTCTTTCACAAGTGCACCAATAATATTTATACCATTTTTTACACTAATGCAGTAGTCTGCATAACAGTAAATCTTATATTTTTTGTGAAAATAAAAATTCAAAGTGGAAAGCAAAAGAATATAAGAGGGGCCTTGAGACGTGACTAATGACTAGAGGAAATGTCATTTTAGTGCCAGGAATGTCTTTCTTGTTTATTCTGGACCCTATTCGGAAATTGGCATCTTTTGAAATTTGTGTGAAATTGGCAAAATTGCTAAATTCTGACCACTGTACTGGATAGTTGAATTTCATGAATGGGTGGTTTCTTGCACCCATTCGATAGAAAAAATGGAGTTCTAGCGAAATATTCATGTTTTTTGTCGACTAGTACAGTGAAATTGGCCGAAAATGGGGCTCAAAGTGGGCAAAAACGCCGATGCGTAAACATCGCCGAGACCGCTAACTTTGCGAGAGCATAATTCCGTAAGTTTTCTATCAAATTTCAAACTTTTGGTGTCTTTATGATCGGGAAAAGATTCTCTATCTTTTCATAAGAGAAAATAATTTTTTTTTTTTTTTAAATTTGGCCGACCCTGAGAACGAGTTTTGGAGAGGGCCTGTCGACCCTCAAAGGGTTAAAGTTATTGTGTATTTTAAAGTTATTGCATGTTTTATGTATTCATTAGGGCCCCATTTATATGGCAGGTTAGGTTCAAGGCTACCGCCAGAAAGCAGAACGCCATTTTTTCCCACTTATAAATGCATACAAATGCCAGATAACAAGTTTACACTAACATATACAGTAGGGCACCGCTTTTCGGCATTTCGCCTTATGGCGTTCCACTAATACGGTGATCTCAAATTATGACCAAAACTTTCTGTACATGAAGTTGTCTTTCAAATACGGCGCGAGCCACTCTGTTTACATTCTCCATGAGCACATCTCTCTATTATGTAATAATAATCACTCTTGGGCACATTAAATGTCTAATTTTATGTCATTATAGACATTTTCATTAATCCATCTATGATATTTTCTTCAAAATTATATAAGAAACACGTTACATAACATATAAACATTTTATGTTTATATACTACGAAGGTTGTCCAGAGGGCTGAGGAAGGGTTGTTGAGGTGGTTCGGACATGTAGAGAGAATGGAGCGAAACAGAATAACTTCAAGAGTGTATCAGTCTGTAGTGGAAGGAAGGCGGGGTAGGGGTCGGCCTAGGAAGGGTTGGAGGGAGGGGGTAAAGGAGGTTTTGTGTGCGAGGGGCTTGGACTTCCAGCAGGCATGCGTGAGCGTGTTTGATAGGAGTGAATGGAGACAAATGGTTTTTAATACTTGACGTGCTGTTGGAGTGTGAGCAAAGTAACATTTATGAAGGGATTCAGGGAAACCGGCAGGCCGGACTTGAGTCCTGGAGATGGGAAGTACAGTGCCTGCACTCTGAAGGAGGGGTGTTAATGTTGCAGTTTAAAAACTGTAGTGTAAAGCACCCTTCTGGCAAGACAGTGATGGAGTGAATGATGGTGAAAGTTTTTCTTTTTCGGGCCACCCTGCCTTGGTGGGAATCGGCCAGTGTGATAATAAAAATAATATAATAACTACGAAGGTGTGGTATCCGGGCGGAGGGAAAACATTATGTCACTCCCCTTAATACATAATGCTTTTGTTTACAATTCTTGGCTTGAATTTTTCATTACTTCTCCATTTGTTTATGATGGCATCTAAAGGTAGTTGTTAGAAACAATTAAACTCAGTGACCATGGTATGTTGATGGTAATAATATAGGTCTGGGCCACATTAAATATCGTGTAGCTATGTAGGTAGGTATAGGTATGTAGCCCAGGTGGACTACATACCTACATTATTATTATAACTGATAATTATACTTATGTGTACCTGTACCTAAGTAAACTTACACACTGTGCTGGCATGCAGGTACACATTAAAATCACTAAGAGTGTCTTAATAGTCTTGAAGATGCCATATTAACCCTTTGACTGTTTTGGTCGTATATATACATGTATGTCTTACGAGCCAGTGTTTCGGAGGTATTAATACGCAGAAATTCTAGAGGCTTCAAATCAAGCAGGAGAAAGCTGGTAGGCCCACATATGAGAGAATGGGTCTGTGTGGTCACTGTGCACCACATAAAAAAATCCTGCAGCACGCAGTGCACAATGAGAAAAAAAATGTCCGTTTTTTGGGATTAAAATGCTGACTTTGAGGTGTATTTTCGTATAGTATTTATCATTGTATTCTCGTTTTCATGGTCTCATGCGATAAAATGGAAAACATGTTACAGAAATAGAGATGATTTTGATTAGTTTCACGAAGAAAATGACCTTGAAATTGAGCTCAAAGTAGCAGAAATGTTCGATTTTTACCTATGTTCAGGAGTAAGCAAATCACACCACACGTCCAATACACGTCAACTGCGGAGTCTAATATTCTTTCACTAGTGCACTGATATTATTTATACCATTTTTACAATAATGCAGTAGTCTGCATACAGCAAATTTTGTATTTTTTGTATGAATAAAAAATCAAAATAGAAAGCAATAGTAATATAAGAGGGGTCTAGAGATGTGACTAATGAACAGAGAATATGTTATTTTAGTGCCAAGAATGTCTACATTGTTTATTCTGGACTCTATTTTGAAATTGGCATCTTTTTTAATTTGCATGAAATTGGCCAAATTGCCAATTTCTGACCACTTTATTGGGTAGTTCAAATCGGTAAATGGGCGGTTTCTTGTACTCAACTGATAGAAAAAATAGAGTTCTAAAGAAATAGCTACACGTTTGGTCAACTGGAACAATGGAATTGGCCAAAAACAGGGCTCAAAGTTGGCGAAATCGCTAATGCATATATGTCACCGAGACTGCTAACTTCGCGGGAGCGTAATTCTGTGAGTTTTCATCCAAATTTCATACTTTTGGTGTCATTACCATTGGGAAAAGATTCTCTATCATTTCATCAGAAAAAATAATTCTTTTTTTCCAAAAATTATAAATTAACATAAATATGAGATAAATATGAGATATTGGCAGTTTGGAGGGATATGTTGTGTATCTCTATACGTAAATGCTTCTAAACTGTTATATTCTGAGCACCTCTGCAAAAGCAGTGATAATGTGTGAGTGTGGTGAAAGTGTTGAATGATGATGAAAGTATTTTCTTTTTGGGGATTTTCTTTCTTTTTTGGGTCACCCTGCCTCGGTGGGAGACGACCGACTTGTTGAAAAAAAAAAAAAAAAAAATGAGATGTGGTAGCCAGGTGACTTGTAGGACTTATGGTAGCCAGGTGACTTGTAGGACTTGTGGTAGCCAGGCAACTTGTAGGACTTGTGGTAGCCAGGCAACTTGTAGGACTTGTGGTAGCCAGGCAACTTGTAGGACTTGTGGTAGCCAGGCAACTTGTAGGACTTGTGGTAGCCAGGCAACTTGTGGTAGCCAGGCAACTTGTGGTAGCCAGGCAACTTGTGGTAGCCAGGCAACTTGTAGTCCAACATCAGAGAAAATGTGTCACTATAATATTACTGGGGGTAACTAGAAAATTATTCCTTTCGTATGCCTTCACTCAGGGTGTCATTTCTTCTAAAAATGGTGTTACATAAGAATGAGAGTGTTTCTCTTTATTTATTCTACTGTATCAACATGGAGACAACTTGTACACAATGTAATGTGACGAAAACCAGATGTGTTCATCTGGTTTGTTTACGTTATGTGTGGGTGGGGTGGTGAAGGCTGCCCTTCCTGGCTACCCATACTTTCCAAACTGACTTAATAAAAATAAAACTCACCTCTCACCCTACATTAAGACTACAAATATTTTAAGGTAATTAATGAGTGTACTATACATGTACGTATATGCATTTTATCGCTCTAGGGATCTTAACCCTTTGACTGTCGCGGCCGTATATATACGTCTTACGAGGTACCGTGTTTGACGTATATATACTCATAAATTCTAGCGGCTTCAAATCAAGCAGGAGAAAGCTGGTAGGCCCACATGTGAGAGAATGGGTCTGTGTGGTCAGTGTGCACCATATAAAAAAAATCCTGGAGCACGCACTGCATAATGAGAAAAAAAAAACTCTGACCATTTTTTTAATTAAAGTGCCGACTTTGTGGTCTATTTTCGTATAGTATTTATGGTTGTATTCTCGTTTTCTTGGTCTCATTTGATAGAATGGAAAACATATTATAGAAATAGAGGTGATGTTGATTGATTTTACTATAAAAATAACCTAGAAATGGAGCTCAAAGTAGGGGAAATGTTTGATTTTTGCCAATGTTCAAAAGTAAACAAATGTCCAACTAGCCATTCTAATATGCAGTCATGAATGGGTTGATGTTATTTATACAATTATTACAGTATTGCAGTAGTCTGCATAATAGTAAGTCTTCTATTTTTTGTTTGAATAAAAATTCAAAATAGAAAGCAAGAGTTCATCCCAAGCAAAATATTTGTTTGTGTATTGTAAGTTTCTCTTGTGATAAGTTCTGCATATTCAACATAATCTACTATTACAGCCAAAAAAGCAGACCCAGCTAAGTTATTGGACACACATCCATCTCTGCTCAACAGAAGTTTCAATCGGCTGCACTCATCTCAGTTATCATCACTTGATAATAATCTGCATGATCAAGCACTGTTAACGGTAGGTTCTCATACATTTGTTGCTGTTTGATTTATGTCTTCATGATATCTGTCCTCATCTTCATTTAACTTGTTGATGTATTGCCCGAAGTATGTTTGTTTCCAGATTTGTTTACTCTCTTCAGCACTTTTAATTAAAATTCTATGTATGGCTTTTATGTTTTAAGAGTGTGTGTGCATTTTTTTGTGTGGGTGCACCTATGCATTCATGTGTGTGTGTGGGCATGTGTGTGCCTCCCAGTACATTTCCTAATGTACTGGGAGGTTATGATGCTTTCATGATGTACTACATACTATAAAGACAGATTGGTTCTTCATGAAAATCTATTTTGTTTGGCTAATATAATAGGGGAGTTATTAGATGGGGGAGCTGGAGGTATTGGGTAGATGGCAGGATTATTTTGAGGAACTTTTAAATGTTTATAAAGAAAGGGAAGCAGTAATTTCATGTACTGGCCAAGGAGGTATAACATCTTTTAGGAGTGAAGAGCAGGATGTAAATGTGGGAGAGGTGCATGAGGCATTACGTAGAATGAAAGCAGCTGGAACTGATGGGATCGTGACAGAAATGTTAAAAGCAGGGGGATATATAGTGTTGGAGTGGTTAGTATTTTTGTTTAATAAATGCATGCAGCGAGGAGACGGTTGGAGGCAGTGGAGATGTCCTGTCTAAGGGCAATGTGTGGTGTAAATATTATGCAGAAAATTCGGAGTGTGGATATTAGAAGAAGGTGTGGAGTTAATAAAAGTATTAGTCAGAGGACAGAAGAGGGGTTGTTGAGGTGGTTTGGTCATTTAGAGAGAATGGATCAAAGTAGAATGACATGGAAAGCATATAAATCTATAGGGGAAGGAAGGAGGGGTAGGGGTCGTCCTCGAAAGGGTTGGAAAGAAGGGGGTAAAGGAGGTTTTGTGGGCAAGGGGCTTGGACTTCCAGCAAGCGTGCATGAGCGTGTTAGATAGGAGTGAATGGAGACGAATGATACTTGGGACCTGACAATCTGTTGGAGTGTGAGCAGGGTAATATTTAGTGAAGGGATTCAGGGAAACCGGTTATTTTCATATAGTCGGACTTGAGTCCTGGAAATGGGAAGTACAATGCCTGCACTTTAACCCTTTGACTGTTTCAGGCCCCTCTCTGAAACTGTCATTCAATGTCGCCAAATATTCGAAAAAAAAAAATTATTTTTTCTTATGAAAATGTTAGGAATATTTTTACTAGTGTTTTAAGCCTAAAAAAAATTTTTGCCATCAGTACTTACCGAGATATAGAGCCGCAAAGTTTGCAGAAATTGACGTGCGTATGGCAAGAGCGGCGACTGCCGCCCACCCGGTATTCTTTTATTTACTCTAATTCAAAGGTTTCTTGCATTTTTCAATATTTTTCTTTTCCAGGTAACTTATGTGGCCTGTGAGACCAATGTAAGGTGCATTGTTCAAATATACACTCATTATTTACAACACAATAACAGAACAAACTTTATCACTATTAGTTTGTGTATACACTTTGTTTACACAAACAAACAATACAAAACAATGTTTATTACTATTATTCCATAATATATATACATATGTACAGTCACTAAACACGTTCCTAGAACTGCTGCAGCTTGTGGAACTCTTTGAAACATGGGTATATGCAGAGGGGCACTTCACACTCCTCACACATAAAACGAGTGTCTCTGCGTGTTTGTGGGCGTTTTGTGGTATGCATACATACATAACACCTCTTTTGAGCATTTTTCTTGGCAGTAGTAGGAGGCAGTTGTATGGGGTAGTGATCACCAGGCCTCATACGAGATGACGTCTGTGGGCGCTGGTCTATTGCAGGAGTTGCTCCTTGGTACTTTGCAGTTATTTGTCTGATTACTGACAGGGAAAATTCACCATATTTTGGTGTTTTGTTGGTCTTCAACTTGTATATGTTATAAGCATTTAGCATAGAGATATCAACAAGATGGAAAAAAAGTTTGATATACCACTTATAACTCTTGCGTACACAGTCTGCAAACCCAATCTGCATGTCACATTTGTCCACTAAGCGCATATTGAGGTTGTAGTCCATGACAGATGCAGGCTTTAGAATGGGTTCATTGGTCTCTCTGTTGTCCCTGCCACTGGGTACCATTTCGTTTGTGTGAACTGATGTCAACAATGTGACATCACGTTTGTCATGCCACCGAAATGCCATGATGTCATTGGCAGCAAAGGCTTGCACCTCATCTCTGCGAGTGCCAGCGTCGAATCTTGGCATATGTTTGCGATTACCACGCACTGTGCCACACACGTCTGTCAAGTTCACTCGCAAGAAATCACTGAGTAAGGGGCTTGTGTACCAGTTATCAGTAAATAACATATGCCCCTTACCAAGATATGGTTCCATCATTGTTCGAACCACATCACCAGAGATACCCAATAACTTCATGGTATCTCTCAAAGTATTACTGCCAGTGTACACAATAATATCTAAAACAAGACCACTTCTGCAATCACACAGTACAAATAGCTTTATACCAAAGCGTTTCCTCTTGCTTGGTATATATTGCTTGAATGAGAGTCTTCCTTTGAATAAAATCAAGGACTCATCAATAACAAGCTTCCTGAAGGGATAAAAATACATGCAGCACTTTTGTTTCAGGTACATAAACACATTTCTTATCTTATATAACCTGTCGCTTCTGTCAGGCCTGGTTTTGTCTGAAAAGTGTAACATACGTAACAGTATCAGGAAACGATTGACACCTATAATGTCACTAAAACCTGGAGTTGAAATCAGGCGATCTGTTGTCCAGTATGTGGTGACAGTGTGCTTATACACATGTGGCATAAGCATTATTGTGGCAAAAAACAGGTACATCTCTGCCACAGTTGTCTCCTTCCACTTGTGTAGCCGTGATTTTGGTGAGAGAATTGTATTTGCCATGGTGTAATCACAGTATGTATTTGTTTCCCTGACAATGATGTCCATCAGGGGTTCATCGAAAAATAACTCAAAGCAGTCCAGTTCACTGGCATTGTTCCCAAGTGGACAAGATGGCTTTATTCCACTTTGTGTTTCATCAAAGTCATGGGGACTGGGAACAAACTCGTCACCGTCCTGCCAATCCCAGATGCGGTCTGCTGGTGGGGTCTGGATATTGTACTGTGGTTGTGGTTGTGCAGGTTGTGGTGGTGCAGGTTGTGGCAGTGTGGGGTAGGGTGAGGCTGGTTGTTCTGCTGAGTCAGCCGCGTGGGTAGTAGCATGGCCCGGTGATGGTGCCACATGGGCCGTGCCACCCTCACTATCACCACCACTGCCTCCTCCCTCACTGTCACCATTCATACCCATCGTTACAATATCGTCATCTTCACTATCAGGTCGTGGTGTAGGGCCACGGGATGTGCTCCCAGAGTTTCTCCTTCCCCTTGGAACAACATATGAAACACTACCAGACCGCATGCTACGTCATACATACTGGCGCTTCACTGGGGAATATTCACTCTCACTGTCACTAGAACTGCTTTCAATGACCTTGAAATCACTATCGCTATCACTATCACTGCTATCATCAGGGTGTTGTACACGACCAAATAGTTTCCTCTTTCGTCCTGGTACAGGCGAACGTGAACGTGAACAAGCCGGCACAGCACCAGAGGTCGAAGGTTGTGGGTCATCTGGGTTTTCGTCACTATTTACGTTATCCTGGGCACTTTTTTCGGTAACACTCACTTGAAAACCCTTGAATTCACTGTCACTGACATTTTCATCGCTGTTAGAGCTATCACTTGGGAACAAAAGACCTCCAATCCGCCGAGGAGTGAGGAACTTCTTACCGAGAGGCATGGTGAAAATGGACTGACAACATGGCGTTCCCACAATGCACCGCTGGGTCTCAGATTTTTTTCACAGGGTGCACACCGACCACTGAGACCCATTCTCTCCCGTGTAGGCCTACCAGGCCTTTGGCGCTCGATTTGAAGCCACTAGAATTTGTGCGTATAAATACATCAGAAACATTGGCTCGTGAGACGTATTTATACGTCGGAAACAGTCAAAGGGTTAAAGGAGGGGTTTGGGATATTGGCAGTTTGGAGGGATATGTTGTGTATCTTTATACGTATATGCTTCTAAACTGTTGTATTCTGAGCACCTCTGCAAAAACAGTGATAATGTGCGAGTGTGGTGAAAGTGTTGAATGATGATGAAAGTATTTTCTTTTTGGGGATTTTCTTTCTTTTTTGGGTCACCCTGCCTCGGTGGGAGACGGCCGACTTGTTGAAAAAAAAAAAAAATGCATGAAAGAGGGGAAGGTACCTAGGGATTGACAAGAGCGTGTATAGTTTCTTTATATAAAGGGAAGGGGGACAAAAAGATTGTAAAAATTATAAGGAAAAATTAGATATCAAATTGGAGAGCATGGAAGAAGTGAATGTTTTCGGATATTTGGGAGTTGATGTGTCAGCGGATGGATTTATGAAGGATGAAGTTAATCATAGAATTGATGAAGGAAAAAAGGTGAGTGGTGCGTTGAGGTATATTATTTTTTATTATTATCACACTGGCCGATTCCCACCAAGGCAGGGTGGCCCGAAAAAGAAAAACTTTCACCATCATTCACTCCATCACTGTCTTGCCAGAAGGGTGCTTTACACTACAGTTTTTAAACTGCAACATTAACACCCGTCCTTCAGAGTGCAGGCACTGTACTTCCCATCTCCAGGACTCAAGTCCGGCCTGCCGGTTTCCCTGAACCCCTTCATAAATGTTACTTTGCTCACACTCCAACAGCACGTCAAGTATTAAAAACCATTTGTCTCCATTCACTCCTATCAAACACGCTCATGCATACCTGCTGGAAGTCCAAGCCCCTCGCACACAAAACCTCCTTTACCCCCTCTCTCCAACCTTTCCTAGGCCGACCCCTACCCCGCCTTCCTTCCACTACAGACTGATACACTCTTGAAGTCATTCTGTTTCGCTCCATTCTCTCTACATGTCCGAACCACCTCAACAACCCTTCCTCAGCCCTCTGGACAACAGTTTTGGTAATCCCGCACCTCCTCCTAACTTCCAAACTACGAATTCTCTGCATTATATTCACACCACACATTGCCCTCAGACATGACATCTCCACTGCCTCCAGCCTTCTCCTCGCTGCAACATTCATCACCCATGCTTCACACCCATATAAGAGCGTTGGTAAAACTATACTCTCATACATTCCCCTCTTTGCCTCCAAGGACAAAGTTCTTTGTCTCCACAGACTCCTAAGTGCACCACTCACTCTTTTTCCCTCATCAATTCTATGATTCACCTCATCTTTCATAGACCCATCCGCTGACACGTCCACTCCCAAATATCTGAATACATTCACCTCCTCCATACTCTCTCCCTCCAATCTGATATTCAATCTTTCATCACCTAATCTTTTTGTTATCCTCATAACCTTACTCTTTCCTGTATTCACCTTTAATTTTCTTCTTTTGCACACCCTACCAAATTCATCCACCAATCTCTGCAACTTCTCTTCAGAATCTCCCAAGAGCACAGTGTCATCAGCAAAGAGCAGCTGTGACAACTCCCACTTTGTGTGTGATTCTTTATCTTTTAACTCCACACCTCTTGTCAAGACCCTCGCATTTACTTCTCTTACAACCCCATCTATAAATATATTAAACAACCACGGTGACATCACACATCCTTGTCTAAGGCCTACTTTTACTGGGAAATAATTTCCCTCTTTCCTACATACTCTAACTTGAGCCTCACTATCCTCGTAAAAACTCTTCACTGCTTTCAGTAACCTACCTCCTACACCATACACTTGCAACATCTGCCACATTGCCCCCCTATCCACCCTGTCATACGCCTTTTCCAAATCCATAAATGCCACAAAGACCTCTTTAGCCTTATCTAAATACTGTTCACTTATATGTTTCACTGTAAACACCTGGTCCACACATCCCCTACCTTTCCTAAAGCCTCCTTGTTCATCTGCTATCCTATTCTCCGTCTTACTCTTAATTCTTTCAATAATAACTCTACCGTACACTTTACCAGGTATACTCAGCAGACTTATCCCCCTATAATTTTTGCACTCTCTTTTATCCCCTTTGCCTTTATACAAAGGAACTATGCATGCTCTCTGCCAATCCCTAGGTACCTTACCCTCTTCCATACATTTATTAAATAATTGCACCAACCACTCCAAAACTATATCCCCACCTGCTTTTAACATTTCTATCTTTATCCCATCAATCCCGGCTGCCTTAACCCCTTTCATTTTACCTACTGCCTCACGAACTTCCCCCACACTCACAACTGGCTCTTCCTCACTCCTACAAGATGTTATTCCTCCTTGCCCTATACACGAAATCACAGCTTCCCTATCTTCATCAACATTTAACAATTCCTCAAAATATTCCCTCCATCTTCCCAATACCTCTAACTCTCCATTTAATAACTCTCCTCTCCTATTTTTAACTGACAAATCCATTTGTTGTCTAGGCTTTCTTAACTTGTTAATCTCACTCCAAAACTTTTTCTTATTTTCAACAAAATTTGTTGATAACATCTCACCCACTCTCTCATTTGCTCTCTTTTTACATTGCTTCACCACTCTCTTAACCTCTCTCTTTTTCTCCATATACTCTTCCCTCCTTGCATCACTTCTACTTTGTAAAAACTTCTCATATGCTAACTTTTTCTCCCTTACTACTCTCTTTACATCATCATTCCACCAATCGCTCCTCTTCCCTCCCGCACCCACTTTCCTGTAACCACAAACTTCTGCTGAACACTCCAACACTACATTTTTAAACCTACCCCATACCTCTTCGACCCCATTGCCTATGCTCTCATTAGCCCATCTATCCTCCAATAGCTGTTTATATCTTACCCTAACTGCCTCCTCTTTTAGTTTATAAACCTTCACCTCTCTCTTCCCTGATGCTTCTATTCTCCTTGTATCCCATCTACCTTTTACTCTCAGTGTAGCTACAACTAGAAAGTGATCTGATATATCTGTGGCCCCTCTATAAACATGTACATCCTGAAGTCTACTCAACAGTCTTTTATCTACCAATACATAATCCAACAAACTACTCTCATTTCGCCCTACATGATATCTTGTATACTTATTTATCCTCTTTTTCTTAAAATATGTATTACCTATAACTAAACCCCTTTCTATACAAAGTTCAATCAAAGGGCTCCCATTATCATTTACACCTGGCACCCCAAACTTACCTACCACACCCTCTCTAAAAGTTTCTCCTACTTTAGCATTCAGGTCCCCTACCACAATTACTCTCTCACTTGGTTCAAAGGCTCCTATACATTCACTTAACATCTCCCAAAATCTCTCTCTCTCTTCTGCATTCCTCTCTTCTCCAGGTGCATACACGCTTATTATGACCCACTTCTCACATCCAACCTTTACTTTAATCCACATAATTCTTGAATTTACACATTCATATTCTCTTTTCTCCTTCCATAACTGATCATTTAACATTACTGCTACCCCTTCCTTTGCTCTAACTCTCTCAGATACTCCAGATTTAATCCCATTTATTTCCCCCCACTGAAACTCTCCTACCCCCTTCAGCTTTGTTTCGCTTAGGGCCAGGACATCCAACTTCTTTTCATTCATAACATCAGCAATCATCTGTTTCTTGTCATCCGCACTACATCCACGCACATTTAAGCATCCCAGTTTTATAAAGTTTTTCTTCTTCTCTTTTTTAGTAAGTGTCTACAGGAGAAGGGGTTACTAGCCCATTGCTCCCGGCATTTTAGTCGCCTCCTACGACACGCATGGCTTACGGAGGAAAGATTCTTTTCCACTTCCCCATGGACAATAGAAGAAATAAAGAAGAACAAGAACTATTTAGAAAAAGGAGAAAAACCTAGATGTATGTATATATATATGCATGTGCGCGTCTGTGAAGTGTGACCAAAGTGTTAGTAGGAGTAGCAAGATATCCCTGTTATCTAGCGTGTTTATGAGACAGAAAAAGAAACCAGCAATCCTACCATCATGCAAAACAGTTACAGGTTTCTGTTTCACAGTCATCTGGCAGGACGGTAGTACTTCCCTGGGTGGTTGCTGTCTACCAACCTACTACCTATATGGTATATGTGGTATATGAGGTATATGTGGAGACAAAAAAACGTTATCTATGGAGGCAAAGAAGGGAATGTATGAAAGTATAGTGGTATCAACACTCTTATATGGATGTGAAGCTTGGGTTGTAAATGCTGTAGCGAGGAGATGGTTGGAGGCAGTGGAGATGTTCTGTCTTTGGGCAATGTGTGGTGTAAATATTATGCAGAAAATTCGGAGTGTGGAAATTAGGAGAAGGTGTTGAGTTAATAAAAGTATTAGTAGAGGGCTGAAGAGGGGTTGTTGAGGTGGTTTGGTCATTTAGAGAGAATGGATCAAAGAATGACATGAAGAGTGTATAAATCTGTAGGCAAAGGAATGCGGGGTAGGGGTCATCCTCGAAAAGGTTGGAAGGAGGGGGTAAAGGAGATTTTGTGGGTGAGGGGCTTGGGCTTTGGCAAGTGTGCATGAGTGTGTTAGATAGGAGTGAATGGAGACTAATGGTATTTGGAACCTGATGAGCTGTTGGAATGTGAGCAGGGTAATATTTAGTGAAGACATTCAGGGAAACTGGTTATTTTTATATAGCTGGACTTGAGTCCTGGAAATGGGAAGTACAATGCCTGCACTTTAAAGGAGGGGTTTGGGATATTGGTAGTTTGGAGGGATATGTTATGTATCTTTATAGGTATATGCTTCTAAACTGTTGTATTCTGAGCACCTCTGCAAAAACAGTGATTGTGTGAGTGAGGTGAAAGTGTTGGGGATTTTCTTTCTTTTTGGGTCACCCTACTTCGGTGGGAGACGGCCGACTTGTTAAAAAAAAAAGTTTACTGAGTATACCACGTAAGATGTATGGTAGGGTTATTATTGAAAGAATTAGAAGTAAAACAGAGCAGGAGTGTAGATGAACAAGGAGGCTTTAGAATGGGTAGGGGATGCATAGATCAAGTGTTTACATTGAAGCATATATGTGAATAGTATTTAGATAAAGGTAAGGAAGTTTATATTGCATTTATGGATTTAGAAAAGGCATATGATAGAATGGATAGGGGAGCAGTGTGGCAGATGTTGCAAATGTATGGAATAGGAAGTAAGTTACTAAATGCTGTAAAGAGTTTTTATGAGGATAGTGAGGCTCAGGTTAGGGTGTGTAGGAGAGAGAGAGGGAGATTACTTCCCGTTAAAAGTAGGTCTTAGACAGGGATGTGTAATGTCACCATGGTTGTTTAACATATTTATAGATGGGGTTGTAAAAGAAATAAGTGCTAGGGTGTTGGGGAGAGGTGCAGGATTAAATTATGGGGCATCAAATACAAAATGGGAGTTCACACAGTTACTTTTTGCTGATGTTATTATGCTTTGAGGAGATTCTAAAGAAAAGTTGCAAAGGTTAGTGGACAAGTTTGGGAGGTGGTGTAAAAATAGAAAGTTGAAAGAGAACATAGATAAGAGTAAGGTGATGAGGGTATTAAACAATTTAGATCAAGAAAAATTGGATATCACAATGGAAGGAGGGAGTATGGAAGATGTGAATGTTTTCAGATATTTGGAAGTTGACTTGTCAGCAGATGGGTTTATGAAGGAAGAAAGGTGAGTGGTGTGTTGAGGTATCTGTGTAGACAAAAAGCGTTATCTATGCAGGCAAAGAAGGGAATGTACGAGAGTATAGTGGTACAACATTTATATGAGTGCGAAGCATGGGTTGTAAATGCTGCAGCGAGGAGGAGGCTGAAGGCAGTGGAGATGTCGTGTCTAAGGGCAATGTGTGGTGTAAATATTATGCAGAGAATTCGTGGTGTGGAAATTAGTAGGAGGTGTGGAGTTACTAAAAGTATTAGTCAGAGGGCTGAAGAGGGGTTGTTGAAGTGGTTTGGTCATTTAGAGAGAATGGAACAAACTAGAATGACTTAGAAAACATATAAATTTGTAGGAGAAGGTAGGCAGGGTAGGAGTCGTCCTCAAGAAGGTTGGAGGGAGTGGGTAAAGGAGGTTTTGTGGGCGAGGGGCTCGGACTTTCAGCAAGCGTTCATGAGCGGGTTAGATAGGAATGCATGGAGGCAAATGGTTTTTGGGACCTGGCGAGCTGTTGGAGTGTGAGTAGGGTAATATTTTGTGAAGGAATTCAGGGAAACTGGTTAGCCGGACTTGAGTCCTGGAAGTGGTAAGTACAATGCTGCACTTTAAAGGAGGGGTTTTGGATATTGGCAGTTTGGAAGGACATCTAAGCTGTAGTATCTGAATGCCTCTGCAAAGACAATGATTATGTATGAGTGATTGTGAAAATGTTAAATGATGTTCTTTTTTTTTTTTTTTTTTTTTTTTTTTTTTGTCACCCTACCTTGGTGGGAGATGGCCGACATGTTGAAAAAAATATATAAGAAACAGTGTTCTTAATTGAACTTACTTTTTAAACAAATTATTACAGTGGGGTACTGTGTATACATTATGATTTTTTTCTTTATTTGTAGACAGTTTCAAATTGCAAGAGAAAGGCATACAAGGAGTTGGCTCAGAGGATTGAGAGAGGAAACAAGTTACGGATTATGAAAGAGAAACTGGAAGTGCGGAAGAAACTGATGGCAAGTATTGTACCCTTCTGTATCAACAAGTACCAGCTAGTATATAAATAACACATAGGGCATTTCACTATACCATAGTCTTTATCATGTCTGTAGACAAAAACAAATACTTGGATAAAAGCTACATGAACACTGATCAGTGAAGAGCAAGAAACCACTTGGGTTGAAAAATAAAATGCAGATAAGAGAGAGATCTGTATATTTTGTCTTTAGTCAGGGACCTTCTTCAGCATAGAATATTTGCTAAAGAGACTCTAACAGGACAAAATATACAGATTTTTTTTTTTCCCATGTTTTATTTTTTGGGTCCAAGTGGTTTCTTATCTCTGTATGTACTGGGTAACAAAAGCAGGGAGGAGGATTGTAGTATCTTGTGAGTGATAGGTCCATGTGTGGTTAACTCCCATGTACAGGCATTGTTAAATTTTCTTAATACACAAGCAAGGTTAGAGGTAGTGCAACCTGGAGAAATCTTTTGTTATGCTGTTTGGCCTTACACCTTTGAATGGCTGTTGCTTCTAAAAATCCCTAGTGGTGCTTGGATAGTCTGCCTTAAATTTGCTGTTACAGGTCATTACCAATACAGTACTGGCATATGAAAATTTGTCTTGCTTTGTGGCTTTCAAGACACAGTGCTGATTTTGAATTACCTGGACTGTTACTCCTATGAGCATGTTAAGAGAGAGTGGAAGCCTCTGGGGAAGTTTTCACCTGACCTGACTTCCTATGTTTAGCAGTGCTTGCACAAATATAGCAGTCCTTGTCAATGTAGCTGAAGTTGTCTATCGTTCTTCATTCCATATTCATGCTCATACAGGAATCTTCAATGGGGTTCCCTGAAGACGGCTTCAGGGGTCACTGCCCATGTGACCCAGTCCCAGGCCAGGTGGTGTTTTTTTTTTTTTTTTTTTATCTCAGTAGCCATCAACCAAGACAAGGTGACCCAAAGAAGAAAACATGTTCATCATCTTTCATTCAATCACAGTTTTGCCAGGGGTGTGGTGACATTACAATTCAGAGTACCCGCCAACTGAACATGCCCACCCTCCTTCAGAGTGTAGGTATTGCCCTTCCCACTTCCAGGGCTCAAGTCTGGCTAATCAGTTTTCCCTGAATTCCTTCATTCAAGTTACTTTGCTCTCACTCTAACACATCTACTGGATGCTCAAGCCCCTAAAACACCAGATTTCTTCCTCCTCATCATCTTATCCTTCTTCATCCTCACTACATATCCACTTATTTCGTTGGTGACCCCCACATCACGTTGTAATTTCTGTTATTATTCTTTTTTTTTATTCACATGTCAGCCATCTCCCACCAAAGCAGAGTTATGTTTTATGTTTAAGCCTCTAGTACTCAAACCTCCTTTACCCCTTCTCTTCAAGTTTCTTGGGACATTTGGACCCCTACCTCTCCATTCTTTCTTCCCAGATTTATATACCATTTCAGTCATCTTATTCTGCTCCATCCTTTCCAAATGCCCAAACCACCTCAACAACCCCTCCTCAGTTTTCTGAATTATACGCCTGGTAATTGCCCATTGGTTATGCCAAATTGTTGGCATAATATTCAGATAATATTCAATGTTTCAAGCTCAGCCTTCACACTCATATACTGTACCAGTATTGGCACATGCCCTATTTTTCCTCCATGGATAAAAGTTGTCTCCACATGTGTATCAGTGCACACTCGTCTTTTTTCCCTTCATCTGCTCTGTGATTCTCTTCACCTTTCATTGACCCATCTTTTGACAAGTTCACTCCCAAATACCTGAATACATTTCTAGTATTTCCTCCATACCCTCTCCAGTCTAATATCCAATTTTTCATTGCCTAGGTTTTTTTTGTTATGCATTATCTTGCTCTTTCCTATATTTACTTTTAATTTCCTTTTTTAAGGGGGCAGGCGGGCAATTTTCCGCGCGCGCTCACCGAAAAATCGAAAAAATATGGAAATTGAGTTATATATACTGAAAAATAGCTCAACTCTTTGGCAACACAATGGTACCAGAATGAATGTTCTACGACGTTTCTACAAGAAATTATAGTCATTTATATCAGGTATGGTGACGGCGATGTTGGTACCGAGTCTGCTCACGGCCTATATATTTTTTGGAGTTATTTTCTTGTTTTTTATCGCCTTTTCTTGCATTATTCTTTCTAATATAATAACTGACTATTTGGCATCATAAAACAGTAGGTGGAGCTTATCGGCAGACTTAGTGACTACCGGGAACCAGACGGGAACGCTCAGCAGTGTTCCTGCTCCCGAGGTGCCAGCCAGGAATCACCCATTATTTCGCTTATATCAGCTTATATATCAACTCTACGGCTTATTTGTCTATCAGAATTGATCTAATATGATATAATAAACACTCTAAATAACATACAAACATGTTATATACTCTAGACTGAATAAAATAGGCCATAATATGGCCCAGAGATTATCGGGAATATTTCGATATAAAAGTGTAACTGGTCACCCTGTCGTCTCTGAGTAAGAGAAAACGGTGTTTAGAGGCTAACTGCACTAGAACATCAGTTTACTAAGAAATACACCCAAACAAACGCGATTTTCGCGAAAAAAATTTTTTTTTTTTTTTGAGACGGGGGCCGGCCGGCGTTCCCGGCCGATATCTCGGAAGTAACTTATTCACCTATAATTTGATGTGGGTCCTTTATTACTTAATTAAATGGAATAATATTCACAGATATTGTAGAATAATGATTTCTCTTATTTTGACCGTAGAATTTTTGGAAATATTCCAAATACTTCGGGAGTTATGTGGGAGTAAAGGGCAGATTTTTTTGCCATATTCCAGATACTAACAAACTTTATTTTTTTGTGAAATAACGATAAGGTATTTAGAGGGAAATCTTACGGTCCGAATTAGTATTAGCATTGTTCTCTCGGCACCAAGTGTCCAAACCACCTTACGTAGCCGCATATAAGAGTTACATCAACATCAAGGGCATTTTCAGTAAATCAGTCTTTTCTCAGTTGTTGTTTGAGGTATATTTTTTATAAATATTTTCAAGAAAGAGTGAGAACACTTTGTCTTGTGCACCAAAACTGGAGAAAATCGGACGGTAAATAAACGAGTTACGAAATTTGCCCTGTAGCCCCCTTAACATACCCATCCATAGTCATCAACAAACAACTTTTCTTCAAAATCTCCCCCCCCCCCATGTAAATGGCAAAAAAAAAAGCATCTGTGACAATTCCCACTTTGTATTAAGATCATTATCCATTAACTCTTTCACTGTCTCATACATAGATCTGCCATTGATGCCATTGTCATTCATGTAGATCTACACTTAAACACATTATGTATGGTCTAAAGTAGCAAATTTGAGGTGTTTTTTAGTAGTTATGGTTTTATTGGCTGTTTTTTTGGTATCATTTGATAGAATAGAAGACCTACTAGCAAATTAAAGATGATTTTGGTTGGTTTCCAATAAGCAGTAGCTTGAAAGAGAGCTCAAAGTGGCAGAAATATTTAAGTTTTGGGGATTTTCCTGAGGAAGAATTGCTTTTTCCCTAGACTTTTGCCCTATCCCCAGTCTGTTTTTGTGGGTTTTTACTAGGTCTGCTTCAATTATTGGGACTGTCTAAGCTACGACTAATCATTCTTTGTTATAATTTAATATCAGAGAAATAGGGTAAAACTGATGTTTTTGTGTGATGATGGATTAAAAACAGAGAGCAAGTGTAATATAGGAGAGGCTGAGGACATGATTAATGAACAAAGGAAAGGTTGCTTTAGTGGCTGCAATACTTAGTGTTTATTTTGTTCTTTTAAAATGGGAAATATTTTAATTTTCTGCAAAAGTAGCCAAATTACCAGCTTCTGTGCACACTAGAAAGTAGTTCTGATAGTTTCCTGTGCTCAGTTGATAGAATGGTGACATAAAAGCAAAATTGCTAGGAACTGACTTGAATTGATGTTGAAATTGGCTTAAAATAGGACTCATTGGGTAAAATCACCAATGCATAAATCGCACTCAGACTGCCAACTTTGCCCCTGAGTAATTCCCAAAGTTTTACATCAGTTTGTAATTTTTGGTGTCATTACCTTTAGAAAGAAGATTCTCAATCATTTCAGATTTTTTTTTTTTCTGTAAAATCACAACACTTAACATTTTTAATTTCAGGGGTCACGATAGTGCAAGGAGTAACCCTTAAACGGTCCAAACAGATCAACGTTCAAATTCGTAGTGCTACAAAAGTAGATCTACTTTTTTTTACATATTTTCAAATGTAACAACAAAAAATGCAGATAAAAGTTTTTTACACGTTTTCAAATGTAAAACAAAAAAGAAGATCTACATTTTTTTTACATACTTTCAGATGTTGAAAAAACGTATATATACGTTTGGACCATTTAAGGGTTAATTATTCCACACCTCTCAACAGCACCCTAGGGTTCACTTCTTTTACAACCCCACTTTTTTTTCACAGGGTTTGACAAGGTTAGCTTAACAATCCCTAGCTTTATTGACAAGCTGTTTACAAGTTAAGGATTCCTAACTTTATTGACATGCTATGAGCTGTTACCTACATCAGCTCATATGAAAGCATTTTTATTGTTATGAAACATACAAGTAGGGAACAGGATGAAGTTGGAGCCATCTGTGGGCCAGGATTTTCATTTGATCAACTGACTTTATCTCGTTGACATCATAATGCTGTACGAATGTGTTCCAGACTTGAGTCATCCTGGGGATAAATGATCTCAGATGAGGTGATGTTCTGGAGAAGGGTACAGCCAGAGTGAAGTTGCTGCTTTCTGCCCGTCTTGTGGTATAGAACCTTGCTTCTTGCTGTCCTCGAAGTGGATCCAAGTGTGGTACTTTGACAATGTTGGCCTTGTACATAACAGTAAGGCCACCCATATCCCTCCTGTGTTGAAGGCTCTGCTGAAATGACAGATATATCCAGGATGGGTCCATGTTAACCAACTATGGTGGTATAACACATCTCTAAGATCTACTTTTACTGGAAAATAATCCCCCTTTCCCCTACATACCCTAAATTGAGCCAATTCTCATAAAAACTCTACTTCTTTTAGCAACCTGGTATCTATTCCATATATTAGTAACATCTGCCATATTGCTTTTCTATTCATCCTACCTGAGTTTACCTGGAGAGAGTTCTGAGGGTCAATGCTCCTGTGGCCTGGTCTGTGACCAGTCCTAATGGTGGATCAGGGCCTGATCAACCAGGCTGTTACTGCTGGCTGCACGCAATCTACTGTACAAACCAGAGCCCGGCTGGTCAGGTATTGACTTTAGGAGCTTGTCCAGTGCCTGCTTGAAGACAGCCAGAGGTCTGTTGGTAATCCCCCTTATGTATGCTGGGAGGCAGTTGAACAGTCTTGGGCCCCTAACACTTATTGTGTTGTCTCTTAACATGCTAGTGGCACCCCTGCTTTTCATTGGGGGGATGTTGCATCATCTGCCGAGTGTTTTACTTTCATAAGGAGTGATTTTCGTGTGCAAGTTTGGTACTAGTCCCTCTAGGATTTTCCAGGTGTATATAATAGATAGAAATGTTAAAAGCAGGTGGGGATATAGTTTTGGAGTGGTTGGTGCAATTATTTAATAAATGTATGGAAGAGGGTAAGGTACCTAGGGATTGGCAGAGAGCATGCATAGTTCCTTTGTATAAAGGCAAAGGGGATAAAAGAGAGTGCAAAAATTATAGGGGGATAAGTCTGTTGAGTGTACCTGGTAAGGTGTATGGTAGAGTTATAATTGAAAGAATTAAGAGTAAGACGGAGAATAGGATAGCAGATGAACAAGGAGGCTTTAGGAAAGGTAGGGGGTGTGTGGACCAGGTGTTTACAGTGAAACATATAAGTGAACAGTATTTAGATAAGGCTAAAGAGGTCTTTGTGGCATTTATGGATTTGGAAAAGGCGTATGACAGGGTGGATAGGGGGGCAATGTGGCAGATGTTGCAAGTGTATGGTGTAGGAGGTAGGTTACTGAAAGCAGTGAAGAGTTTTTACGAGGATAGTGAGGCTCAAGTTAGAGTATGTAGGAAAGAGGGAAATTTTTTCCCAGTAAAGGTAGGCCTTAGACAAGGATGTGTGATGTCACCGTGGTTGTTTAATATATTTATAGATGGGGTTGTAAGAGAAGTAAATGCGAGGGTCTTGGCAAGAGGCGTGGAGTTAAAAGATAAAGAATCACACACAAAATGGGAGTTGTCACAGCTGCTCTTTGCTGATGACACTGTGCTCTTGGGAGATTCTGAAGAGAAGTTGCAGAGATTGGTGGATGAATTTGGTAGGGTGTGCAAAAGAAGAAAATTAAAGGTGAATACAGGAAAGAGTAAGGTTATGAGGATAACAAAAAGATTAGGTGATGAAAGATTGAATATCAGATTGGAGGGAGAGAGTATGGAGGAGGTGAACGTATTCAGATATTTGGGAGTGGACGTGTCAGCGGATGGGTCTATGAAAGATGAGGTGAATCATAGAATTGATGAGGGAAAAAGAGTGAGTGGTGCACTTAGGAGTCTGTGGAGACAAAGAACTTTGTCCTTGGAGGCAAAGAGGGGAATGTATGAGAGTATAGTTTTACCAACGCTCTTATATGGGTGTGAAGCGTGGGTGATGAATGTTGCAGCGAGGAGAAGGCTGGAGGCAGTGGAGATGTCATGTCTGAGGGCAATGTGTGGTGTGAATATAATGCAGAGAATTCGTAGTTTGGAAGTTAGGAGGAGGTGCGGGATTACCAAAACTGTTGTCCAGAGGGCTGAGGAAGGGTTGTTGAGGTGGTTCGGACATGTAGAGAGAATGGAGCGAAACAGAATGACTTCAAGAGTGTATCAGTCTGTAGTGGAAGGAAGGCGGGGTAGGGGTCGGCCTAGGAAAGGTTGGAGGGAGGGGGTAAAGGAGGTTTTGTGTGCGAGGGGCTTGGACTTCCAGCAGGCATGCGTGAGCGTGTTTGATAGGAGTGAATGGAGACAAATGGTTTTTAATACTTGACGTGCTGTTGGAGTGTGAGCAAAGTAACATTTATGAAGGGATTCAGGGAAACCGGCAGGCCGGACTTGAGTCCTGGAGATGGGAAGTACAGTGCCTGCACTCTGAAGGAGGGGTGTTAATGTTGCAGTTTAAAAACTGTAGTGTAAAGCACCCTTCTGGCAAGACAGTGATGGAGTGAATGATGGTGAAAGTTTTTCTTTTTCGGGCCACCCTGCCTTGGTGGGAATCGGCCAGTGTGATAATAAAAAAAAAAAAAAATCTCCCGCCTGCATTCCAGGGAGTACAAGTTCAGAAACTTCAAGCATTCCCAGTAATTGAGGTGTTTTATCTCAGTTATGCGTGCCATGAAGGTTCTCTGTACATTTTCTAGGTCAGCAATTTCACCTGCCTTGAAAGGTGCTGTTAGTGTGCAGCAATATTCCAGCCTAGATAGAACAAGCAACCTAAGAGTGTCATCATAGGCTTGGCATCCCTAGTTGTGAAGGTTCTCATTATCCATCCTGTCATTTTTCTAGCAGATGCGATTGATACAATGCTATGGTCCTTGAAGGTGAGATCCTCCAACATGATCACTCCCAGGTCTTTGATGTTAGTTTTTTGCTCTATTGTGTGGTTGGAATTTGTTTTATTCTCTGATGAAGTTTTAATTTCCTCACGTTTACCATATTGGAGTAATTGAAATTTCTCATCGTTGAACTTCATGTTGTTTTCTGCAGCCCAGTGAAAGATTTGGTTGATGTCCACCTGGAGCCTTGCAGTGTCTTCATTGGAAGACACTCATGCAAATATGGGTGTCATCTGCAAAGGAAGACACGGCACTGTGGCTTATATCCCTGTATATGTCTGATATGAGGATGAGGAACAAGATGGGAGCAAGTACTGTGCCTTGCGGAACAGAGCTTTTCACTGTAGCCACCTCAGACTTTACTCCGTTGACTACTACTCTTTGTGTTCTGTTTGTCAAGAAATTATAGATCCATCTACCAACTTTTCCTATTAGTCCTTTAGAATGCATTTTGTGCACTATTACAACATGGTCACACTTGTCGAAGGCTTTTGCAAAGTCTGTGTATATTACATCTGCATTCTTTTTTTCTTCTAGTGCATCCAGGACCTTGTTGTAGTGATCCAGTAGTTGGGACAGACAGGACCAACCTGTTCTGAACCCATGTTGCCCTAGGTTGTGTAATTGATGGATATCTAGATGGGTGGCAGTCTTGCTTCTTAGAACCCTTTCAAAGATTTTTATGATATGGGAAGAGAGTGCATACCTGGTGAAGTGTATGGTAGAGTTATTATTGAAAGAATTAAGAGCAAGACAGAGAGTGGGATAGCAGATGAACAAGGAGGCTTTAGGAAAGGTAGGGGGTGTGTAGACCAAGTGTTTACAGTGAAACATAGGTGAACAGTATTTAGATAAGGGTAAAGAGGTTTTTGTGGCATTTATGGATTTAGAAAAGGCATATGACAGGGTGGATAGGGAGGCAATGTGCCAGATGTTGCAGGTGTATGGTATAGGAGGTAGGTTACTGAAAGCAGTGAAGAGTTTTTACAAGGATAGTGAGGCTCAGGTTAGAGTATGTAGGAGAGAGGGAGATTATTTCCCAGTATAAGTAGGTCTTAGACAAGGATGCGTGATGTCACCGAGATTGTTCATTATATTTATAGATGGGGTTGTAAGAGAAGTGAATGCTAGGGTCTTGGCAAGAGGTGTGGAGTTAAAAGATAAAGAATCACACACAAAGTGGGAGTTGTCACAGTTGCTCTTTGCTGATGACACGGTGCTTTTGGGAGATTCTGAAGAGAAGTTGCAGAGTTTGGTGGATGAATTTGGTAGGGTATGTAAAAAGTGGGAAGTCTGAATGTGTGTGGATGTTGTGCAAATGATAAGAAAGAGATGATTGTGGATGTTATGAATGAGAAGAAGCTGGATGTCCTGGCTTTAAGTGAAACAAAGCTGAAGTGGGTGGGAGAGTTTCAATGGAGAGGAATAAATGGAATTGGGTCAGGGGTTTCAAATAGAGTTAGAGCTAAAGAAGGAGTAGCAATAATATTGAAGGATAAGCTATGGCAGGAAAAGAGGGACTATAAATGTATTAATTCAAGGATTATGTGGAGTAAAATAAAGATTGAATGTGAAAAGTGGGTTATAGTAAGTGTGTATGCACCTGGAGAAGAGAGAAGTGTAGAGGAAAGAAAGAGATTTTGGGAAATGTTGAGTGAATGCGTGGGGAGTTTTGAATCAAGTGTGAGAGTAATGGTGGTTGGGGATTTCAATGCTAAAGTGGGTAAAAATGTTATGGAGGGAGTAGTAGGTAAATTTGGGGTGCCAGGGGTAAATGTAAATGGGGAGCCTTTAATTGAGCTATGTGTAGAAAGAGATTTGGTAATAAGTAATACATATTTTATGAAAAAGATAATAAATAAATATACAAGTTATGATGCAGCACGTAATGGAAGTAGTTTGTTAGATTATGTATTGGTGGATAAAAGGTTGATAGGTAGGCTCCAGGATGTACATGTTTATAGAGGGGCAACTGATATATTGGATCATTATTTAGTTGTAGCTACAGTTAGAGTAAGAGGTAGATGGGAAAAGAGGAAGGTGGCAACAACAAGTAAGAGGTGAAAGTGTATAAACTAAGGGAGGAGGAAGTTCGGGTGAGATATAAGCGACTATTGGCAGAAAGGTGGGCTAGTGCAAAGATGAGTAGTGGGGGGGTTGAAGAAGGTTGGAGTAGTTTTAAAAATGCAGTATTAGAATGTGGGGCAGAAGTTTGTGGTTATAGGAGGGTGGGGGCAGGAGGAAAAAGGAGTGATTGGTAGAATGATGAAGTAAAGGGTGTGATAAAAGAGAAAAAGTTAGCTTATGGGAGGTTTTTACAAAGCAGAAGTGTTATAAGAAGAGCAGAGTATATGGAGAGTAAAAGAAAGGTGAAGAGAGTAGTGAGAGAGTGCAAAAGGAGAGCAGATGATAGAGTGGGAGAGGCACTGTCAAGAAATTTTAATGAAAATAAGAAAAAATTTTGGAGTGAGTTAAACAAGTTAAGAAAGCCTAGGGAAAGTATGGATTTGTCAGTTAAAAACAGAGTAGGGGAGTTAGTAGATGGGGAGATGGAGGTATTAGGTAGATGGCGAGAATATTTTGAGGAACTTTTAACCCTTTGACTGTTTCAGGCCCCTTTCTGAAACTGTCATTCTATGTCGCTAAATATTTGAAAAAAAAAAAATTTTCTTATGAAATGTTAGAGAATCTTTTCCCGATGGTAATGACACCAAAAGTTCGAAATTTGGTCGAAAACTCGTGGATTTACGCTCCCGCGAAGTTAGCGGTCTCGGTGACATATGCGTATCGGCGATTTCGCCGACTTTGAGCCCTATTTTCAGCCAATTCCGTTGTTCCAGTTGACCAAACTCATAGCTATTTCTTTAGAACTCCATTTTATCTATCAGATGAGTACAAGAAACCTCCTATTTACTAATTTGGACTACCCAATATGGTGGTCAGAAATTGGCAATTTGGCCAATTTCACGCAAACTAAAAAAGATGCCAATTTCAAAATAGGGTCCAGAATAAACAATGTAGACATTCTTGGCACTAAAATAACATATCCTCTGTTCATTAGTCACATCTCTAGGCCCATCTTATATTATTATTGCTTTCTATTTTGATTTTTTATTCATACAAAAAAATACAAAATTTACTGTTATGCAGACTACTGCATTATTGTAAAAATGGTATAAATAATATCAGTGCACTAGTGAAAGAATATTAGACTCCCCAGTTGACGTGTATTGGACGTGTGGTGTGATTTGTTTACTCCTGAACATTGGTAAAAATCGAACATTTTCGCTACTTTGAGCTCAGTTTCAAGGGTGTTTTCATCGTCAGAGTAATGAACATCATCTCTATTTCTGTAATATGTTTTCCATTTTATCACCTAAGACCATGAAAACGCAAATACATCGATAAATACTATACGAAAATACACCTCAAATTCGGCGTTTTAATCCAAAAAAACGATAAGTTTTTTTTTTCTCATTACACACTGTGTGCTGCAGGATTTTTTTTATGTGGTGCACACTGACCACACAGACCCATTCTCTAACATGTGGGCCTACCAGCTTTCTTCCGCTTGATTTGAAGCCGCTAGAATTATTGAGTATATATACGTCCGAAACACTGGCTCGTAAGACGTATATATACATCCAAAACAGTCAAAGGGTTAAATGTTGAAGAAGAAAGGGAGGCGGTAATTTCATGCACTGGCCAGGGAGGTATACCATCTTTTAGGAGTGAAGAAGAGCAGAATGTAAGTGTGGGGGAGGTACGTGAGGCATTACGTAGAATGAAAGGGGGTAAAGCAGCTGGAACTGATGGGATCATGACAGAAATGTTAAAAGCAGGGGGGGATATAGTGTTGGAGTGGTTGGTACTTTTGTTTAATAAATGCATGAAAGAGGGGAAGGTACCTAGGGATTGGCATAGAGCATGTATAGTCCCTTTATATAAAGGGAAAGGGGACAAAAGAGATTGTAAAAATTATAGAGGAATAAGTTTACTGAGTATACCAGGAGAAGTGTACGGTAGGGTTATAATTGAAAGAATTAGAGGTAAGACAGAATGTAGGATTGCGGATGAGCAAGGAGGTTTCAGAGTGGGTAGGGGATGTGTAGATCAAGTGTTTACATTGAAGCATATATGTGAACAGTATTTAGATAAAGGTAGGGAAGTTTTTATTGCATTTATGGATTTAGAAAAGGCATATGATAGAGTGGATAGAGGAGCAATGTGGAAGATGTTGCAAGTATATGGAATAGGTGGTAAGTTACTAAATGCTGTAAAGAGTTTTTATGAGGATAGTGAGGCTCAGGTTAGGGTGTGTAGAAGAGAGGGAGACTACTTCCCCGTAAAAGTAGGTCTTAGACAGGGATGTGTAATGTCACCATGGTTGTTTAATATATTTATAGATGGGGTTGTAAAAGAAGCAAATGCTAGGGTGTTTGGGAGAGGGGTGGGATTAAATTATGGGGAATCAAATTCAAAATGGGAATTGACACAGTTACTTTTTGCTGATGATACTGTGCTTATGGGAGATTCTAAAGAAAAATTGCGAAGGTTAGTGGATGAGTTTGGGAATGTGTGTAAAAGTAGAAAGTTGAAAGTGAACATAGAAAAGAGTAAGGTGATGAGGGTATCAAATGATTTAGATAAAGAAAAATTGGATATCAAATTGGGGAGGAGGAGTATGGAAGAAGTGAATGTTTTCAGATACAGTGGACCCCCGCATAGCGAACTTAATCCGTGCAAGAGGGCTGGTCGTTATGCGAAATGTTCGCTATGCGAATTAATTTTCCCCATAAGAAATAATGGAAATAAAATTAATCCGTGCAAGACACCCAAAAGTATGAAAAAAAAATTTTTTTACCACAAAAAAATGTTAATTTTAGTACACACAAACTGAAAAAGGCATGCACAATTACATGACACTTACTTTTATTGAAGATCTGGTGATGATTGATGGGATGGGAGGAGGGGAGAGAGAGTGTTAGTGTTTAGAAGGGGAATCCCCTTCCATTAGGACTTGAGGTAGCAAGTCCTTTTCTGGGGTTACTTCCCTTCTTCTTTTAATGCCACTAGGACCAGCTTCAGAGTCACTGGACTTCTTTCGCACAACATATCTGTCCATAGTGGCCTGTACCTCTCGTTCCTTTATGATTTGTCTAAAGTGGTTCACAACAGTGTCATTGTAACAAGTCACCAGCACGGCTTGCAATAGCTGTGTGAGGGTGATTTTCATCAAAAAAGGTTTGCACTTCAAGCCATTTTGTACACATTTCCTTAATCTTTGAAGTAGGCAATTCCTTCAATTTCTCTCTCCCCTCCTTTGAACCAGTTTCCCCAGGTCTGGCCTCTTGCTCTTGAAGTTGATCTATCAGCTCATCAGTGGTTAGTTCTTCATTGTCCTCCTCCACCAACTCTTCCACATCCTCCCCACTAACCTCCAACCCCAAGGACTTCCCCAATTCCACAATTGATTCCTCAACTGGTATACTACTCCTCTCAGGGTTAGCCTCAAACCCTTCAAAATCCCTTTTGTCTACACATTCTGGCCACAGTTTCTTCCAAGCAGAGTTCAAGGTTCTCTTAGTCACTCCCTCCCAAGCCTTACCTATAAGGTTTACACAATTGAGGATATTAAAGTGATCCTTCCAAAACTCTTTTAGAGTCAATCGAGTGTCTGTGGTCACTTCAAAGCACTTTTGAAACAGAGCTTTTGTGTACAGTTTCTTGAAGTTGGAAATGACCTGCTGGTCCATGGGCTGCAGGAGAGGAGTGGTATTAGGAGGCAAAAACTTCACCTTAATGAAGCTCATGTCCCCATAAAGTCGCTCTGCCACGTCTGTAGGATGACCAGGGGCATTGTCTAACACCAGGAGGCACTTAAGGTCTAATTTCTTTTCAGTTAGGTAATCTTTCACATTGGGGGCAAATGCATGGTGTAACCAGTTATAGAAAAATTCCCTAGTGACCCATGCCTTACTGTTTGCCCTCCACAGCACACACAAATTATCCTTGAGGACATTCTTTTGCCTGAACGCTCTGGGAGTTTCAGAGTGATACACTAATAAAGGCTTAGCTTTGCGATCACCACTAGCATTGGCACACATCAACAAAGTAAGCCTGTCTTTCATAGGCTTATGTCCTGGGAGTGCCTTTTCCTCCTGAGTAATGTAGGTCCTGCTTGGCATTTTCTTCCAGAACAGGCCTGTTTCATCACAATTAAACACTTGTTCAGGTTCCAGTCCTTCAGTTTCTATGTACTCCTTGAATTCCTGCACATATTTTTCAGCCGCTTTGTGGTCCGAACTGGCAGCCTCACCATGCCGTATCACACTATGGATGCCACTACGCTTCTTAAATCTCTCAAACCAACCTTTGCTGGCCTTAAATTCACTCACATCATCACTAGTTGCAGGCATTTTTTTAATTAAATCGTCATGCAACTTCCTAGCCTTTTCACATATGATCGCTTGAGAGACGCTATCTCCTGCTAGCTGTTTTTCATTTATCCACACCAATAAAGAGTCTCTCAACATCTTCCATCACTTGCGATCTTTGTTTCGAAAACACAGTTAAACCTTTGGCAACAACAGCTTCCTTGATTGCCGTTTTCTTGTCCACAATAGAAGCGATGGTTGATTTGGGTTTCTTGTACAACCTGACCAGGTCGGTGATACGTACTCCACTTTCATACTTATCAATGATCTCTTTCTTCATTTCAATGGGTATTCTTACCCTTTGAGGTGTAGGGTTGGCACTAGAAGCTTTCTTGGGGCCCATGGTCACTTATTTTCCACAAACAGCACCGAAAACACTGTAATAATACGAAATATTCCGAGTGTATGCTTGAATGTTACCGCGGAGGCTGGCTGGTAAACAATGGGACGGGCGGCACATGTGAGGCTGGCTGAGGGCGCAGATTGGACGCGTCTCGGACGAAGTTCGCTGAGCGGGTTTTTGTCCACTATGCGGGGCAAAATTTTAGCGAACAAAGCGTTCGCTATGCGGATTGTTCGCTATGCAAGGCGTTCGCTATGCGGGGGTCCACTGTACTTGGGAGTTGACGTGTCGGCGGATGGATTTATGAAGGATGAAGGATGAGGTTAATCAGAATTGATGAGGGAAAAAAAGGTGAGTGGTGCATTGAGGTATATGTGGAGTCAAAAAACGCTATCTATGGAGGCAAAGAAGGGAATGTATGAAAGTATAGTAGTACCAACACTCTTATATGGATGTGAAGCTTGGGTGGTAAATGCAGCAGCGAGGAGATGGTTGGAGGCAGTGGAGATGTCCTGTCTAAGGGCAATGTGTGGTGTAAATATTATGCAGAAAATTTGGAGTGTGGAAATTAAGAAAAGGTGTGGAGTTAATAAAAGCATTAGTCAGAGGGCAGAAGAGGGGTTGTTGAGGTGGTTTGGTCATTTAGAGAGAATGGATCAAAGTAGAATGACATGGAAAGCATATAAATCTATAGGGGAAGGAAGGCGGGGTAGGGGTCATCCTCGAAAGGGTTGGAGAGAGGGGGTAAAGGAGGTTTTGTGGGCGAGGGGTTTGGACTTCGAGCAAGCATGCGTGAGCGTGTTAGGAGTGAATGGAGACGAATGGTACTTGGGACCTGACGATCTGTTGGAGTGTGAGCAGGGTAATATTTAGTGAAGGGATTCAGGGAAACCGGTTATTTTCATATAGTCAGACTTGAGTCCTGGAAATGGGAAGTACAATGCCTGCACTTTAAAGGAGGGGTTTGGGATATTGGCAGTTTGGAGGGATATGTTGTGTATCTTTATACATATATGCTTCTAAACTGTTGTATTCTGAGCACCTCTGCAAAAACAGTGATAATGTGTGAGTGTGGTGAAAGTGTTGAATGATGATGAAAGTATTTTCTTTTTGGGAATTTTCTTTTTTTTTTTTTTGGGTCACCCTGCCTCGGTGGGAGGCGGCCGACTTGTTGAAAAAAAAAAATGTATAAGAAGAAAATTAAAAGTAAATATAGGAAAGAGTAAGGTTTTGAGGATAAAAAGATTAGGTGATGAAAGATTGGATATCAGATTGGAGAGAGAGAGAGTATGGAAAAGGTGAATGTATTCTGATATTTAGGAGTGGATGTGTCAGCAGATGGGTCTATGAAGGATGAGGTGAATCACAGAATTGATGAGGGGAAAAGGATGAGTGGTGCACTTAGGAGTCTGTGGAGACAAAGAACTTTGGCTGTGCAAGCAAACAGGGGAATGTATGAGAGTATAGTTGTACCAACACTCTTGTATGGATGTGAAGCATGGGTGATGAATGATGTAATGAGGAGAAGGGTAGAGGCATTGGAGATGTCATGTCTGAGGGCAATGTGTGGTGTGAATATAATGCAGAGAATTCGTAATTCGGAAATTAGGAGAAGGTGTGGGATTACCAAAACTATTATCTAGAGGGCTGAGGAGGGGTTGTTGAGGTGGTTCGGACATGTAGAGAGAATGGAACAAAACAAAATGACTGAGTGTATAAATCTGTAGTGGAGGGAAGGCAGGGTAGAGGTCATCCTAGGAAGGGTTGGAGGGAGGGGGTGAAGGAAGTTTGGTGTGCGAGGGGCTTGGGCTTCCAGCAAGCATGTATGAGCGTATTTGATAGGAGTGAATGGAGACATGGTTTTTAATACTTGACGTGCTGTTGGAGTTGAGCAAAGTAACATTAATGAAGGGATTCAGGGAAACCGGCAGGCTGGACGTGAGTCCTGGAGATGGGAAGTACAGTTTCTACACTCTGAAGGAGGGGTGTTAATGTTGCTGTTTTATAACTGTAGTGTAAAGCACCCCTCTAGCAAGACAGTGATGGAGTGAATAGTGATGAAAGTTTTTCTTTTTTGGGGCACCCTGCCTTGGTGGGAATCGGCCAATGTGTTAATAAAAAAAAAATGTTAGTGCTATTGGTCTGTAGTTCTTTGCTATTGCTTTACTGCCCCCTTTGTGGAGAGGAGCTATGTCTGTTGTTTTTAGTAACTGTAGGACAACCCCCAGTGTCCATGTTCCCTCTTCATAGGATGTTAAAAGTACGTGATAGGGGCTTCTTGCAGTTCTTGATGAACATGGAGTTCTATGAGTCTGACCCTGGGGCAGTGTGCATGGGCATGTCATTTATCACCTGTTCAAAGTCATTTGGCATCAGGATAACATCAGCTAGGCTTGTGTTTACCTAATTCTGTGACTCTCTCATAAAAAATTCATTTAGATCTTCGACTCTCAGTCTGGTTAGCGGCTTGCTAAAAACTGAGTCATATTGGGACTTGAGTAGCTCACTCATTTCCTTGCTGTCATCTGTGTAGGACCCATCTTGTTTGAGTAGGGGCCCAATGCTGGATGTTGTTCTCGACTTTGATTTAGCATAAGAAAAGAAATACTTTGGGTTTCTTTTGATTTCATTTATGGCTTTTAGTTCTCCCGCGATTCCTGACTCCTATAAGATTCCTTTAGCTTTAGTTCGATGTTTGCTATTTCTCTGACCAGTATCTCCCTACGCATTGCAGATATATTGGCCTCTTTTAGCCGCTCTTATTCTTTTCCTTCGCCTGTAAAGGGAGTGCCTGTCTCTTTCTGTTTTATATCTACTATTCCTTTTTCTTAAAGGAATATGCCTTGAGCATACATCGAGTGCCACAGAGTTAATCTGTTCTAGGCATAAGTTGGGGTCTGTGTTGCTTAGGCTATCTTCCCAGCTTATATCATTTAGGACTTGGTTTACTTGGTCCCACTTTATGTTCTTGTTATTGAAGTTGAATTTGGTGAAGGCTCCCTCTTAACTGATCCCATTTCGTCGGTCTGGGGCTCCGCGCATACATGTCTGAACCTCGAATATGTTGTGATCTGAGTATATTGTTTTTTGATATGGTGACATTTCATATCAGATCATCAGTGTTAGTGAAGATGAGGTCCAGTGTATTCTCCAATCTAGTAAGCTCTATTATTTGTTGGTTTAAGGTGAATTTTATGCAGAGATTTAAAAGCTCGTGTGTGTGTGAGTTCTCATCTGAGCTGCCTCTTGGTGTTATCACTGCAACAACATTATTTGCTATATTCCTCCATTTTAGGTGCCTTAAGTTGAAATCCCCCAGGAGCAAGATGTTGGGGGCAGGAGCTGGAAGATTTTCCAGACAGTGGTCAATTTTCAACAGCTGTTCCTGGAATTGTTGGGACATTGCATCCGGAGGCTTGTAAACTACTACAATGACCAGATTTTGCTTCTCGCTCTTTACTGCTAAAACTTCAACTACATCATTTGAGGCATTTAACAGTTCTGAGCAAATAAGTGACTGCGATATACAGGCCAACCCCCCCCATCTTTTTGCCTGTTCACTCTCTCGCATCTGTATAGGTTGTAACCTTGGATCCATATTTCGTTGTCCAAGTGATCCTTTATGTAGGTCTCTGTGAAAGCCATGAACATTGCATTTGCCTCTTCAAGCAGTCCACGGATAAAAGGTATTTTGTTGTTTGTTGCTGGCTTTAGACCCTGTATATTTGCAAAGAAGAATGTCATCAGATTGGTGGTACTGGGGGGGTATTTTTTTTCCCGGCACTAATATCTGTATCTGTTGGTTTGGAGTGGAAGCCAGCGACTGTGGTTCCACTCCAGGAAGGATGGGATTTGGTGTATGATTTCTGCCATTTCCTGCCTTCTTTTTTTTTCCTTCCTGGCACTAAAAACTCTCTCTTGAGTGGCTGTGGCTTCCCAGGTTTTCCGATGGTCGGAATGTTTTGTATCTTTTTGTCCCCTTTAGATGGTGTGCCTGGCAATATAAGTTATAGCACTATCATGTACATTTTCTAAATTCATGTAACAAAACATTACTTACCTTTTTCTAAGTATTTTTTGCTTGTATGCATACATACATACTTTAAAGTAAACAGTGGTCTACACTTCCCATTGCCTTCCTGTTCCTCTGTAATTATAGTTTTTTCCATTCATTACTACTATTTAATTCACTCAATTATCACACTATCACGTTTTAATATTTTAGAAAAATCTCTATTTATTTCTCTTTGATTTTTTTCATTATTTCAGGAGAATAAAGCTAAAAATGGAGAGAAGCCAAAACTAGTAAAACCTGGCACTAATACGTCAGCACCTATATACCAGTGGCCTAAGCAACGGAAGACATAGCCATTGGCAGTAACCATCTTATCTAATTTTCTTAGTGTTATAAAACCTTATATGAGGTATAATTAAATTATCAAGTAAGTTTTATGAAAGTTTTCATAATAAAAAATGGCAAACCTTTTTGTATTCATTTTTTTTTGTGATTTATTTACTTCGTTCATTTAGCTTTTACACAATTAAAGAAAATTATTCTACTATTGGACTACAGTGTTGACATTCTCTGCTGAAAGCAGTGTATGTCAACAGAAACCTGCATTGTTAAGTCACAGTTGTGACTCGACAGTGCAGACTTGATGTTGGTCCAGGACTGATGGAAATGTCAAGGTTCCTCTCCTAAGTCCCCTCCATGGAGCATCCTTGAAGGCAGGGAGGGGCATTTGATCCAAGGAATGGGACCTGTGCTTCCCTCCCTTGGATCAAACCTGAATACCTCCCATTCCCCCAGGCACTTATGATCCCTACAGGTTTAGCACTTCCTTGATATGAGTCATTTAAAACGGCAACTTTGCGGTGTATTTTTGTATGGTTTTTATGGTTATACTCTCAATTGGTCTTACTTAATAGAATGGAAGATATATTACAGAAATAGAATGATTTTCATTACTTTCAGGACTGAAAGTAGTTTGCAATTGAGCTCAAAGTAGGAGAAATGTTCAATTTTTGCCAATAATGGATTATTGGCAAAAATTGAACACAAATGTCACTCTTCCAACTGACCAGTCTAATATGCATTTAGGAATGCACCGACATTATTTACACAATTGTTACAATAATGCAGTAGTCTGCATAACAGTAAATCTATTTTGTGCAAATAAAAATTCAAAATGGAAAGCGTAATATAAGGCCTGAGGACATAACTAATGAAATATTTTTTTAGTGCCAGGAATGTTGACATTGTTTATTCTGAACCCTATTTTTAAATTGGCATTTTTTTAATTTTGTGTGAAATTTACCAAATTACCAGTTTCTGATCACTTTATTGGGTAGTTGAAATAGGTAAGTAGGCAGTTTCTTGTACTCGGTCAATAGAATAGAAGGAATACTATTGAAGTAGCTATGAGTTTGGTCAACTGGAACAATGGAATTGGCCGAAAGTAGGGCTCTTAAGTGGGCAAAATTGCCGATGCGTAAATATTGCTGAGACTGCTAACTTTGCAAGAGCGTAATCCCACAAGTTTTTCATCAAATTTCGTACTTTTTGTTTCATTACCTTCAGAAAAAGATTCTTCCTTTCCTAGATGTACATGTCCACCGCTCGGCTTCAGGTTTTTCTTTTTCCGCTTATCGCAAGCCTGTGCACAGTGGCATGTACATTCACTAGTTTTCTTACCATATTCCCTCTGTCAAGAAAAGTGTTCTTATTTCTCTCTGTCCCCGTGCCTTTTGCATTTGTGACCCTCAGGTCCTTGAATCAGATATTTCCACTCTTCGTAATTCGTTCTATTGTCTTGGCTACCCTTCTGATTTCATAAACTGCGTTCTCATGTGCTGAACAGACTTTCTTCTCCCAGACCCTTATATTTCCAATCTTTCTAATCTTAATTCTGTTTTTTAGACATCAAACTTTCTTTTTGCCAAACTAACACCCATTGCAGAAATCAAGTTCATACTTCTCCCCCTGCTATAGATGCCCCTGGCATCTACTGTATTTAAGAACATAAGAAAGAAGGAACACTGCAACAGGCCTACTGATCCATGCAGAGCAGGTCCATGACACCCCCCCCCCCAGATTAGCCCAATGACCCACCCAGTCTGGTCACCTCCACTCAAGGAAGGAGCACGGCACCAGACCCAGCAACACAAGCTAGTCAGGTCCAACTCACACCCATCCACACCCACTCTTTATCTAACCTATTTTTAAAACTACACAACATTTTAGCGTGAATAGCTGTATTCGAGAGTTTGTTTCACTCATCCACAACTCTATTACCAAACCAGTGCTTTTCTATATCCTTCCTGAATCTGAATTTTTCCAATTTGAAACCATTGCTGCGAGTCCTGTCTTGGCTGGAAATTTTCAGCACGCTATTTACATCCCCTGTATTTATTCCTGTTTTCCATTTATACACCTCGATCATATCCCCCCTAATTCTACGCCTTTTGAGAGAGTGCAGATTCAGGGCCCTCAGTCTATCCTCATAGGGAAGATTTCTGATACATGGGATCATCTTTGTCATCCTCCTCGATACGTTTTCCAGAGCATTTATATCCATTCTGTAATACGGTGACCAGAACTGAGCAGCATAGTCTAAATGAGGCCTAACCAAGGATATATAGAGTTGAAGAACAACCTGAGGAGTTCTATTATTTATACTTCTAGATATGAAGCCAGGAATTCTGTTAGCTTTATTGCAAACACTTGGTTTTAGATTACTACTAACCAGAACTCCTAAATCCTTTTTGCAATCAGTAGTATTAAGATCTACATTATTTAGTTTATATATGGCATGGTTATTTACCTGTCCAACATTTAGAACTTTGCATTTGTCATTGCCATTGAAATTGGCAATTATCTGGTCCGTATTTCTCCGGGGCTCCATCTCTGCCCCTCATTTATTTCCTCAAAGTCTGCCAGAGAGTTAGCACCTTGGACGTTTCTTCTCTCAGAGAAGAACAGTGTAATGTGCCTTTTACACTTCAGGAACCCGAGGCAACACACTTAGCTTGCCGATCATCGGCAGCTGGGCCTGACGACATTCATATTTGTATGTTACAACATTTACATCAGTCAGCCCTTGCAGTCCTCTTATGCCTTTTCAATCTTATTTGGTCACAAGGAGTTCTTCCACAGCTGTGAAAATCTGCCATTGTTCTCCCTTTCCGCAAACCGGGTACTACGGGACATGAAGCCTCCCACTATCGTCCCATCGCTCTTACCAGTGCAGTTTGCAAAGTGATGGAACGTCTGGTAAATAAACGTTTAATGTGGTATTTAGAGACACACAACAGTCTCTCCACTCGTCAATATGGCTTTCGTAAGGGCCGTTCTACCATAAACCCCTTACTACGTTTGGATACGTATGTTCGTAATGCCTTTGCGAATAACCACTTGGTTATTGCCATATTTTTTGACCTTGAGAAGGAGGTATAATATTTTGGCCCAAGCCCACTCCTTAGGCCTCCGAGGCAATCTACCATCTTTCCTTAAGAACTTTTTAACTGACAGACATTTCCGTGTTCGAGTCAGTAATGTGCTCTCCCCGGACTTTATCCAAGCTGAAGGTGTCCCTCAGGGATGTGTTCTGAGCACAACACTTTTTCTCCTTGCTATAAGTGATTTGGCCTCTGTTCTTCCATCCAATATTTGGTCATCACTCTATGTAGATGACTTCGCTATTGCTTGTGCAAGCTCTGACTGTCACCTCATTACAGTTTCTCTCCAACATGCGGTCGACCATGTTTCTAATTGGGCCACCACGCATGGGTTTAAATTTTCCAGTACCAAAACTCGCCAAATTACTTTCACTAGACGCTCTGTCATCTCCGATCATCCTTTGTACCTCTATGGCTCCCGTATCCCTGAACGTGATACAGTCAGGTTTCTAGGCCTTCTCTTTGACCGTAGGTTATCCTGGAAACCCCACATTGCCTCTCTAAAGGCAACTTGTCACAGCCGGCTAAACCTTCTTAAGACCCTTGCTCATCTCTCATGGGGAGCTGATCGTCGAACTCTCCTTCACCTACATTCAGCCCTCATTTTATCGAAACTCGATTATGGTGACCAGATCTATTCAGCGGACTCTCCTGCTACTGTCTCTAGCCTTAACCCCATCCATCACCAAGGATTACGTTTGTGCCTTGGTGCTTTTCGCTCTTCCCCTGTTGAGAGCCTCTATGCAGAAGCAAATGTTCCATCCTTGTCTGATCGCCGTGATGCCCATTGCCTTCGCTACTATGTGCGCTCTCACGATCTCCGCAATCCTTCCATTTATAGAATGGTCACTGATATAAGTAGACATTCTTTATTTGTTCGCCGCCCCTGTTTGCTCCGTCCCTTCTCTCTTCGCCTACATTCGCTCTTGTCTTCCCTTCAGTTACCGCCTTTATATGTTCATGTAGCATCTCACTTTTCCCTACCCCCTGGGAAGTTCCAGCTGTTCAGGTCTGTTCTTTCTCACTCCCTTGTTCGAAAGCCCAACTGCCTACGGTGGCTTCCCGCTCTCTTTTTCTTGACCACTTCCACTCTCATTTTCATGCCATCACAGTGTACACAGATGGCTTTAAATCTTCTCATGGCGTTGGATTCGCAGCAGCATTTCCGGACAGCATTGTGCGAGGACATTTCCTATCTTCGGCTAGCATTTTTACTGCTGAATTGTATGCCATTCTTGCAGCACTTATTCGTATCGCATCTATTATGCCTGTGTCATCATTTGTGGTTGTCTCAGACTCCCTCAGTGCTCTACAGGTTATATGGAAATTTGATACACCTCACCCCCTAGTTCTCCGTATCCAACTTTGGCTATGCCGTATCTCTACCAAGCATGAAGATATTGTTTTTTGTCGGGTCCCTGGTCATGTTGACGTACAGGGCAATGAACAGGCAGACACTGCTGTGCGGTCAGCAGTACTTGACCTACCAATTTCATATAGAGGTGTTCCATTTCTGGACTATTTTGCTGTAATAGCTACCCACCTTTGCACCCGTTGGCAACAACGTTGGTCTGCTCTGCTCAATAACAAACTTTGTTCTATTAAACCGAGTACAGTGGAACCTCAAAAATCGAACATATCAAATATCGAACGTTTCGAAAATAAGACCATTTTTTCGGACAAACTGTGTCCCAATTATCGAACGCGCCTCTAATTTCGGACCGCCAGGTACGGGACCTGTCCGCTGGCCCGCTCTGTCCGTGTCCCCGTGCAGGCGCTGTGAGCAGTCTAGCTTTGTTTATGCTTGAGTGAACACTAACCTGCGCTCTCATTCACACATTTTACGATTATTTCGTTGTGTTTAGTGCTTGTGGGACTGTGAAATAAGCTGCCATGGGCCCAAAGAAACTTGCTAGAGGTACCCCTGTGGTAAAGAAAGTGAGAAACACCATAGATGTGAAGAAGGAAATAATACAGAAGTATGAGATTGAAGTGAGACTTGTTGAGCTTGCCAGGATGTACAGAGGACTGTGGACAGTTATTTTGTGAGACAGAAACAGACGACTGTGGACAGTTATTTTGTGAGAGAGAAACAGACGACTGTGGAGTTATTTTGTGAGACAGAAACAGACGACTGTGGAGTTATTTTGTGAGACAAACAGACGATTGTGGACAGTTATTTTGTAAGAGAGAAACAGACGACTGTGGAGTTATTTTGTGAGACAGAAACAGACGACTGTGGAGTTATTTTGTGAGACGAACAGACGATTGTGGACGGTTATTTTGTGAGACAGAAACAGACGACTGTGGAGTTATTTTGTGAGACGAACAGACGATTGTGGACGGTTATTTTGTGAGACGAACAGACGATTGTGGACGGTTATTTTGTGAGACAGAAACAGATGACTGTGGAGTTATTTTGTGAGACAGAAACAGATGACTGTGGAGTTATTTTGTGAGATAAACAGACGATTGTGGACAGTTATTTTGTGAGACAGAAACAGATGACTGTGGAGTTATTTTGTGAGACAAACAGACGATTGTGGAGAGTTATTTTGTGAGACAGAAACAGACGACTGTGGACAGTTATTTTGTGAGACAGAAACAGACGACTGTGGACAGTTATTTTGTGAGACAAACAGACGATTGTGGACGGTTATTTTGTGAGACAGAAACAGATGACTGTGGACAGTTATTTTGTGAGACTGGGGTCCAGTGACTCTCAAGCTGGTCCTAGTGGCATTACAATACAGAGAAGGGAAGCAACCCCAGAGAGGGCTTTGATACCGGAAGTCCTCATGGAGGGGGATTCTCCTTCCAAACACTAACCCCAACTCCCTCTCTCCTCCTCCCTATCTTCCAGATGTCATCACCAATCTTCAATAAAGGTAAGTAAAAATGTTATTTTATATTACTATACATAATTAAAGACTATATCATTTGTTGTGTGTATGTAAAACTGTAATTGATCTCTATAAAATGTTTTTTTTTTTTTGTGAATATTTTTGGGTTTCTGAAACGGATTAATTGTATTTCCATTATTTCTTATGGGAAATATTGCTTCGAATTTCAGACTTTTCGAATTTAGAACTAGCTCCTGGAATGGATTAAGTTCGATTTTTGAGGTTCCACTGTATAGGTTACTGGCCGTCTTCTTGTCACCAGTGTTGAGGTTGGGAGACTACTCTCTCCCGCCTTCGCATTAGCCATACTCGTCTTAATCATGGACATCTCATGGAGAGGCGCCCTGCTCCTTTCTGTGAGAATTGTCAGGTTCCATTATCGGTCAGCCACATTCTGTTAGACTGCCCAATTTATCAACGAGCACGCAGAATTTACTTCCAACGTCATCTCCGCTCTACTACTCTCTCTTTACCTTCCCTTCTCGCTGATGGACCCACCTTTCATCCGGACTCTCTCATTGACTTTTTGACAACAGCTGACTTACTCCACAAACTATGATGATACCTTCAGCCCTTTCTACCTCAATCTCTTGCTACCCCCTACCCCCGTACTATCCCCTGCCCCGCTGTTTTCTGTAACCTACTAATCATCCCTCCCACCTTCTGCTGCCCGATACCCTCGCTTCCTTCCCTACCCTGCAGCACTGTATAGCTCTTGTGGCTTAGCGCTTCTTTTTTATTATAATAATAATAATTTGCATTTGTCAATATTAAACTGCATCTGCCACTTCTCCGACCATTGCATCAGTCTATTCAAATCTCCTCTTCTCCTTTCCAATACTTTGGTGAGAGTGGCCGCTCTCTTTCTGACAGATTTGAAGAACACAAAAAAAAGTATTAGGCTTGCCAACACCAGTACGTAATGCTCTTTTGTCATGCTAGAGATCACAATCATCCTATTGATTGGTCCTCTGCTAAAACTGTCTACCCTACCTCTAGCCTTCACAGTTGTCTCTTGTTGAAGCATCCCTTATACACAACTTTTCTTGTATGAATCTTAGTCCTGTCTTTGCCTCTTTTGCCTTCCTTTCTCATTACATTGTTAATTGCTCCAAACTTCAGAGCACTTGTAACCTGACATGATCCTTTCTACTTTCCCTACCTCTTCACCTTTCCTATTTTTTTTTCCTTTTTCTGTCTTTTCCTTTCTTCTGCCTAAAAGTATGTTCTGTCCTTCAGTTTTTTTCCTCCATGTTTTTGGTCCTACTCCTTGTGGGCCCTTAGCTCTCCTACAGTGCTCCTTTTTCTTGTCCTTAGACTAACCCCACTTCTGTGACTACCATTCCATTTCTAATACTATTGCTACTACCATTACTATTTCCTCCCTTCACCCTTCACCCTCCTTTCTCTTGTGCTGCTAAAATACTATCCCTACTTTCTGCTATCACTATTACTTCTACTACCAGCCTTACCACTACTGGAGTTTACCTGGATAGGGTTTTGGGGGTCAACGCCCCCGCGGCCCAGTCTGAGACCAGGCCTCATGGTGGATCAGGGTCTGATCAACCAGGCTGGCCGCACACAAGCTGACATACGAACCACAGCCCGGTTGATCAGGTACTGACTTTAGGTGCCTGTCTAGTGCCTTCTTGAAGACAGCCAAGGGTCTATTGGTAATCCCCCTTATGTATGCTGGAAGGCAATTGAACAGTCTTGGGCCCCGGACACTTAATGTGTTGTCTCTGTGTACTCATGGCACCCCTGCTTTTCATCGGGGGAATGTTGCACCTTGCTGAGTCTTTTGCTTTCATAGGGAGTGATTTTCGTGTGCAGGTTTGGTACCAATCCCTCCAGGACCTTCCAAGTGTATATTATCATGTATCTCTCTCACCTGCATTCGCGGGAATATGGATCAAGGACCTTCAACCGTTCCCAGTAGTTTAGGTGCCTTATCGTACTTCTGTGTGCCGTGAAAGTTCTTTGTACACTCCCCAGGTCTGCAATGTTGCCAGCCTTGAAGGGGGGCGTTAGTGTACAGCAGTATTCCAGCCTAGAGAGCACAAGCGATTTGAAGAGAATCATAGGCTTGGCGTCCCCAGTTTTGAAGGTTCTCATTATCCATCCTATCATTTTCCTAGCAGATGAGGTAGATACATTGTTGTGGTCTTTGAAGGCAAGATCCTCTGACATTATCACTCCCAGGTCCTTCACATTACTTTTCCACTCTATTGTATGGTTAGAATTTGTTGTATACCCTGACACATTTTTAATTTCTTCAAGTTTCCCATATCTGAGTAGTTGAAATTTCTCCTCGTTGAACTTCATGTTGTTTTGAGTGGCCCATTCGAAGATTTGGTTGATGTTTGCTTGGAGTCTCGCAGTGAATCGATGGAGGTCACTGCCATGGTAATTCGGGTGTCATCCGCAAAGGAAGACACGTAGCTATGGCTTACATCTCTGTATGTCAGAAATGAGGATGAGGAATAGAATTGGAGCAAGTACTGTGTCTTGTGGAACAGAGATTTTTACCATGGCTGCCTGGGGCTTTACTGTGTTTACTATTACTCTTTGTGTTCTATTTGTCAGGAAGTTGTAGATCCATCTACCAACTTTTCCCATTATTCCACTACTATTTCCTCCTCAAATGGTCCAAGTCGGACCAAAACATAGTTGTAAGCTTTTTCTCTCTGTGCTGGTTAACTGTGTATTTTTCTAGTCATGGTATTGTGCCTTTCTGTTCTTTCTAATTGTCCTTGTCTGATACACACAGATAAGAGTAGGTAGATCTCAGCATAAAGCCTGTGTATGAACTTTCAAGTCATCTGCTATGTCTTTCCCATGTATTATTATGCATATTAATAGGGAAATACTTAACCCCTGGGGGTCCTAAAACACCTTATGAATTCAGAATAGGAAGCAATCAGATTTGATTAGAAGTTGAGGGTAGCTCCAATTCCATTGATCAAAAGCCTTCACCAGTGTCAAGAAACCAACTTTGATATTAATTCTTCATCTGCAACTAACCACAACCATTACATTACACCACAGTGCTATATCTCCTATACAGGTTGTGCACTTTAATAATGTGAATATAATAGTTACATGTGGCAGATGTGGTTTACACTTATGCAAACCTAATTTAAAGTAGGCATCCACAATGTAGAGTGAATGGAGCGAAACAGAATGACTTCAAGGTGTGTATCAGTCTGTAGTGGAAGGAAGGCGGGGTAGGGGTCGGCCTAGGAAAGGTTGGAGGGAGGGGGTAAAGGAGGTTTTGTGTGCGAGGGGCTTGGACTTCCAGCAGGCATGAGTGAGCGTGTTTGATAGGAGTGAATGGAGACAAATGGTTTTTAATACTTGACGTGCTGTTGGAGTGTGAGCAAAGTAACATTTATGAAGGGGTTCAGGGAAACCGGCAGGCCGGACTTGAGTCCTGGAGATGGGAAGTACAGTGCCTGCACTCTGAAGGAGGGGTGTTAATGTTGCAGTTTAAAAAGTGTAGTGTAAAGCACCCTTCTGGCAAGACAATGATGGAGTGAATGATGGTGAAAGTTTTTCTTTTTCGGGCCACCCTGCCTTGGTGGGAATCGGCCAGTGTGTTAATAATAAAAATAAAAAATCCACAATTTAATGTCAAAGATATTTTATCAACACAAGTTCACCAGTAATATTTTTATGGGTAACCACTAAACATAGTGTCACACAGTATCTGGGATATAGGATGCAGTCAGGTTTGATCTGAAGGGTAGGTAGGGTACTGCCAAAGACACTTCACTAGCACTAAAGCACCTCATCTTGAATTTAATGGTGATTTAACTTGGTATTATATTATTTATGTCAAGTGTTTCATTCTTTGTTGATTTACTTTTTTATATTTTTTATACCTGCAAGCACTGAATGACTTAATTTGCCAGAATGATCCAAAAGTGTCACTATTACCACTACCCCACCTCAAGCAGTGCTGTACAGCCCTTTTAGGTTCCACTTAACTTGACTTAAGAAATCGTAATGACACGATTGCAAATAAACCATACCCCCGGCCGGGATTGAACCCACGGTCATAGAGTCTCAAAACTCCAGCCTGTCGCGTTAGCCACTAGACCAGCTAGCCACATAAGATTCATCCAACTAGGTATATTTCTACACCATAGGAAGGTTAGCACAGGCACCTCTGTGACCACAAATGCGGCTAGCTGGTCTAGTGGCTAACGCGACGGGCTGGAGTTTTGAGACTCTATGACCGCGGGTTCAATCCCGGCCGGGGGTATGGTTTATTTGCAATCGTGTCATTACGATTTCTTAAGTCATGTTGACAGCAGTGAAGGGACTTGAGCTAGAGTTCGTCACGGCCACGCTAGCTGGAGATTCGTCTGTAAAAACTTGCATTTGTGGTCACAGAGGTGCCTGTGCTAACCTTCCTATGGTGTAGAAATATACCTAGTTGGATGAATCTTATGTGGCTAGCTGGTCTAGTGGCTAACGCGACGGGCTGGAGTTTTGAGACTCTATGACCGCGGGTTCAATCCCGGCCGGGGGTATGGTTTAGGTTCCACTTAAATTGATGGTGATAACAGTACCCCACCCTGAAGTAGCATTCATCATCGAATATAACCTCCTTGAAGATCAACAGTAATAAGAATTTTACATAATCAGATGATACCATGATTAACAATAGAGGTCCCTTTATGTTGGTGAGAGGTTTGTGATCTAAGAAAACTGACCTGGCCTCAGTATCCTTGGATTGCACCTGATTTCTTCCTATTCCTTAGTTGTATGATGCAGGTTTAGCATTTCCTCTTCAATTAAACTGTAATATTTAAAAACATTTATAATAATTGAAGTACTTAAGTACTGTAAATGAGAAGGTTCTTTTTGTTATTTTTATAATTTGAAATGATAAAAAAAAGCAACATTTTTCCCAACATTCAACTAGTCGTCACAGAGTATAAATACAACTAAAAGTAAAATTAGCAGCTAAATTAAATTTTCAGTTTTATTATAAAGTAAAACAGGTACATTCACATTTTCACCTACAATTGGCAAGATTCCCAGCTTTAATTATAAAAGCTTAGGAAGCACTTAACTATGGACAAATCATCTGCAGTCACTTGCATACAATACGGTTTATCTTCTTTCCCATAAGCTAGTAGTAAAAAAAAAAATTATGTCCAATAACGAGCATTTACCTGCTATGTATTATCACATAGGAGTAGAGAACAGAAAAAACTTAACATTGTCCAAGAATGAACTAAAGTTTCCTGTGCACTAAAATGAGAAACTTTCTCCAGCTTACAAAATAATTAAATAATTTGTTACATACAGTAATTCTATACCTGAATTAAATTTGCTTTCATGATTTGTATGATTTTTTGCTTGAGTAGATGACCATGAAAAACAAATATAAAGCAGTTGAAGATAACAGGTTGGTTTTTAACCCCTTGACTGTCGCAACCCCCAATCCTGAGGGGTCTCCTGGTGTCGCAAAATTTAAAAAAAAAAAAATATATTTTTTCTCATGAAATGATAGAGAATCTTTTCCCGATTGTAATGACACCAAAAAAAAAACAAAATTTGATGGAAAACTGACGGAATTATGCTTTCGCGAAGTTAGCGACCTCGGTGATATTTACAAATCGGCGATTTCGCCCACTTTGAGCCCTATTTTCAGCTAATTCCGTTGTTCCAGTCGACCAAACTCATAGCTATTTCTTTAGAACTCTATTTTGTCTATCGATTGAGTACAAGAAACTGCTCATTTACCGATTTCAACTACCCAATAATATGGTCAGAAATTTGCAATTTGGCCAATTTCAGGAAAATTAAAAAATATGACAATTTCAAAATAAGGTCCAGAATGAACAATGCAGACATTCCTGACTCTAAAATAACATTTTCTTTGTTCATCAGTCATGTCTTCAGGCCCCTCTGATATTACTCTTGCTTTCTATTTTGAATTTTTATTCAAACAAAAAATAGAAGACTTACTATTATGCAGACTACTGTAATACTGTAATAATTGTATAAATAACATCAACCAATTCATGACTGCATAGTAAAATGGCTAGTTGGACATTTATTGGACAATGACATCATTTGTTTACTTTTGAACATTGGCAAAAATCAAACATTTCCCCTACTTTGAGCTCCATTTCCAGGTTCTTTTTATAGTAAAATCAATCAAAATCACCTCTATTTCTATAATATGTTTTCCATTCTATCAAATGAGACCAAGAAAACGAGAATACAACCATAAATACTATACGAAAATAGACCACAAAGTCGGCATTTTCATTAAAAAAACGGTCAAAGTTTTTTTTTTCTCATGCACTACGTGCTCCAGGATTTTTTTTTATATGGTGCACACTGACCACACAGACCCATTCTCTCACATGTGGGCCTACCAGCTTTCTCCTGCTTGATTTGAAGCCGCTAGAATTTATGAGTATATATACGTGGCGGATGTTGCAGGTGTATGGTGTAGAAGGTAGGTTACTGAAAGCAGTGAAGAGTTTTTACGAGGATAGTGAGGCTCAAGTTAGAGTATGTAGGAAAGAGGGAAATTATTTCCCAGTAAAAATAGGCCTTAGACAAGGATGTGTGATGTCACCGTGGTTGTTTAATATATTTATAGATGGGGTTGTAAGAGAAGTAAATGCGAGGGTCTTGGCAAGAGGCGTGGAGTTAAAAGATAAAGAATCACACATAAAGTGGGAGTTGTCACATTTGCTCTTTGCTGATGACACCGTGCTCTTGGGAGATTCTGAAGAGAAGTTGCAGAGATTGGTGGATGAATTTGGTAGGGTGTGCAAAAGAAGAAAATTAAAAGTGAATACAGGAAAGAGTAAGGTTATGAGGATAACAAAAAGATTAGGTGATGAAAGATTGGATATCAGATTGGAGGGAGAGAGTATGGAGAAGGTGAATGTATTCAGATATTTGGGAGTGGACGTGTCAGCGGATGGGTCTATGAAAGATGAGGTGAATCATAGAATTGATGAGGGGAAAAGGGTGAGTGGTGCACTTAGGAGTCTGTGGAGACAAAGAACTTTGTCCTTGGAGGCAATGAGGGGAATGTATGAGAGTATAGTTTTACCAACGCTCTTATATGGGTGTGAAGCATGGGTGATGAATGTTGCAGCGAGGAGAAGGCTGGAGGCAGTGGAGATGTCATGTCTGAGGGCAATGTGTGGTGTGAATATAATGCAGAGAATTCGTAGTTTGGAAGTTAGGAGGAGGTGCGGGATTACCAAAACTGTTGTCCAGAGGGCTGAGGAAGGGTTGTTGAGGTGGTTCGGACATGTAGAGAGAATGGAGCGAAACAGAGTGACTTCAAGAGTGTATCAGCCTGTAGTGGAAGGAAGGCGGGGTAGGGTTCGGCCTAGGAAAGGTTGGAGGGAGGGGGTAAAGGAGGTTTTGTGTGCGAGGGGCTTGGACTTCCAGCAGGCATGCGTGAGCGTGTTTGATAGGAGTGAATGGAGACAAATGGTTTTTAATACTTGACGTGCTATTGGAGTGTGAGCAAAGTAACATTTATGAAGGGGTTCAGGGAAACCGGCAGGCCAGACTTGAGTCCTGGAGATGGGAAGTACAGTGCCTGCACTCTTAAGGAGGGGTGTTAATGTTGCAGTTTAAAAACTGTAGTGTAAAGCACCCTTCTGGCAAGACAGTGATGGAGTGAATGATGGTGAAAGTTTTTCTTTTTCGGGTCACCCTGCCTTGGTGGGAATCGGCCAGTGTGATAATAATAATAGTAATAAAATATACATCAAACACGGTACCTCGTAAGACGTATATATACGGCCGCGACAGTCAAAGGGTTAACAAAACAAAACCATCACAACCGAAACGTTGTCGTAAGCTTCTCTCTCTTATGTGCGGGTTATTTGTGTAGCTTCATAAAATAGTTATATTTAAATGATTGATAAAACATTGTGTACAAGTATTTGATCCAAATTAGTAATCCCTTAAGTGTGTTAATTGAATAAATAGTTCTTTGCCAGATTTTACTTGTACTAATGGTGGCTTTTCACACAGTACAACATTGTAAAATAGTAAAACAGTTAAATCAAGACAGTGTTTTTAATGTAACTACTGAGATCCAGTTAATGAGAAGATTATATCAATTGTAATGCTTAATACACAATGATACAGAGTGAATCTCATAAAATACATCCAGTAGTAAAAGATCCTTTAAATTACCTGTGAAATATACAACTTACACTATACTTTCATTGACACTCAAAACAGGAGTAGTTGATTATCTTGTGCACTTGCTTCACAGACTAATGTGCTGTATGTAGCCTTGGGGCAAAATAACAATGAATCTCATGTTATGCAAGGTACTTAAAGACAAAGTGAATGAAAAAATGTAAATAGGTTTTTCCTTAACACTGAGGCTGTGGAATTTGCCTCATTGAATTAATAGGTTGTGAGCAATAACAGGCAGTGGTACTATCTTGATAAGCCCCTTGAGCAAGGCTAAAATATAATTCAAGAATAGAGCAAGAAGTTAAACCTAAGTCAAGCCACCAACTAATCAGTAGAGTAAATTAATTTTAGTGGTTTATCTAGGCACCACAGACTTTTATATAGGGAAATTCAGGCATTGAAATGTTGAATCTGAGGTTGTATCATTAGCTGAACTTCCAAGCATCTAAATACCACTGAACTGCAAAGAATCTCTGTATGTTCACATGGCTGTTGGTTCTCCTTAATGTTAGGCTTCTTGAAGGATCCCATATCCAATCAGTCCTTATGCTGAAATAGAAATAATTACCATAATTTTTTATCCAATTGGAATTGGTAGTGCTATGAGTTTGCAGCATTTAAGATGACCAATATTTCTAATAAAATTTAGTGTTATTTAGTAATAAAGACATGTAATATAAATCATGTTTAAGACGTTAAAGATTTTTCTGTGCCATAGCCCACCTGGAAAATAGTCTGTACACCTGCACAAAGTACCCTTATAAACCCCCTCTTCTTATTTTGACTAGTGTAATAGATGCCAATGCCTCTGCTGTGCAAGCTAGCAGGCCTCTTACAACTCGTCTTGGTGAAGATTAGCTACAAACTAAGAAAACATCTGGGAGGAGAAAGATATCTGTGGGCCACTAAGCTCCATGTGTAGAAAAGCACCCTGTACATGCCCTATAGGTTATTTCTGTGAACCAAGGGGTTCCTAGTACTAAAGCATTGTTAACCCTTTCAGGGTCAACAGGCCCTCTCAGAGACTTGTTCTCAGGGTCGCCCAAATTTAAAAAAAAATATATATACAGTGGACCCCCAGCTAACGATATTTTTTCATTCCAGAAGTATGTTCAGGTGCCAGTACTGACCGAATTTGTTCCCATAAGGAATATTGTGAAGTAGATTAGTCCATTTCAGACCCCCAAACATACACGTACAAACGCACTTACATAATTGGTCGCATTGGGAGGTGATCGTTAAGCGGGGGTCACCCCCACTGTATATATTTTTTCTTATGAAAAGATAGAGAATCTTTTTCCGATCATAATGACACCAAAAGTATGAAATTTGATGGAAAACTTACGGAATTATGCTCTCGCGAAGTTAGCGGTCTCAACGATGTTTACGCATCGGCGATTTTGCCCACTTTGAGCGCTATTTTCGGCCAATTCCACTGTAATAGTCGACAAAAATCATGAATATTTCGCTAGAACTCCATTTGTTCTATTGAATGAGTGCAAGAAACCACCCATTTACTGATTTCAACTATCCAATACAGTGGTCAGAATTTAGCAATTTTGCCAATTTCACACAAATTTCAAAAGATGCCAATTTCCAAATAGGGTCCAGAATAAACAAGAAAGGCATTCCTGGCACTAAAATGACATTTCCTCTGTTCATTAGTCATGTCCCAATGCCGCTCTTACATTCTTTTGCTTTCCACTTTGAATTTTTATTCTCACAAAAAATAGAAGACTTACTGTTATGCAGACTACTGTATTAGTGTAAAAAATGGTATAAATAATATTGGCGCACTTGTGAAAGAATATTAGACTCACCAGTTGACGTGTATTGCACGCTTAGCATGATTTGTTTACTTTTGAACTTTGGTAAAAATCGAACATTTCTGCTACTTTGAGCTCAATTTCAGGGTACTTTTCATTGTAAAATCAGTCAAAATCATCTCAATTTCTGTAACATGTCTTCCATTATATAGAATGAGATCAAGAAAACTAGAATACAACAATAAATACCATACGAAAATACAGTGCAAAGTCGCTGTTTTAATCCAAAAACACGGTGAAAGTTTTTTTCTCATTACACACTGTGTGCTGCAGGATTTTTTTTTATACTGCACACACTGACCACATAGACCCATTCTTTCATATGTAGGCCTACCAGCTTTCTCTCACTAGATTTGAGGGCGCTAGAATTTAGGCGTACTAGTACATGTACGTATGTCAAAAACCCTGGTGCGTAAGCCGTACTAGTACGGCTGAAACCCTGAAAGGGTTAAAAAGATTACCTTGAGATGAGGTACCTGTAACAGGTTCAGAATGCACAGGAAAGGGTGTCTGGTCACTATTAAGCCAAGTAAAAAAAAAAAAATAAAAAAAAAATTGCTAGTACATAATTTCATAATATCAAGATTAACTTAAACAAGTTCTGGCTAATGAAACCATATCATGGGCGGGGATAGAACCCGCGATCAGAGAGTCTCAAAACTCCAGACTTTCGCGTTAGCCACTGGTCCAGTGGCTAACGCAATGGTCTGGAGTTTTGAGATTCTGATCGCAGGTTCTATCCCCGCCCGTGGTATGGTTTGTTTGCAATCGTGTCATTACAATTTTGTGAGTCTGGCTAATGAAAGTTTAGCCAGGGCACTGGTGACTCGAGATTTTTTTTTTCTTTCTAGCTAATAGTATATGAGAAGACCCTAACTGCCTCCTCCTCCTCTAGTTCATGAACTTTCACCTTTCTTACTTGCTGCTTCCATTTTCCTTATATTTCATCAGTCTTTTACTCTCACTGTAGCTACAACTAAAAAGTTATCTGATATATCTGTGGCCTCCCTATAAACATGTACATCTTGAAGTCTGCACAACAGTAAGATACAAACAAATATTGGAAGATAGATGGGCTAGTGAATATAGGCAATGGGGTTGAAGATGTATGGGGTAGGTTTAAGAATGTAGTGTTAAGAGTGCTCAGCAGAAGTTTGTGGTTACAGGAAAGTGGGTGTGGGAGGAAAAAAGAGTGATTGGTGGAATGATGATGTTGAGAGAGTAGTGAGAGAAAAAGTTAGCATATGAGAGGTTTTTATAAAGTAGAAGTGATGTGAGGGAGGAGTACATGGAGTGAAAAAGAGGTTAAGAGAGTGGTGAAGCAATGTAAAAAGAGAGCAAATGAGAGAGTGGGTGAGATGTTATCAACAAATTTTGTTGAAAATAAGTTGAGAAGCCTAGGGAACGAATGGATTTGATAGTTAAAAGTAGGAGAGGAGAGTTATTAAATGGAGAGTTAAGAGGTATCAGGAAGATGGAGGGAATATTTTGAGGAATTGTTAAATGTTGATGAAGACAGGGAAGCTGTGATTTTGTGTATAGGACAAGGAGGAATAACATCTTGTAGGAGTGAGGAAGAACCAGTTGTGAGTGTGGGGAAAGTTCATGAGGCAGTGGGTAGAATGAAAGGGGGTAAAGCAGCTGGGAGTGATGGGATAAAGATAGAAATGTTAAAAGCAGGTGGGGATTAGTTTTGGAGTGGTTGGTGCTTTTATTAATAAATGTATGGAAGAGGGTAAGGCACCTAGGGATTGGCAGAGAGCATGCACAGTTCCTTTGTATAAAAACAAAGGGGACAAAAAAAAAAATTACAAAAATTATAGGTTGGAGGGAGGGGGTAAAGGAGGTTTTGTGGGCAAGGGGCTTGGATTTCCAGAAAGCGTGCATGAGCATGTTAGATAGGAATGAATGGAGACAAATGGTATTTGGGACCTGACGAGCTGTTGGAGTGTGAGCAGGGTAATATTTAGTGAAGGGATTCAGGGAAACCGGTTATTTTTATATAGCCGGACTTGAGTCCTGGAAATGGGAAGTACCAATGCCTGCACTTTAAAGGAGGGGTTTGGGATATTGGCAGTTTGGAGAGATATGTTGTGTATCTTTATACGTATATGCTTCTAAACTGTTGTATTCTGAGCACCTCTGCAAAAACAGTGATTATGTGTGAGCAAGGTGAAAGTGTTGAATGATGATGAAAGTATTTTCTTTTTGGGGATTTTCTTTCTTTTTGGGTCACCCTGCCTCAGTGGGAGATGGCCGACTTTTTAAAAAAAAAAAAAAGTCTGTTGAGTATACCTGGTAAAGTGTATGGTATAGTTATTATTGAAAGAATTAAGAGTATGACTGAGATTGGGATAGCAGATGAACAAGGAGGCTTTAGGAAAGTAGGTGTGTAGACCAAGTGTTTACAGTGAAACATAGGTGAACAGTATCTAGATAAGGAAAAAGAGGTAAATGCTATGAACATTTTTCACAATGTAGGTTTGACCAGGATTGGTATATATAGCAAAGATGTGGCATCTGCACCTAAAAAAATGGACAAGAGAAAAGTTGAGAGAAGCTACAAAATAGGTCCAAGGTTAAAAAAAAATTTTTTTTTTTTTTACCATATTCACAAAGCCTGAAAAAATATAAGTATCATTGTTGGTTGATAGGAACAAAACAAGCATGATAACCACTCTTATACCCTTAAAAAAAAAGTTAAGCCAGTCTAATATACAGCATATTAGAATAATATCAGTGAGCTGGAAAATCTGCTGCAAAAGTAGCAAATATTAGTTACTGGACACCTATAGAAGATATCTAACAAAATTTTATATTTTCATATACTTTTACAATATTTTATAATAGTGATGATCAATGTTATAATGCATGAGATTAGTCATAGTTTCAAGCTTCCACTAATACCTGGAAGAAATTACTGTACAGTGGCTTCCCAATTTATGAACGATTTGCATTCTGGCGTTCCAACTTAACCAAGTCATTTGTAACACAGAATGTAATATCCTATATAAAATGGAAGTAAAAATGTAACTATGCATCACTGAAGTTTGTAACTGCAGATTAGCCTTCATAAAACTATTTTCTCGATCCTGTCTTTCGGACCTTGGTCACAAGTGGGACCAATATAATTGGGGCGTCTGTAAATCAGGGATCCCTGTATACAAATACAGTACAATATTACTACACTGTTAAGATATTACAAGTACAGTGGACCCCCGGTTAACGATATTTTTTCATTCCAGAAGTATGTTCAGGTGCCAGTACTGACCGAATTTGTTCCCATAAGGAATATTGTGAAGTAGATTAGTCCATTTCAGACCCCCAAACATACACGTACAAATGCACTTACATAAATACACTTACATAATTGGTTGCATTGGGAGGTGATCGTTAAGTGGGGGTCCACTGTACTGGCAAAAGTTTAAAGCAATAAGAAATACACTTATTGTGTCTATACATCTGAAAAATACATGCAAACTAGTCAGTTAATGATGAAATATGCAAGACTACAGAAGCTGAAGATGCAGTATCCTTCCACACATTGTTACACACTATTCTTAACTACCTTCTGCCTCTTCATCTTCGGTTTGTGCTTTAGTCAAATTTTCTTTGCCACCTTCCGAGTTGACTTCATTATATGCTACTGTATCATCAACCTCAACTTCTGTCTCCTTCTCATCCCTGTTTACTGGCACTCCATCTTCATTTTCAGTTGCTGTTTCTCTTGCTCCTATCTCTTCATCTACTGCATCCTTACCCTCTGCTACCACTGTTTCCATTTCGCCATATGCTTCTGTCTCTACTGTATCTTCTACAGCATCTGTCAGTCCTTCGTCTGTGACTGAAGGGCATTTTAGAATCAAATGTGTAAAGAATAATTGTCCAGGAATACATGGAACCGCCAGTTATAAATAAAATTACAGTTACTTATTAAAAATTCACTTCTACTAATTCTTTTTCTTTATGATTGCTTTTTTTAAGAGATAAAATAAAAAAAAACATTTAGCCCTTGCCAGTAAACTACTACAGTATAATCAAAATAACTTTTTACCTTCTGCTGCTGGCTCTGCTGGTGCTATTGTTTCATCAGTTGTGGCTTCAATACTTGCCTCTTTTTCATTCTAAAAATAAAAAAAGCATTTTGAAAAAAAAAAAATTAAGTTAGAAGATATTGTATTCCATACCTGATAATTATAATATTTTACGTATTTGTAAAAGCAACTTCATCTTGCTGGGGGCGCCCAATTTTTCATTTCTAAAAGTCAGAGAATTTCATACAATGCCTCTCTAAAATAGTCGTGTCTCACTTGCATTACACTCAAGTGGTAGTCTTGGTCTTACGCTAAACTAGCATGAACACGTACAAATTTCATTTTTATTAGCAAGACTAATACAATGATGCTGCCAGCCAAATGAATAGCCGACTATCATTCAGTATTGCAGTCCTTGTGCAACTGCCTGACTTTACCCTTACCAAGAAGAGGCACACTTCCTCTACAACACTGGAAAACTGTTCATAAAACACCCTTGCAAATATTACCACACTAAGTATGTTATACTGACTGATAACACAATTTTCATATCTGATATACTGGTCTTTTAGAATCTACAAATCACTTTTTTTATATAACATTTTACTGTACCATGAGCTTAGAACTTGTTCCAATTTCTGTAGGAATCTTGTTATCTAACAATTATTTTTTTTTTTATTATTATCACACTGGCCGATTCCCACCAAGGCAGGGTGGCCCGAAAAAGAAAAACTTTCACCATCATTCACTCCATCACTGTCTTGCCAGAAGGGTGCTTTACACTACAGTTTTTAAACTGCAACATTAACACCCCTCCTTCAGAGTGCAGGCACTGTACTTCCCATCTCCAGGACTCAAGTCCAGCCTGCCAGTTTCCCTGAACCCCTTCATAAATGTTACTTTGCTCACACTCCAACAGCACGGCAAGTATTAAAAACCATTTGTCTCCATTCACTCCTATCAAACACGCTCACGCATGCCTGCTGGAAGTCCAAGCCCCTCGCACACAAAACCTCCTTTACCCCCTCCCTCCAACCTTTCCTAGGCCGACCCCTACCCCGCCTTCCTTCCACTACAGACTGATACACTCTTGAAGTTATTCTGTTTCGCTCCATTCTCTCCACATGTCCGAACCACCTCAACAACCCCTCCTCAGCCCTCTGGACAACAGTTTTGGTAATCCCGCACCTCCTCCTAACTTCCAAACTACGAATTCTCTGCATTATATTCACACCACACATTGCCCTCAGACATGACATCTCCACTGCCTCCAGCCTTCTCCTCACTGCAACATTCATCACCCATGCTTCACACCCATATAAGAGCGTTGGTAAAACTATACTCTCATACATTCCCCTCTTTGCCTCCAAGGACAAAGTTCTTTGTCTCCACAGACTCCTAAGTGCACCACTCACCCTTTTCCCCTCATCAATTCTATGATTCACCTCATCTTTCATAGACCCATCCGCTGACACGTCCACTCCCAAATATCTAACAATATTAGCAAATTATTCTTCCTATTCACTGATGCATAGGAAGACCAGATACAGTGCTACTCCCTGGAATAAATGCACTTTTGTACATATCTACAATCAGTCACTAGTATGCAGAATAAGCATGTCCTCATTAAACATATCACATGATACCAAGTTGAAATTTATGGGATGCAAAGTATTTTTTATTTATTTATTTATTTATTAATTTGAACATGATACAGAGAAGTACAAAAGAATACAGTTAAATTCAGCATGCATTTAAAATTAACTTAAGATTAACTAAGCAATGAAGTATTCAGTGGTAAAACATTATTTTAGACAGATAACAATTAAGCACAAATGAGTATTACAAAAACAGGTCATGTGGTTGCTTGCATTGCTGTACAGTCAGTATTTATTTATTTATTTACGGGCAGGCTTAAAATTAACTTAAGATTAACTAAGCAATGATATATTCAGTGGTACAAAAATTATTGTAAAACAGATAACAATTTAGTACAAATGAGTATTACAAAGACAGGTCATATGGTCATTTACTGTGTTGCTGTGTAATCAGCAGAATGGAGTATTCTGTTAGGTAATGAAGTTAAATAGTAGCAAAGTTTGACTGGGTCACAGGTTGACATTTATGAGATACAATAATGAGATTCCTGTATGAGATACAATTTATGAGATACAATTATTCAGTATTTATTTAGTTGTGAGTGAGTAAGTGATTTTTGAGAAGAGACTTGAATTTATAAACAGACAGTTTCTTTTATATTCACAGGTAATGAATTCCAGATTTTAGGGCCTTTTATGTGCATTGAGTTTTTGCATAGTGTGAGATGGTCACAAGGAACATCAAAGAGTGATCTGTGCCTTGTGTTATGGTCATGTGTTCTGTTAAGGTTGGTAAGGAGATGTTTGAGGGGAGGGGTTATGTCAGAGTTAAGTGTTCTATGTATGTAGTAGGTGCAGTAATAAGTATGGATGTTTTGAATTGTGAGTAGGTTTAGAGTTTTGAATATTGGTGGAGTGTGTTGTCTGTTGTGGGAATTTGTTATCATTCTGACTGCAGCCTTTTGTTGGGTGATTAGTGGTCTGAGATGGTTTATTGTTGTTGAGCCCCATGCACAAATTCCATAGGTGAGATAGGGGTAAATAAGTGAGTGATATAGGGCCAGGAGGGCTGACTGTGGAACATAGTACTGTATCTTCGATAGTATGCCTACGGTCTTGGAAATTTTTTTGGAAATTTGTTGTATATGTGTTTGAAATTTGAGTCTATTATCGAGGTGGATTCCTAAGAATTTTCCCTGTGAGTTTTGTGATAGGTGATCCATTTATCATTATGTTTAGAGACACATCTGTGGCTCTGTTACCAAACTGAATGTAGTAGGTTTTGTCAATGTTTAGAGTAAGTTTGTTGGTCCTCATCCAGGTTGATATTTTCTGTAATTCGGTATTTACAGTATTGGCTAGCATGACTGGGCTCGGGTGGGAGTAGACGTATGTAGTGTCATCTGCAAATAGTGTGGGTTTGAGTAGTTGCGATGCATTTGCTAGGTCATTTATGTATATGAGAAAGAGAAGAGGGCCTAGGACACTTCCCTGTGGGGCACCAACTGTAATTGGCTGTGCGGAAGAGTTTGCCCCATTTGTGTACACATATTGGCTTCTATTGCTGAGGTATGACTTTAGGTAGTTGAGGGAGTGCCCTCTTATACCATAGTGCGACAATTTCATGTGGAGCAAGTCGTGGTCAGCTGTATCGAAAGCTTTACGTAAATCAATGAAGATCCTCAGTGGGACTTCTTTTTTCTCTGAATTGATGAGGGAAAAAAGGTGAGTGGTGCGTTGACGTATATGTGGAGTCAAAAAACGTTATCTATGGAGGCAAAGAAGGGAATGTATGAAAGTATAGTAGTACCAACACTCTTATATGGATGTGAAGCTTGGGTGGTAAGTGCAGCAGCGAGGAGACGGTTGGAGGCAGTGGAGATGTCCTGTCTAAGGGCAGTGTGGGGTGTAAATATTATGCAGAAAATTCGGAGTGTGGAAATTAGGAGAAGGTGTGGAGTTAATAAAAGCATTAATCAGAGGGCAGAAGAGGGGTTGTTGAGGTGGTTTGGTCATTTCGAGAGAATGGATCAAAGTAGAATGACATGGAAAGCATATAAATCTATAGGGAAAGGAAGGAGGGGTAGGGGTCATCCTCGAAAGGGTTGGAAAGAGGGGGTAAAGGAGGTTTTGTGGGCAAGGGGCTTGGACTTCCAGCAAGCGTGCATGAGCGTGTTAGATAGGAGTGAATGGAGACGAATGATACTTGGGACCTAATGATCTGTTGGAGTGTGAGCAGGGTAATATTTAGTGAAGGGATTCAGGGAAACCGGTTATTTTCATATAGTCGGACTTGAGTCCTGGAAATGGGAAGTACAGTGCCTGCACTTTAAAGGAGGGGTTTGGGATATTGGCAGTTTGGAGGGATATGTTGTGTATCTTTATACATATATGCTTCTAAACTGTTGTATTCTTAGCATCTCTGCAAAAACAGTGATAATGTGTGAGTGAGGTGAAAGTGTTGAATGATGAAAGTATTTTCTTTTTGGGGATTTTCTTTCTTTTTTTGGGTCACCCTGCCTCGGTGGGAGACGGCCGACTTGTTGAAAAAATAAAAAATAATGTGGATAATAGCATCATTAGTATTTTTATTAGGCCTGAACCCAAATTGACAGGGGTTGAGTATGTTGTGGGAGATGAGGTAGGAATAGATATGCTTATGGATTAATTTTTGAAAGATTTTAGAGAGAGGGTGTAAGTTGGATATTGGCCTGTAGTTATTCAAGTCTGTGTGGTCTCCTCCTTTATGTACACCTCTGGGTACTGGTTCCCTCAAGGAAGGTTCCTTGATGCTGGTGAGGGGCTCTTGATCTAGGGAATTGTATAATCCTACGGGTTTAGCGCTTCCTCCTTGATCACAACAATAATAATAATAATCTGGGCATTGATAAGCAAAGATGATTAAGTCAGAGAGGAACAAGCAATGACTGCCACAAGGCTGAGGAAGCAAGAAATAAAAAGTTGAGTAGCACACATTAATAACTTCATCATTTTCTTTAAATAAAATGAACCAGATTAATCCTGAAGCTCATAATAGGCAATCTGGGAGATTGGGGTTGGAAAAGCAAATGTTCAGAAAGTTAGAATACCTGTATATGGTAGTCTATGTCACATAATTAAACAATTGGATAAGTTAGTTATCCTAAATTCAGCATCACTGACCTGAAGGAAATTTTCATAACAGATTCTCCAAGTTTCTTACAGATCATTAGCAGTTAATGTTGTTTGAGTTCTTTAAAGAATCTTAAAAATGACAATTCTTGGTGCTGTATTGCAAAATGGTAGCTGTCACAGTTTCTTCCCTCAATTGAATTAAGAGCAAAAATTAAATATCATAACACTATTCTTTTTCACTAAGTATCTGATAGGTTCTAGGTAGTAAGTGGGTATACAGCAACTGCCCAGGGAGGTACTACTGTCCTGCCAAGTGAGCATAAAACAGAAGCCTGTAATTGTTTTACATGATGGTAGGATTGCTGGTGTCTTTTTTTTTTTTTTCTCCCATAAACATGCAAGATTTCAGGTACGTCTTGTTACTTCTACTTACACTTAGGTCACACTACAAATGAATGTATAAGCATATATATATACACTCCTCTGGGTTTTCTACTATTTTCTTTCTAGTTCTTGTTCTTGTTTATTTCCTCTTATCTCCACGGGGAAGTGGAACAGAATTCTTCCTCCGTAAGCCATGCGTGTTGTAAGAGGCAACTAAAATGCTGGGAACAAGGGCCTAGTAACCCCTTCTCCTGTACAAATTACTAAATTTAAAAAGAGAAACTTTCATTTTTCTTTTTGGGCCACCCTGCCTTGGTGGGATACGGCCAGTTTGTTGAAAAAAAAAATTGCAAGATTTCAGGTACGTCTTGCTACTTCTACTTACACTTAGGTCACACTACACATGAATGTACAAGCATATATATACACACCCCTCTAGGTTTTCTTCTATTTCCTTACTAGTTCTTGTTCATTTCCACTTATCTCCATGGTGATAAGCGACTAAAATGCCGGGAGCAAGGGCCTAGTAACCCCTTCTCCTGTACAAATTACTAAATTTAAAAGGAGAAACTTTCATTTTTCCTTTTGGGCCACCTTGCCTTGGTGGGATATGGCCAGTTTGTTGAAAGATCTGACAGTAATTTTATGTTACCCACAATAAAATGCTGATACCACTCAGAGCAATCATATCCCTGGAAATTAAATGTTTTATAGAACTTTTCTTAGGCATATGTTAGTCATCCTTCATTAGATACTGAAGCAACCAAGCAAGCAAGAGAAAGCCAAATATTGGTAAGCAATGTTTTATCAACAACAGAAGCAATAAAGCATTGTGACATATCCTATTACACACTTCATAACAAAATACTGCTCCATTTGGCTCAAAATTAAAGTTTATACCCAGAACAGAACTGTAATCTATATGTTAAAATGTTAATCGAGTACTGTAAATAATGTTACTGTACTTTTATGAAAGCTGATGGCAGCAGTGATAAACTGTAGTGATAATGCATTACAGTACTTCGTAAGAGGTGTTAATCAAATGTATAGATTCTATCATATTAATGGAAGTACAATAAAAAACAATGCAGTACATGCATAATATATTTTTAGAAACACAAAAATTATGGATACAGGTTATTTCTTAATCTACCAATTGTTAAGACATAAGGCCATATTAGTTGAACACTATTTAAAAAGGCTACAGCCAAATGCTGCCATGATCAAACAAGATAAGACAAGATCCACATTAAATAAATAAGGATTTGCTACATGCTTCTTGAAACTCCCTTGTAATGATGCACAACATACTTCTAATACACTATAAATTCATGAGAACATAAGAAAGGAGGAACACTGCAGGAGGCCTGCTGGCCCATACTAGGCAGGTCCTTTACAATTCATCCCACTAACAAAACATTTGCCCAACCCAATTTTCAATGCCACCCAAGAAATAAGCTCTGATGTGAAAGTCCCACTCAAATCCAACCCCTCCCACTCATGTACTTATCCAACCTAGATTTGAAACTACCCAAAGTCCCAGCCTCAATAACCCAACTAGGTAGACTGTTCCACTCATCAACTACCCTATTTCCAAACCAATACTTTCCTATGTCCTTTCTAAATCTAAACTTATCTAATTTAAATCCATTACTGCGGGTTCTCTCTTGGACAGACATCCTCAAGACCTTATTAATATCCCCTTTATTAATACCTATCTTCCACTTATACACTTCGATCAGGTCTCCCCTCATTCTTCATCTAACAAGTGAATGTAACTTAAGAGTCTTCAATCTTTCTTCATAAGGAAGATTTCTAATGCTATGTATTAATTTAGTCATCCTACGCTGAATGTTTTCTAACGAATTTATGTCCATTTTGTAATACGGAGACCAGAACTGAGCTGCATAATCTAGGTGAGGCCTTACTAATGATGTATAAAGCTGCAGTATGACCTCTGGACTTCTGTTGCTTACACTTCTTGATATAAATCCCAGTAATCTATTTGCCTTATTACGTACGCTTAGGCATTGCTGTCTTGGTTTAAGGTTGCTGCTCACCATAACCCCCAAGTCCTTTTTGCAATCTGTATGGCTAAGTTCTAAATCATTTAACTTATAAGTACTAGGGTTATGGGCACTCCCAAGCTTCAGAACCTTGCATTTATCTACATTGAACTGCATCTGCCACTTTTCTGACCAAGAATAGAGTTTGTTTAAATCCTCCTGAAGTTCCCTAACATCTACGTTTGAATCAATTATCCTACCTATCTTTGTGTCATCGGCGAATTTGCTTATATCACTAGTAATTCCCTCATCAAGATCATTGATATACAGTGGACCCCCAGTTAACGATATTTTTTCATTCCAGAAGTATGTTCAGGTGCCAGTACTGACCGAATTTGTTCCCATAAGGAATATTGAGAAGTAGATTAGTCCATTTCAGACCCCCAAACATACACATACAAATGCACTTACATAATTGGTCGCATTGGGAGGTGATCGTTATGCGGGGGTCCACTGTATATTATAAACAACAACGGGCCCAAGACTGATCCCTGTGGAACGCCACTTGTTACAGATCCCCACTCGGATTTAACCCCATTTATGGACACTCTCTGCTTCCTGTCAGTGAGCCATGACTCGATCCACGAGAGCACTTTTCCCCCAATGCCATGAGCTGCCACTTTCTTTAACAGTCTATGGTGCGGAACTCTATCAAAAGCCTTACTAAAATCTAAGTAAATACAGTGGACCCCCGCATAGCGAACACCTTGCATAGCGAACAATCCGCATAGCGAACGCTTTGTTCGCTGAAATTTTGCCCCGCATAGTAGACAAAAACCCGCTCAGCGAACTTCGTCCGAGACGCGTCCAATGTGGGCCCTCAGCCAGCCTCACATGTGCCGGCCGTCCCATTGTTTACCAGCTAGCCTCCGCGGTAACATTCAAGCATACACTCGGAATATTTCGTATTATTACAGTGTTTTCGGTGCTGTTTCTGGAAAATAAGTGACCATGGGCCCCAAGAAAGCTTCTAGTGCCAACCCTGTGGTAAAAAGGGTGAGAATTAGTATGGAAATTAAGAAAGATTTTGAAGGGTTTGGGGCTAACCCTGAGAAGCCTATGCCAGTTGTGGAATCCATTGTGCCTACTTCAAAAATTAAGGAAATGTGTGCACAGTGGGTTGAACTGCAAACCTTTATGGATGAAAATCACCCTGACACAGCTGTTGCAAGCCGTGCTGGTGACTATTTCAATGACAATGTTATGGCCCATTTTAGGAAAGTCTTGAAGGAACGGGAGGTACAGAGCTCTATGGACAGATTTGTTGTGCGACAGAGGTCCAGTGACTCTCAAGCTGGTCCTAGTGGCATTAAAAGAAGAAGGGAAGTAACCCCAGAAAAGGACTTGCTACCTCAAGTCCTAATGGAAGGGGATTCCCCTTCTAAACAGTAAGAAGATAATGCTCTCCCCTCCTCCCATCCCATCAATCATCACCAGATCTTCAATAAAAGTAAGTGTCATGTAATTGTGCATGCCTTTTTCAGTTTGTGTGTACTAAAATTAACATTTTTTTGTGGTAAAAAAATTTTTTTTTCATACTTTTGGGTGTCTTGCACGGATTAATTTTATTTCCATTATTTCTTATGGGGAAAATTAATTCGCATAGCGAACATTTCGCATAACGACCAGCCCTCTTGCACGGATTAAGTTCGCTATGCGGGGGTCCACTGTAATATCAAATTCTTTATTGTGGTCAACAGCCTCAAAAGCTTTACTGAAGAAAGTTAATAAATTAGTTAGACAAGACCGGCCTCTTGTGAATCCATGCTGAGTATCATTAATCAAGCTATGCTTATCGAGATGGCTTCTTATAATCTCAGTAATTTGCCTACAATTGAGGTCAGGCTTATTGGGTGGTAATTTGACGGTAACGACTTGTCCCCTGTTTTAAAAATAGGAGTTACATTAGCCATCTTCCACATATCAGACACTACACCTGTTTGAAGAGATGAATTAAAAATATTAGTTGATGGTTCACAGAGTTCCATTTTGCATTCCTTAAGAACCCTTGAAAAAACCTCATCAGGACCTGGCAACTTATTTTGCTTCAGTCTGTCTGTCTGCTTCACAACCATCTCACTAGTGACTGTGATGTTACATAATTTATCTTCTTCTAGCGCACTGTAAAAATTAATTACTGGAATATTGTTAGTGCTTCCTGTGTAAAAACTGAGAGAAAATAATTATTTAAAATCAAGCACATTTCATTCTCTTTGTCAGTAAGGTGCCCATAGTTATTTTTAAGGGGACCTATCTTATCTCTAACTTTTGTTCTATAGACCTGGAAAAAACTTTTTGGGTTAGTTTTAGAATCCCTAGCAACTTTAATTTCATAGTCCCTTTTAGCTTTTCTTATCCCCTTTTTAATGTCCCTCTTAATGTCAATATACTGATTCATAAGATGACCCTCACCTCTTTTGATATGCCTATAAATTCCTTTCTTATGCCCTAGTAGATATTTGAGCCTATTATTCATCCATTTTGGGTCATTTCTATTTGATCTAATTTCTTTATATGGGATAAACGCTCTTTGAGCAGCATGTATAGTGTTCAGAAAACTGTCATATTGATAGCTCTCTTCGTTACCCCAGTCAACAGATGATAAGTGTTCTCTAAGCCCATCGTAATCTGCTAAGCGAAAATCTGGGACAGTTACTGAGTTATCGCTACTATCGTACTTTCATTCAATGCTAAATGTAATTGATTTGTGGTCGCTAGCACCCAGTTCCTCTGAAATTTCTAAATTATTAACAAGGGATTCATTGTTTGCCATAACTAAGTCAAGCAGGTTATTTCCCCTTGTAGGTTCTGTCAGAAACTGCTTCAAAAAACAATCCTGAAATACTTCTAAGAAGTCGTATGATTCTAAATTCCCAGTCAAGAAATTCCAATCAACATGACTAAAGTTAAAGTCTCCTAGAATTACTACATTATCGTGCCTTGTGGCCTTAACAATTTCCTCCCATAGTAGTTTCCCTTGGTTCCTATCTAAGTTTGGGGGACGGTATATCACTCCTAAAATCAGTTTTTCATGCCCCTCTGAAAATTCTATCCAAACAGACTCTGTATGTGTTACTTCAGACTTAATACCCGTTTTTATGCAACAGTTCAAGCGATCTCGGACATACAATGCCACCCCACCCCCCCTCCCAATACTTCTATCTTCTTGGAACAATTTAAAACCCTGAATATGACATTCCGCAGGCATGTCCCGACTTTTTGAATTAAACCACGTCTCAGTTAAGGCAAATACATCAATGTTACCTACACTAGCAACTAATCTCAACTCGTCCATCTTATTCCTAGCACTACGGCAATTAGCATAATAAACATTGAAAGACTCTCCTTTCTCTTTACCCTTCCTGCTCATTTCTATTTTTCTACTAAACCTATTACTGTCCTTATCACCCAAGGTCCCTGGCTTTTCAATATCTATCTCGTTCTTATTATTACTAGTTCCCCCAGAACTCGTAATATTACTACACTGGGACTTCACTGTTTTCCTGCCAAAACCCATACCACTAACTATTCCTAGTTTAAAGTCCTAACTGCTCCCTCCACTGCAGTTGCCAGTGCTCCCACCCCACACCTAGATAAGTGAACCCCATCCCTAGCATACATGTCATTTCTGCCATAGAAGAGGTCCCAGTTGTCAATGAATGTTACCGCATTTTCCTTACAGCATTTGTCCAGCCAGCAATTGACACCAATTGCCCTGGACAACCATTCATTTCCAACTCCCCTCCTTGGCAAAATACCACATATGAGAGGGTTCCCACCCTTACTTCTAATTATTTCTATTGATGACCTATACCTGCTAATCAGGTCCTCACTCCTACGTCTGCCAACATCGTTGCCTCCAGCACTGAGACAGATAATAGGATTGCTCCCATTACCTCTCATGATGTCATCCAGACGGCTAACAATATCCTCCATCCCAGCCCCAGGAAAGCAAACTCTCTGTCTCCTACTCCTGTCCTTCAAGCAGAACGCCCTATCCATATACCTAACTTGGTTATCCCCAACAGCAACAATATTCGTACCTTCCTTAATGTCTTTTGTCGTGACGTTCCCAGTAGTCGACTCACATTCGTCGGGTAGCACTGAGAATGTATTGGATGTTTCCATAACAGTTTCCACGGCAGTCTCTTTCTTCTTCATCGTTTCTACCTTTCCATTCGTTTTCTTGATCGTCAACTTCTTTCCCTGCTGTCCAGCCACTGACCAGTTTCCCTTCTTGACCTGAGGACTCAAAACAGGAGGACTACTCCAAATCTTTTTGTTTTCCTCAGTCAGTCGCCGAATTTCCATATTCGCCAACCTCAATTCTTCCTTAAGCTGTTGGTAAAGTTGCTCGATGGAGGGCATCTTGCTTCAATTCTAGAGAGCGCGCAAACAGGTCTTCACAGAGCCAAGTACACGTCAACACTGCGCAAAAGCCAACTCAATCAGGAGCTACTGCGCAGCACGTCCGCACGGCCCAATAGCGATGCGAACACTGAATAGCGATGCGAACAAACCTGCTTGCAGTATGACATTTTCTTTAATGTAGCAACTAGTTTACCTAATACAATGAATCAACCTTTATTTTTATTACCACAAACCCATGAATAAATAAGTCTTTCTATACAGTGTTGTCCTGTTTGTCTTTGTGCTACACAGTGGGAATGGCCATCAAAAATGATACAAGCAAGTGCAGTATGGTCTTAAACCCCCTCATTTATACACTACCAAAATATTATAATCTTGCCAAACTCATCCATTTCACTTCCTGTGTAAGCAAGACAAAGCAATTCATAGGAAAGGAGTGATGGTTCTTAAGTTTGAATTTTTTTCTCCCCACATACCAACTGTCTCCCACTGATGTAGGCTGCCCCAAAAAAGAAGAAACACTTTTACCATCACTCACTCTAGTTTGGATTATCAACATCTCCACACTATCACGAAGGAAGCAGGAAAACCAAGAAAGTATATGTAATTAATGTAGGGTATGAGTTGGGCCTGAAAATATTTAATGCACAAGCAAAGATTTAACTTTAAGGGAGAGAAAAGTTATTATACAAACATCTTTCAATCATTCATTTAAGTGACAGCAGTTTTCCTAATAACTGGGTATCAGCATCTAATTTTCTCAGCCAGACTGGTAAAAGGTTGAGAAATTTTAACAATTTATGCTCTACAATCAATAAAATTGTTCTTGCAATCTATGTATGAGCATTGGCCTCCATTTACCATATTCATTTCTATCACTTTTCAATCAGTGTTGATACTAATTTTGATTTACTGAATACAGTAAAAATAACTAGAAGATGCTTCAGCTGGAGTTCCTGCTCTTACCTCTTCCTCATACATTTTGCTGACCTAGGTTTTGTTTACATGTGAGGAGGTCACTTGTGACTACGTTTTCCGAGAAGAGAAAATCAACAAGTGTAGCTCATACTATTAACAATATGAAGTACGTATAGCACTGTACATATATAAGCCATGAAATAAGAGCAGTAAGCTGTTGTAAGAAATGAGTTAGTATAACTCCCATTATACTCGTGTATGATATTGGAAAAACTGTATATAATTTAAAGGAAAAATAAATTATACTGAAGCTTTTGATGCCTTTAGGAATTTATGTAGGCCTGCAAACTATGATGTTCACAATTTTTTATATAAATGGTTTTGCCAGTTATATAAATGGACCAAGCCAAGTGTTTTCACAAACTCCTCTAACTTGAAATAAAGCTTTAACAGAAATAGAAAATGCCACTGTAGTCATCAAGTGAAATCTACTGGTAAAAAGGCATCTGAAAATTATATTGCTGCTAATAAATATTTTTTTTGTAGATAAATAAATTTAGACTTTTACTGAAAGAGTAAATTATCTCTTGAATAAATATGTACTACTGTACTATAGTCTAAAGAGAGAGATATTCTCTTGCTTGTAGCAATAAGAATCAGTGGCTGGGGGTGAAAGAATCTATGGAAATATTAACAGTTTGAATGTGTACTAATGCAGCTACAATACAACACATTCTTGGAAATGGCAAAAGTAATAATCTCCACAAACACTCAAGTGTAAAAATGTTGCCAGGGCATTACTAAGCATACAAGGCAACTTGGATTTTTCAAGAGCCAACCTTCAATGGTTTATAAAATATTGTGTTATTGAGGAACATTGCAGAACAACCAGGCTCCCTACAACTGCAAGCTTTTGCTACTGGTTTATAATTACTACTACTCCACCTGCTGACTAATTGGATTAAAGAGCAATTAAGAGTAACTGATGAACGTTACAGCAAATTCTTTTCCCCATCTACAGTTTAATATGTTAAGTTTCAGCTTGTCTATATTGACAGTGCTTGACTGTAATCCACTGAAAGACCCAAAGTACTGGAATTTGTGCTGCTTTCACATAATGAAGGAGTGTGTGTTAACAAAAGTGTTGGATCATATAATTTGTAATTTTTTAAACAGACTGATTGTGAAGGATGTGTGTGCAATGACTCGTGAAATCATAACACAACTGTAAACAAATCACAGAACAGGTGGGGCTCGAACCCATTGCAGTCAGGTTGCACTAGTTAGTGTGATACAAGGCTCAGTCACATCTGTTTGCAAAAATGGAAATGAGATTTCACTTAGGCAAATAAAAACTTAAAGCAGATGTTCATTAGAAAACATTATTTTTTTGTTTGATTAACTTCAGTTTCTGCAGTTTAATTCTGGCATTTGGACACTTAGAGAGGACAGAACAAAATACAATGACAAAGGGTTTATAAATCTGAAGTGGAGGAAAAGAGGCTGTCCAAAAAGCTTGGACATCCAACAGGCATGTGTGAGCATGTTAGATAGAAGGAAGTGGAGGCAATTGATTTTTATGACTAAGTGCTGTTTGTTTGAGTGTGAGCAAGGTAATATTTATGAAGGATTTCAGGAAAACTGGTTAGCTGGACCGAGTCCTGGAGATGGGAAGTACAGTGCTTGCACTCTGAGGGGTGGGAATATTGCAGTTTGGAGGGGTATCTGAACTGTAATGCTGGTAAGTCTCTACCAAGACAGTGATCAAGTGAGTGAGTGTTTCTTCTTTGGATCACCCCACTTTGATGAGAAACTGCTGGTTGCAGTGAAAAAATGCAACTAATCAGTGTTGTCACACATGTAAATGTGCAATACATACTGGAAAATTAACATTGAAATGCTCTTGATTAAACTGAGAATATTTCAATGTGTATTAAATTTTTATTATTCTTAAAAGTGATAACTTTAGATATAATTAGTGTAAATCATTGTAGAAGCAGAATACTTTCAGCAATTTTGACAATACAAAAGTCACTAAACGTAACATAACTGTAGTAATACATTACAGTAATAGAACTTGGATTATATCAGCAGTAATAATCAGGAAGCCGTGCGTGCCATAAGAGGCGACTGAAATGCCGGGAGCAAGGGGCTAGTAACCCCCTTCTCCTGTATAATTTACTAACTTTAAAAAGAAAAATTTGGGTGACCCAAAAAAGAAAAACCTGTATTTTTTTTTTTGGGGGGGGGGGGTCACCCTACCTTCATGGGATACAATTGGTGTGTCGAAAAAGAAAAAAATAATCTGGAAATGTTTAAACAAGTTTCAATATAATATGGCTAATTAAGATAAAGAAATCTGAAAAATCTACAAACTTCAAGTATTTAATCCCATGGTAATAATTTTCCCCACCAATAAGTGGGGATCTTGGAGTTCAAAGGGTCATTTGAATTGTGATGCCTGCACACTTATGCAAAAATGGCTATTGAATTAGTGATGGTGAAGGAGTCTCCTCCTTTAAGTAACATTACCTTGGTGGGAAATAACTCAAGTGTTAACAAAAGTATTTTTTTTTTTTAAACACACTGGCCATCCCTCACCAAGGCAAGATGGCCCATAAAAGAAACATTCACAAGTTTTTCTTTTTACATTTAGTAATTTATATAAGATTATTATGGGGGAGCTCTAAACCTGTAGGAATTGTACAACAAATTATATAGGAGAAGGTTGCTAGCCCCTTGTTCCCGGCATTTTAGTTGCCTCTTACAACACACGTGGTTTACAGAAGAAGGATTCCGTTAAGCACATGACTTTTGTATTATGGTTGTTTCCTAATATTAATCTGTAAATTAGAACTTAGTAGTGAATACAAGAGTAACTTGCAGTCCTCTTATCTTTTTCACATTAGTAGGTCCCCCACCCAAAAGATGCTTTAAATTGAGCTATTCAAAGTTTCAGGTATGAAAGCTTCTAAATTTAGTTGACAAGTCCTTCATTTTACAGTATCTCCAAAGATGTCATTTATAAGCAGTAACCAGAAGTAGCTACAATTGAAATAGAATGCACATAACTTATTTTTATTTATAAGCGAGTGAAAATTTTCTGAGACTAGAGGATAATACAATATGGATTAACATATTTTGTAGAAGTTTGTCACCTATGTTCATGGACTGTATATGCTTCATTGTAAATCTATACTATGATGCACAGTCATAAAATGAGTTACTGTAGCTTCATATTTGATACTATAGTAATCTTAAAATGTTAAATCTACTGATAAAATTATCATGCCAGGACATCAATTTCAATCACTAGTTACTGTTTGATATAGTATGAATCAGCTCTCAGGATACAAAATGAACACCATTGATAGTTATAATAAATCAATATTGTTCACATTACAACCTGAACCATTCCATTCAACATAATCTTGTATGGTCTTGGTTTAAACTCAGTGGGAGAGTTACATACTGTATTGTACTAAAGATACATTGATGCCTTAAGAAAATACTCTCCTGTAATACAGTTAAAATATTCTACTCAAACAGCAAATTATTTTTAGCATATTTTCCTGTAACTATGAAAAGCCAAATACATATATAGTATAGTTCAGATACAGTACTTAAAACTATAAGAGATGACAAGATTTTACACACTAGTCCTAAAATTGTTTAAGAAGATCAACCTTATGGTGTTAAGCAAACAAATACACGTAACATTACAAGCAACTATACTATTTGGGTATTTTTCAAGACAGTATTGTAGTTTATAGTTTCATTTATTCTTACCGTACATGCAGTTTCAAAATCCCACATTCATAAGACTGGTAACAATTACTGTTCACCAAGCAAAACTACACAGACAATCATGTGCAGTAGCACTACTACAGCCCCAATAGGATGAATGGAAGGCTGAATGTTGCACATCTGAGGCTTACTGCAAGCTAGGTTAGTGCACCCCTACCTGGCTGAAACACCATTGGTCAACTGTGATGTCTCACTCTGTCACACTGCCTTCGCTCTGTCTTCAGGAAGGATACCAGTAATGCCAATCTTTATGCCCTTCTTTTCTTCCTCGGTCAATTTTAAGAACTCTCCAAGTGAATCCGTTTCATTAGCCATATCCAAATCATCAAAGTCCTGAAAAAAAATTTGAGAAATAAAGTAATACTGTAATGTTACACATTCCATCCATTAAATATGAATACTTACTGTACAACTGCTTCAAGGTTAATGAATAAAATGCATCTCAGAGTTGCTAAGGATTCATCATTAGTCCCAGGGTAAAAATGACAGAATAATGTAGGATAATGCTCAACTCTTGTAAAAAAAAATAAACAAAAAGCTAAGCTAAATATTACACTATGTAGTAAGTGTTTGCCAATCATTTTCCCCAACATGACTCACAAAATCGTAATGACACGATTGCAATCGTGTCATTACGATTTCGTGAGTCATTTTGACGGCAGTGAGGGGACTTGAGCTAGAGTTCATCATGGCCATGCTAGCTGGAGATTCGTCTGTAAAAACTTGCAATTGTGGTCACAGTGGTGCCTGTGCTAACCTTCCTATGGTGTAGAAATATACCTAGTTGGACGAATCTTATTGTGGCTAGCTGGTCCAGTGGCTAATGCGACGGTCTGGAGTTTTGAGACTCTCTGACCGCGGGTTCAAATCCCGCCCGTGGTATGGTTCATTTTCCCCAGTTTGCATAACTGTTTTGATAAAGGGAATATTTTTTCTGTAAGAACTGATATCTATAGTCAACATGCTAGCTTCAGTTTTATAGTAAATACATTAGTTCTTTTACATTAATATAGTATACAGTTTTATACAGTAATAAAATTGATGGTAAATACAATTTTCCTATTAATAGGGTTGATTTAAACAAATGGTAAGGATCACAGCACAATACTCTTATATAAAATTACATTGAAGAAATGTTATCCTGAGACCAACTGCAGAAAACTGAATAGTATTGGTAAATATCAGCATTTATGATATTAATTATATTTATATAGTAAAGAAACAGCAAATATACATTATCAAAATAACTGAATCAATTTTTTTATACACACATGTATAGATTTCACATTAATTATACACGTCACAAACTTACTCCACAGTACTCAGCCTCATTGAAAATCTGCGGTGTCATGGGAACCCTGTTGTTTCCTTTTGGCTTTGCATTCTCGTTCATGTAATCTTTTGCATCTTCTTGACCAGGGTCGGTGATATCTATGGCGATGAATGGGATGTTCTTACTTTCAAGGATCATAACAGCGCGCTGTTGGTTTTTTTCAACCTGAAATGATAAAAAGAAGTTTAAATTCTAACCTTTGAATGTAATCTACACTTTTATTTTTTGGTTTTAGGTCAAATGATTGTTGTACCAGAATTATTAAATCTAAAATATAACTAGTTACTATGAAGTATATTACCCTATAATCAACAGAATAGGTAGGAGTTAAATTGAGTGTACAGTACCTATCTCAACCTAAATCATGAAGAAAATTATAGTACAGTACTGTAATTGTACCGAGATGGCTATGCAGACCTCGGACCACTGGTAGCAACAGCCTGATTTACAAGGCACTCAACGAGGAAATCTGTCCTTAAGGCAGGCTGGAAGGATAACCCTTGAACCTGGTCAAGGATAACATAAGAAAGGAGGAACACTGCAGGAGGCCTGTTGGCCCATACTACGCAGGTCCTTCACAGATCCATCCCACTAATAGAATATTTGCCCTCATAAGAACTAAGGAACAGTGCAACAGGTCCACTGGTCCATGCGAGGCAGCTCCAATTCTCCCCACTGGCTTAAGCCAATGCCTTGACCTAGCGAGGTCAGACACATTACTGCGTCCGACCTAGTAGCTAGTCAGGTCCATTTCACACCCACTCATAAGAACATAAGAACGCAAGAAAGAAGGAACACCGCAGCAGGCCTACTGACCCACGTAAAGCAGGTCCATGTGTCCCCCCCCCGGATTAGCCCAATGACCCACTTAGTCAGGTCACTTCCACTTAAGGAAGGAGCACAGAATCAGACCTAGTAGCACATAACCCTTAAACCTAGTCAAGGGTTATCCTTGTTGTTCTGGCTGATTTTTGGAGTTGTTGCAACAACAAAACTTACATTCTGTTAAATTGATCTATACTTTATAAGTCAAGAGGCTGCTTAAAAAAAAAAAAGTACACCCTATACATAGAAGAGAGGCTGACCAGAGGGGTAACTATAGGGGGGGAGTGAAGGACTGAAGATGGGAGGGATGGGGTTTAGGAAATGGGGGAGGGGGTAGAAGTGCTGAAGAGTTAAAGTTACAATAGGTGGGGTGCCAAGTGATGCTGTCCTCCCCAATCCCACAGCTACCTAGTGATGGCACCAGCTGGTGAATCCTTTGTATCATTTCAAGTTGTTTGAAGTTAGCCTTCATTAATATTGCATCTCATGATATATGAAACTACCCGACACTGGACTGTCATATGGCGACCCACTCAGTGATGTCATTACCCCTATGGTAAGCACATAATGTAGCATCCGCTTGCATGCACTGCCTTAGATAATAAGGTCTACTAACATAGCTAAAACTAAGGTAGCCAGTGGCATGCCTCAGTGATCGTTGGCTCACCAGTGGGACCTACTTGTCTGTGTAGCCATAGTATTAAGGCGGAAAGATGTTAACCTAATTAACAACTCAATGTGGAACTTAAAATTGTCTTGAGTACCTTGGGAGATTATCATCCCCCATATGGCTTGCTTTCTGACCTGACATCCTGGTTAACTACCTGATCAATAAAGCAGTTCACAACACATCGGTAATACTGACAAGTATGTGAATGAGGCTCTGTATGGTATACAATACCGGCAAGATGAAGAATTAGACACGTGCAGGATCTGGGTATCTTTATTGTAGATGTTTTGCCATCCAGGGGCTTTATCAATACAAATTCAAGGACATAATTGGAAGGTAGTAGAACTATATACCAACAGTAACAGCCTGGTTGATCAGGCTGATCCACCAGGAGGCCTGGTCACAGACCAGGCCACGAGGGAGTTGACCCCCGGAACTCTCTCCAGGTAAACTCCAGGTAATCAGTCCCTCAGCCTTGGAGTTGGTGTGAAGAGCACCGTAGTCATGAAGATTCTGGAATCTTCATGACTAGGGTGCTCTTCACACCAACTCCAAGGCTGAGGGACTGATTACCTCATCTTTTGTATATAATGTAGTTCTGTCTTCAAATTATGTCCTAGAATCTTATTGAAATTCACTGGATGGCGAAAAGTCCACAAGAAAGATACCCAGATGTTGCACATGTGTCTCAGTTTTCATTTTGTCGGTATTGTATACCATCCTTGTACAAAGATGAAGTAATCAGTCCCTCAGGTTGAGGGACTGATTACTTCAAACTCCTCTCCTTACCCCTTTCTGCTTTGTATTGGACTGAAAAAGCCACTATGTGGCAAAACGTTACCTTAATAAAGAGTCCCATATGTTGCATAAGTGTCTCAATCTTCAACTTGTCAGTTTTCAAAACCATTTCACATTGTATACCCTACCTGGAGTCTACCCGGAGAGCATTCCGGGAATCAACGCCCCCCCGCCCTGATCCACGACCAGGCCTCCGGGTGGATCAGGGCCTAATCAACCAGGCTGTTACTGCTGGCCACACGTAGTCCAATGTACGAAGCACACCCCGACTGATCCGGCACCGACTTTAAAAAGAAAAAAAAAAAGGGAGGGGGCTTAGGAAGCCAAGATCAGTGTTGTACCTATGTTTGCACATTTGACCATATCTATCTTATACAGTAAATAACTATTGCATTACTCCAATAGTACAAAGAAAATGTGGGGATGTATAAGTAAAATTGAATTACTCATAAAGGTACATGCTGTATAATCCTCCGGGTTTAGCGCTTCCCCCTTGATTATAATAATAATAATAATCATAAAGGTACACAAAATTATTTATGAAACATTATACTAACCATTATTGTTTGTAGTCTTATTAATAGATGGATCCTGTGTGGCAGTCACTGCAATAGTACTGTGATTATCTTCTAGAGTTTCCTTGATGTCTCTCTTGCAATGAACTTGATTGTCTATTTCTTTTCTGGTATTTGAAGGACCACTATGAGCAGCTTGAATGGCCTTTTCAATCTGTGCATTACAATGTGTTTGACTATGAACAGATGATGATCTTGGAGGGTTTAAAATAGTTTGGTTCAATGTACACCTACCATCCGACTTACAACCTGCTCGACTTACGACCACTCGACTTACGACTATTTTTTATGCCAAATTTCTGGGAAATAAACAACTATTTGTGTTGTACACAGTGTTTAGCCTAAACCTTACAGTATAAAATGCAGTACTAACAACATAAAAAGTAAAGTAAAACATGAAATACCAAAATAAAACAATAAAATAAAGTCATTACAAAAATGTTTTGTTGATATTCAGTAGTAAAGTTCGACTTACGACCATTTCGACTTACGACCGGTTTCTCGGAACCGAACTCGGTCGTAAGTCGGATGGTAGGTGTATTTGTCAGTGGGTTCTCTTTAGATGGGCAAACTTGTGATGGAACTTCACTTTCAGTTGCTTCCAGTAAAGAAGATTCCTCTGGAATTGAAGTCATGCTTAGCAGGTTGATTGTGCTATTTTTCACAGCAAGTGTGTTAGACAGAAGCCTTGGTACTTTAAAAATGCCACTGTTTATATTTTCACTCATGTGCTGCACAGGCACTGTCACTGCTGCGTGTTTCCCTTGATGTGATATGGAGTGAGTATTGATGAATGTACTGGAGATGATGTTTTGGAAGCTGGGTTGTTCAAATGTTGTCTGATCCTGAGTTCCATTAATACTGCTGTTTTTCAGAGTAAGTAAATCCAACCTGGGTATATCCCTCTGTCCTCTTGGGTTGTAGGGTAACCAATCTGCAAAGTATTATACACAAATATTAGTAATAATGGTAGAATTAAAGACAAATTGTTGGGTAAATGGCCACAAATGCAAGTAATGTGACATTTTATTGTGGCAACGTTTTTCTCTCCAGGAGCTTTGTCAAGCTGTTACACACCTTGTGAATCCTTGTGATGTTTTTAACGGCTTAACAAAGCTCATGGAGAGCGAAACATTGCCACAAACTAACACATTAGTTGCATGTGTCCATCTACCTACCCACATACAAAACATCTTGAGAAACATTGATCTCCCTCATTCACTACATTGTTTCCTATTTGCATTTGTATTTGATGAAAGTTTTTCTTTCTCGGGCCACCCTGCCTTGGTGGGAAATGGCCGATGTGTTAATAAATAAAAAAAAATGCATTTGCAGGTTCTGAGTTCCAGGTACTCAGCTGCAACCCCAATGGAAATAAGTCACTCTGTCTGACTTTTTTGGGTTATCCTAGGTTCTCTACACATATGCTGCTATGTATGATAATTCTATATAACTGTATTTGTGTATATCTGAATAAACTTACTTACATGCTTACTTACTTATTCTTAACCTTTATTTATTCTTGCATTTTTATCATACCTAATGCTGAAACCATTTACAGTATGGAGTCTACTTCCATTATTTTACTCTCATTAGGTTTGTATACCTGGAGAGAGTTCCGGGGGTTAACGTCCCAGCGGCCCGGTCTGTGACTGGGCCTCATGGTGGATCAGGGCTTGATCAACCAAGCTGTTACTGCTGGCCACACATAATCCAACATACAAACAACAGCCCAACTGGTCAGCTACTGATTTTAGGTGCCTGTCCAGTGCTTGTATTACATAGAAACATGTCAATACCTATGGGTATATCCCATTTCATCCCTGGTAGACAAAACATCTCAATAAAATGCTATAAACTGCATACTGTTTTCCTAACATACCATTAGTCTTATCTGAGCAATTGGAGTCCACCCAAATCTTAACATTCTGGTCGCTACCATGATGACACCTGGCTGTGACCTCGGCATTACAGGCAAGCACTGCTTTACAGTGCTTTGCTTTATGGAGTATCACTAATACAGCATTTTTTAATTATACCCATTCTTCATTTATTCAGACTTACTACAAAAAAATATATTCATCACTCACTGTAAGCTAAGGAGAAAAATATTTGAAAGTAATGTATGTACTGTATGTGCATTTTTTAGGCCTAACTCTAATGCTCACTTAATAAATGACAGTGTAAACATGTTATAAGGCTTTTATATGTCTATGATTCACTTTACAGTGATTTTTGCTTTACAGCAGTAGCCCAGAACCTAACCTGCTGTACAAGCAGTACCTGCTTGTACTCATGAGAATCTGGTACATCATGACAATAACTTTTATGATTGTATTGTCCTCTCTAGTGTTGCTAGGTACAATTACACAAAGCTTAAATGCAGTATCTGTCATATAGTATACTGTATACTTTTTAATTATTAACCAGGGGAGCTCACCTGACTCAAGTGTGGAAATCTCAGATGAAAAATTCTTGTTATTTGCTTCCTCTTGTAACTCATGAACCTGTTTTTTTTCTTTTTCACTTTTTGAGGATACGTGCTCCTGTACCACTGGGTGATGAATATCTTTTTCGTTCAAATTTGAACCTGCTTTATGGGTGGTTTTCTTTGGGATTGTGCTCTGACTTTTTGAAAGGGCACTGATGGAAGAAGCTTTCAATTTACCTCTATGTCTAACACATCCATGACTATTAGTAATCTGTGCAGATTTGCTTATCCTACTTACTGTAGTTTTTTTTTTGCTACTTTGTGATGGTGCACTGCTCACTTCATGGCAGTATTTTGTGGACATTTCATCATAAATGGAGTACCTGGTTAGATCAATCAGCTTATAAATAATCTTGTCACTTATTACATCCTCTGGTTTTTCAAAATTCCAATATTCAACTGGTCTGATGGTTCGTCAGCCAGACGGCACCTCCTCCTAATTTCCAAACTATGGATTCTCTGCATTATATTCACACCACACACTGCCCTCAGACATGACATCTCCACTGCCTCCAGCCTTCTCCTTGTTGCAACATTCACCACCCATGCTTCACACCCATATAAGAGCATTGGTATAACTATACTCTCATACATTCCCCTCTTTGCTTTCATGAATAAAGTTACAGTGTGCAACTCTCAAAATCACTTAATTTTTTTTTTTTACATAACCACTCCCTGTTTAATGCTCAGGCAGTTACCACAACCCTCTCACATTACACACTCAGGCACTCACCACAACCCTCTCACATTACACACTCAGGCACTCACCACAACCCTCTCATGCCACACACACACACACTCAGGCACTCACCACAACCCTCTCGCACACCACACACACTCAAGCACTTACCACAACCCTCTCACACTATACTCAGGCACTCACCACAACTCTCTAACACTACACACTCACCACAACCCTCTCACACCACACACTCACTCACCACAACCATCTCACACAACACACTCACTCACCACAACCCTCTCACACCACACACTCACTCACCACAACCCTCTCACCACATGTCAAGTGATGTGTCTAATATAACTGGACAAACTGACAGAATTTAAGAGGGGTCAAGAGAATGAAAGGTTATGGGAGATGGGAAGAAAGAATGGATGAAGGAAAGAGAAAATGGGAGAAGGGAAAAGAGAGGGAGGGATACAAAAAAAAAGGGGTGTGAAGTACTGTACATTCTTTTTTCTTTCATTATTAAAAAGATAAATTAGATATGGAGTAATGTTGAGAATGCACTTCCAATGATATTGTGTCTACAGGGAAACAGGAACAGTTCCCAACACTAGCCATGAATAAACAGTCACAGTACTGTGGCTGCAACAATAAACAATACACTGAGGTACTAGTTATGAATGATTATCAGACGTCTCAATTGTTAGCTAAAACCCTCGGTATTCATTCCCCAGTGATGAACAAAATATTTACAATTTCAAATTTAAAGTACACCGACAGGTGTAAATTTTTCTGTATATATAACCTGAGAGCTGCATCCCTATTTCAGGGATTAATATTTGTTGTGTTAGGAACAGGTTAACTGCATCCTTAATTACCTACATTCAGTCAATAGGCTTATATCTAACAAACTAAGCTATAAAAGTTTGGAAGTTGAATACAAAAAAAAATGTAGTAAGGAAAATGAATAATGACTGATGAGAGAGGTGTGTGAGAAGAACAGTATACATACTCAAGAATAATGACTGATGAGAGAGGTGTGTGAGAAGAACAGTATACATACTCAAGAATAATGACTGATGAGGGAGGTGTGTGAGAAGAACAGTATACATACTCAAGAATAATGACTGATGAGAGAGGTGTGTGAGAAGAACAGTATACATACTCAAGAATAATGACTGATGAGAGAGGTGTGTCAGAAGAACAGTATACATACTCAAGAATAATGACTGATGAGGGAGGTGTGTGAGAAGAACAGTATACATACTCAAGAATAATGACTGATGAGAGAGGTGTGTGAGAAGAACAGTATACATACTCAAGAATAATGACTGATGAGAGAGGTGTGTCAGAAGAACAGTATACATACTCAAGAATAATGATTGATGAGAGAGGTGTGTGAGAAGAACAGTATACATACTCAAGAATAATGACTGATGAGGGAGGTGTGTCAGAAGAACAGTATACATACTCAAGAATAATGATTGATGAGAGAGGTGTGTGAGAAGAACAGTATACATACTCAAGAATAATGACTGATGAGAGAGGTGTGTGAGAAGAACAGTATACATACTCAAGAATAATGACTGATGAGAGAGGTGTGTCAGAAGAACAGTATACATACTCAAGAATAATGATTGATGAGAGAGGTGTGTGAGAAGAACAGTATACATACTCAAGAATAATGACTGATGAGAGAGGTGTGTCAGAAGAACAGTATACATACTCAAGAATAATGATTGATGAGAGAGGTGTGTGAGAAGAACAGTATACATACTCAAGAATAATGACTGATGAGGGAGGTGTGTCAGAAGAACAGTATACATACTCAAGAATAATGACTGATGAGGGAGGTGTGTGAGAAGAACAGTATACATACTCAAGAATAATGACTGATGAGGGAGGTGTGTGAGAAGAACAGTATACATACTCAAGAATAATGACTGATGAGGGAGGTGTGTGAGAAGAACAGTATACATACTCAAGAATAAGCATTTAGCATGCTACTGTACTTGAGTAAACTTCACATAATTGGTCTGTTTTCCCATATATGTATAAAAGCTTAATATTTCATAGATGTATCCAAATAAACTAAATGTTTTTTACTGTAATATCATATTATTGTACAGGTGCTTGTTGTTCAATCAGCTTTTGAGGTGCAGTTTAAATATGATGAGTATTGAGAATTGGGTGGAAATAATGCCAATTGCAACACTGTGGTATCATAATGTATTATTGCTAACCGCAACACTGTCATATCATAAAGTATCTTTGTTAATTAGAACAATATTGTATCACTGTAGTGCTACCTTGTAGCCAAAATCATGGATAGATTTTTTGTACTTTTGAGAAATGTTTTCCAATAACTGTAATTATTGTTGTTATTATTACTACAGTATTATTATAACCATATTAATATTTTTTTATATTCTTAAAATTATTAGAGTAAATGCTTAATTTAATGGACTAATACAGGGAGCAGGTGGCTGGTAATGCAAATAGTGTAGTTTGAGAGATGATTCTTTGTTGCCATGATTGTAACAATAACACACAATTCTGTAACCAACGGATTGTTAGTAGTTTCCATATCAAATGAGCGGATTTTGTCCTGTATTTCTAAAGTCTTGTAAACCGAGGATTTACGGTATGCTTGAAAATTACTCTGAATATTTTTATACTACATCAAATATTTCTTGAAATGAGAGAAAACTATTAGAATGATTTTTTCTTAAAATAAAAAGCAACCTGTATTTTGGTAACCAGCTGAGAGGATCAAGTACAGCTAGATGGAATGTAGATATTTTTCTGTGTAGTCTTGTGAATTACATGGGAGATAATGTCTGTAATATTGTGATAGTATAGTCAACACCGGGGGCTCAAAAGGAGTGGAGAATAAGGCAGTTCTTAACAGTGTATAATTCACTTTTAATGGTGAAGGTATTGTATCAGGGCCAAGTGGCTTCACTGTGTAGCCATATGACTCTCTCTCTCTCTCCTACATTGGTCAGTCTTCATAATTTTTTGTACTTGATGTAACTTACATTCAAATTTAAATAAGTAATTTTTATTGCAGTCTAAGCAATTATTCCAAATCAAACAATTTAAAATGGTAGAATAATCCCAGTCTTGACCCAGTGCATCAGTTGCCGTTGCTTAACAGTGTGTTGATGTTTGTGTAATACCTCTTGAAGGCTCTTTGTTTGCACTGGTAAAAACATTGTTAGGCTTTGGGTGTTAGAGTGCTTTCTAAGAATTTATATTTGTGCTAAATCTAGTAGAGACAAGGGTTTCAGAATACGTAATTGTTTTTCTTTCTTGGAATCTCCATTAAATGCAGCACACTTTATTTTCTTGTGTTGTGATTGTTAGAGGAGCCTTGAAATGGTATTTGTAAAATGAATTGTATTCTCCCTCTATATCAGTGGTATTTAACTCTTTTTGGCATTGTTAACTCCTTGATCTAGCTAATGAATCTGAAATTATTCCTTCTCCTTTATAAAGAAAAATGAAGAAAAATCAATAGTTTATTTTTTTTTAGTAAACACATAATTCATTTATTTCTAAACAGTGCCTGTTGCTTGTTACCCCTCTCCTACCCCTCCCCTTCCAAAATACAAGTGGAATTACCCCACCGAGGCAGGGGAGGGTGGGGGGTAATAGTCACCCCAGGTTCGATACCACTGCTCTATATCAAGCTAAACTCCTGCCTTTCACCACTATGCCTAAAATCATTCAGTGATATTTTCACTGCACTGTATTTCTCCAAGTATGCATCTACTTTTACCATTTTTTTATCTCAGTAATTACCACATTGCAATCAAAGTCTGGACCTTTTTTTTTTTTTCAAACCCCCCACCCCCCCCACCCCGACAGAATATTGCATTGGCTTGTGGTGAATTAGCGTTGGTCATCCATGTAGATCATAGATGGTCATTTCTCCCATTAAGTCCTCCCTCACTGCCCATGCATATCCCTTCCCCCCAACCTGCCTTCCATTGTTAGAATTTTGTTGTTCGTTCTACATTCATAAGGGTTGAGGGAGTTTCAGTATGAATTCATGCATTAACAAGTCACAATGAAATGGAAAGAAGTTGTTCGACACATTATAACTAATTTTATATCTGTGAGATAGGGTGATGTCTACGTTATTAGTGAGAGTATTGTTTAGTCCCCAAATTACTTCACATAAAGCATGTTAATGATAAAATTGTACTGTAAAACTATTGAAAAAATATTCATTCAGCTCAATTACCTTCAGAATTTAAATGAAGTTGAAGTTTTAGGTAAATTTTAACCAAATTAGTATAAAGAATAACAGTTCCTGTAACTGATTTTTGAGTTGATATAGTAACCAATATTTTTTTATATACATGTACATATATTTGTACTGTTAGTAGCATTTCAGTGACGGTACCAACATATACATGTCACTATGTTAAGACAGAGTTACCATCTTGGCTTACAAAATACTTCGAATATGAACAAGACAGGATGGATAATGAGAACCTTCAAAACTAGGGAGGCCAAGCCCATGATGACACTCTTCAGGTCACTTGTTCTATCTAGGCTGGAATATTGCTGCACTCTAACAGCACCTTTCAAGGCAGGTGAAATTGCCGACCTAGAAAATGTACAGAGAACTTTCACGGCGCGCATAACGGAGATAAAACACCTCAATTACTGGGAGCGCTTGAGGTTTCTAAACCTGTATTCCCTGGAACACAGGAGGGAGAGATACATGATTATATACACCTGGAAAATCCTAGAGGGACTAGTACCGAACTTGCACACGAAAATCACTCACTACAAAAGCAAAAGACTTGGCAGACGATGCACCATCCCCCCAATGAAAAGTAGGGGTGTCACTAGCACGTTAAGAGACCATACAATAAGTGTCAGGGGCCCGAGACTGTTCAACTGCCTCCCAGCACACATAAGGGGGATTACCAACAGACCCCTGGCAGTCTTCAAGCTGGCACTGGACAAGCACCTAAAGTCAGTTCCTGATCAGCCGGGCTGTGGCTCGTACGTTGGTTTGCGTGCAGCCAGCAGCAACAGCCTGGTTGATCAGGCGCTGATCCACCAGGAGGCCTGGTCACAGACTGGGCCGCGGGGGCATTGACCCCCGAAACTCTCTCCAGGTAAACTCCAGGTTGTATTCTATTTTAAAGATGTTTTATCTACCAGGGACTTAATTCATGCAGAAAATAACAAGATTGGTATTTATAGGGTTTTGAGAAAGGTTCTGAGGTAAAAGAATGGAGTCATGAAGTCACATATAAGAAGTCAGCCCAGTAAATGAGGTCAGGTGATAGCTTTCTCAGATATTAGGAGAATATTAAGCCTTACTAAAACTTTGTAGATTGTAATCCTGAGTCAGGAATCGCGGGAAGAACTAAAAGCCATAAATGAAATCGAAAGAAACCCAAAGTATTTCTTCTCCTATGCCAAATCAAAATCGAGAACAACGTCCAGTATTGGGCCCCTACTTAAACAAGATGGGTCCTACACAGATGACAGCAAGGAAATGAGTGAGCTACTCAAGTCCCAATATGACTCAGTTTTTAGCAAGCCGCTAACCAGACTGAGAGTCGAAGATCAAAATGAATTTCTTATGAGAGAGCCACAAAATTTGATTAACACAAGCCTATCCGATGTTATCCTGATGCCAAATGACTTCGAACAGGCGATAAATGACATGCCCATGCACTCTGCCCCAGGGCCAGACTCATGGAACTCTGTGTTCATCAAGAACTGCAAGAAGCCCCTATCACGAGCCTTTTCCATCCTATGGAGAGGGAGCAGGACACAGGGGTCGTCCCTCAGTTACTAAAAACAACAGATATAGCCCCACTCCACAAAGGGGGCAGTAAAGCAACAGCAAAGAACTACAGACCAATAGCACTAACATCCCATATCATAAAAATCTTTGAAAGGGTCCTAAGAAGCAAGATCACCACCCATCTAGAAACCCATCAGTTACACAACCCAGGGCAACATGGGTTTAGAACAGGTCGCTCCTGTCTGTCTCAACTATTGGATCACTACGACAAGATCCTAAATGCACTAGAAGACAAAAAGAATGCAGATGTAATATATACAGACTTTGCAAAAGCCTTCGACAAGTGTGACCATGGCGTAATAGCGCACAAAATGCGTGCTAAAGGAATAACAGGAAAAGTCGGTCGATGGATCTATAATTTCCTCACTAACAGAACACAGAGAGTAGTCGTCAACAGAGTAAAGTCCGAGGCAGCTACGGTGAAAAGCTCTGTTCCACAAGGCACAGTACTAGCTCCCATCTTGTTCCTCATCCTCATATCCGACATAGACAAGGATGTCAGCCACAGCACCATGTCTTCCTTTGCAGATGACACCCGAATCTGCATGACAGTGTCTTCCATTGCAGACACTGCAAGGCTCCAGGCGGACATCAACCAAATCTTTCAGTGGGCTGCGGAAAACAATATGAAGTTCAACGATGAGAAATTTCAATTACTCAGATATGGTAAACATGAGGAAATTAAATCTTCATCAGAGTACAAAACAAATTCTGGCCACAAAATAGAGCGAAACACCAACGTCAAAGACCTGGGAGTGATTATGTCAGAGGATCTCACCTTCAAGGACCATAACATTGTATCAATCGCATCTGCTAGAAAAATGACAGGATGGATAATGAGAACCTTCAAAACTAGGGAGGCCAAGCCCATGATGACACTCTTCAGGTCACTTGTTCTATCTAGGCTGGAATATTGCTGCACTCTAACAGCACCTTTCAAGGCAGGTGAAATTGCCGACCTAGAAAATGTACAGAGAACTTTCACGGCGCGCATAACGGAGATAAAACACCTCAATTACTGGGAGCGCTTGAGGTTTCTAAACCTGTATTCCCTGGAACGCAGGAGAGAGAGATACATGATTATATACACCTGGAAAATCCTAGAGGGACTAGTACCGAACTTGCACACGAAAATCACTCACTACGAAAGCAAAAGACTTGGCAGACGATGCACCATCCCCCCATTGAAAAGCAGGGGTGTCACTAGCACGTTAAGAGACCATACAATAAGTGTCAGGGGCCCGAGACTGTTCAACTGCCTCCCAGCACACATAAGGGGGATTACCAACAGACCCCTGGCAGTCTTCAAGCTGGCACTGGACAAGTACCTAAAGTCAGTTCCTGATCAGCCGGGCTGTGGCTCGTACGTTGGTTTGCATGCAGCCAGCAGCAACAGCCTGGTTGATCAGGGGCTGATCCACCAGGAGGCCTGGTCATAGACCGGGCCGCGGGGGCGTTGACCCCCGAAACTCTCTCCAGGTAAACTCCAGGTAATTGCATCGACTGTGGCTGTTACTACAGATTCCAAACAGTCTGCTGTAAGTCAAGATTTATCATCAAAGAAAGTGACCATTGCTGCAGATTATGTTTAGAATCTAGAGCAAAACTTCGGCTCATTCACAGTCTCCAACATTTTAGTGAGGTTTATTCTCCCAATACCTAATAAAGCGATCACCCGACTTCATGTACTCGATTAGATACTCAATTATTGTTATTATCATGGGGGAGTGATAAACCCATAGGGATTGTACAGCATCTGTGGGGGGGAGGATCATTCATGCTCAATTCAGGGAACTGGAACACAAGTCCAGTTTCCTAGATCAAGAGCTCCTCACCAGCATCAGGGAACCTCCCTTGATGGAGTGAGATACTCAGATGTGACTATATTCTTACACCTCAAGACCTCTTGCCAGCCTCTATAAATTCCCTTTTTTTTCACAAATCAATTTTACAGGCTAAGATATATTATTCTAACTTATTCCAAAGCCCAGCCCTATCTAAGGTATACTACCACTCCACAGGATGCCACCCACAACAGTCAACTAACACCTTCTTACTGCTAGGTGAAGAGGGGCAGCAGGCATAAGGAAACATGCCCTGTTTCCATCTACCTGTTTCAGGGATCAACCCACATACACACACAGTATGTGAGCTGTTTCTCTCTGTGTAACTTTTATAAAGTCACTGGTGGACAAAACTACTTAAGTAACTTTTATAAAGTCACTGGTGGACAAAACTACTTAAGTAACTTTTATAAAGTCACTGGTGGACAAAACTACTTAAGTAACTTTTATAAAGTCACTGGTGGACAAAACTACTTAAGTAACTTTTATAAAGTCACTGGTGGACAAAACTACTTAAGTAACTTTTATAAAGTCACTGGTGGACAAAACTACTTAAGTAACTTTTATAAAGTCACTGGTGGACAAAACTACTTAAGTAACTTTTATAAAGTCACTGGTGGACAAAACTACTTAAGTAACTTTTATAAAGTCACTGGTGGACAAAACTACTTAAGTAACTTTTATAAAGTCACTGGTGGACAAAACTACTTAAGTAACTTTTATAAAGTCACTGGTGGACAAAACTACTTAAGTAACTTTTATAAAGTCACTGGTGGACAAAACTACTTAACAATAAAGTGAAATAAAATTGTGCATCTTATTTACATTGAAAGAAGATTTTTTTTTTTTCATTAATGCTGTATTATACTAAGTAAATTTAGGCTTACCTTAGAGGTATTTAATTGGATTATTATTATTATTATAATAATCAAGGGGGAAGCTCTAAACCCATAGGATTATACAGCGCCTGGGGGGGGGGGATGTGGAAGGTATTCAAGCTTAATTCGGGGAACTGGAGCACAGATCCAATTCCCTAAATCAAGAGCCCCTCACCAACATCAAGGAACCTTCCCTGAGGGGATTTAATTGGATTGATCTGTATTTTATTGAACTAATTTTAGTAAGAAGTAATATACAGTACCAGTATCTATCACTGTTCTGTATAAGATAAAATTCTGAAAGATCTATCTTGAGGGACCTTTCAAGGAAAGTGCCTTGATCCAAGGAACTGGAGCTATCCCTCTCATTCCTCAGGCATTGTGTGACACCTATGGCCTATGTACTTACACACGAATATGTGATGATATCTCTAAAAAAAATTTGACATATATATGCTATGTAATGTTTACGTGAGTGTGCGTGCACATATTATTATTTTTATATGTATATGTATGTATGTGTATGTATGTATATATATATATATATATATATATATATATATATATATATTTATATATATATATATATATATATATATATTTATATATATATATATATATATATATATATATATATATATATATATATATATTTATATATATATATATTTTATTTTTTATTATTATCACACTGGCCGATTCCCACCAAGGCAGGGTGGCCCGAAAAAGAAAAACTTTCACCATCATTCGGTGGCCCGGTGGCCTGGTGGCTAAAGCTCCCGCTTCACACACGGAGGGCCTGGGTTCGATTCCCGGCGGGTGGAAATATTTCGACACGTTTCCTTACACCTGTTGTCCTGTTCACCTAGCAGCAAATAGGTACCTGGGTGTTAGTCGACTGGTGTGGGTCGCATCCTGGGGGACAAGATTGAGGACCCCAATGGAAATAAGTTAGACAGTCCTCGATGACGCACTGACTTTCTTGGGTTATCCTGGGTGGCTAACCCTCCGGGGTTAAAAATCCGAACGAAATCTTATCTTATCTTATTCACTCCATCACTGTCTTGCCAGAAGGGTGCTTTACACTACAGTTTTTAAACTGCAACATTAACACCCCTCCTTCAGAGTGCAGGCACTGTACTTCCCATCTCCAGGACTCAAGTCCGGCCTGCCGGTTTCCCTGAACCCCTTCATAAATGTTACTTTGCTCACACTCCAACAGCACGTCAAGTATTAAAAACCATTTGTCTCCATTCACTCCTATCAAACACGCTCATGCATACCTGCTGGATGTCCAAGCCCCTCGCACACAAAACCTCGGGGTGGCCCGGTGGCCTGGTGGCTAAAGCTCCCACTTCACACACGGAGGGCCCGGGTTCGATTCCCGGCGGGTGAAAACATTTCGACACGTTTCCTTACACCTGTTGTCCTGTTCACCTAGCAGCAAATAGGTACCTGGGTGTTAGTCGACTGGTGTGGGTCGCATCCTGGGGGACAAGATTAAGGACCCCAATGGAAATAAGTTAGACAGTCCTCGATGACGCACTGACTTTCTTGGGTTATCCTGGGTGGCTAACCCTCCGGGGTTAAAAATCCGAACGAAATCTTATCTTATCTTATCTCCTTTACCCCCTCTCTCCAACCTTTCCTAGGCCGACCCCTACCCCGCCTTCCTTCCACTACAGACTGATACACTCTTGAAGTCATTCTGTTTCGCTCCATTCTCTCTACATGTCCGAACCACCTCAACAACCCTTCCTCAGCCCTCTGGACAACAGTTTTGGTAATCCCGCACCTCCTCCTAACTTCCAAACTACGAATTCTCTGCATTATATTCACACCACACATTGCCCTCAGACATGACATCTCCACTGCCTCCAGCCTTCTCCTCGCTGCAACATTCATCACCCATGCTTCACCCCCATATAAGAGCGTTGGTAAAACTATACTCTCATACATTCCCCTCTTTGCCTCCAAGGACAAAGTTCTTTGTCTCCACAGACTCCTAAGTGCACCACTCACTCTTTTTCCCTCATCAATTCTATGATTCACCTCATCTTTCATAGACCCATCCGCTGACACGTCCACTCCCAAATATCTGAATACATTCACCTCCTCCATACTCTCTCCCTCCAATCTGATATTCAATCTTTCATCACCTAATCTTTTTGTTATCCTCATAACCTTACTCTTTCCTGTATTCACCTTTAATTTTCTTCTTTTGCACACCCTACCAAATTCATCCACCAATCTCTGCAACTTCTCTTCAGAATCTCCCAAGAGCACAGTGTCATCAGCAAAGAGCAGCTGTGACAACTCCCACTTTGTGTGTGATTCTTTATCTTTTAAGTCCACGCCTCTTGTCAAGACCCTCGCATTTACTTCTCTTACAACCCCATCTATAAATATATTAAACAACCACGGTGACATCACACATCCTTGTCTAAGGCCTACTTTTACTGGGAAATAATTTCCCTCTTTCCTACATACTCTAACTTGAGCCTCACTATCCTCGTAAAAACTCTTCACTGCTTTCAGTAACCTACCTCCTACACCATACACTTGCAACATCTGCCACATTGCCCCCCTATCCACCCTGTCATACGCCTTTTCCAAATCCATAAATGCCACAAAGACCTCTTTAGCCTTATCTAAATACTGTTCACTTATATGTTTCACTGTAAACACCTGGTCCACACACCCCCTACCTTTCCTAAAGCCTCCTTGTTCATCTGCTATCCTATTCTCCGTCTTACTCTTAATTCTTTCAATAATAACTCTACCATACACTTTACCAGGTATACTCAGCAGACTGTATATATACAGTGGACCCCCGGGTAACGAACTTTTTTCATTCCAGTAGTATGTTCAGGTGCCAGTACTGACCGAATTTTTTCCCATAAGGAATATTGTGAAGTAGATTAGTCCATTTCAGACCCCCAAACATACACGTACAAACGCACTTACATAAATACACTTACATAATTGGTCGCATTTGGAGGTGATCGTTAAGCGATCATATATATATATATATATATATATATATATATATACATTTATATATATATATATATATATATATATATATATATATATATATATAAATTATATGCACACAAACACTGTATTCAGTATTTAATTTGTTTTCAACTGGTCTCCATTTCTGCCTGAAATTATATAAATATTGTTATCTGGTTAAATCTGCTTTGTATGTGATGGAGCTTCAGTAATATACCAAATCTTGATGTTATTTAGTATTGTATTAATTACAAGGTTGAGAGTAAAATGGACAGGATAGTGAAGAAAACATAGAAGTACATGTATGGACTTGTAGTCATGTCATTATCTGGCTCATGTCTGCAAGTTGAATCAGGGTGAATATTTGAAATAAACCACACTATTTTCTCTTAATGTTCTCTTTCATTTATCATCTTGCTCTTTTGTAGCAATTGTAGTTCACTGTTTACTCTGTTCTTGATCCAAGGAACTGCAGCTGTCCTCTCATTCCTTGGATCAAGTCAGTTTGCCTGCCACTCCACCAGGTGCTGTATAGATCCTGTGCCTTTAGTGCCACCCCCAGGAATCCAAAAAGAATTGAATGAATATGGAGTTGTCTCCCTGTATCCGTCTGTGATACATTTCAAGACGTACCCTGGATGCTCAAAACTGCAGATAGTAGTGAGTCCTATATATAAGTTATTTTTTGTTTATCTATGATCAAGTTTAATTGATTAATTATGCACGATAAGTAAAGAATTACCATTCTTTGACTGATGGGAACCACTTCATGCTTTTCTTAGACTGAACTGCTACCCTCACTACTTTTATGCTTTGTGGCCATTATTAAGCAAAATGAAGGGTTATTTTTGGGTCACAGTAAATTGCAGATACAGGGGTTCTACTGTACTGATTCTTTCATGGGAGAAAGGTGTCCTTGGATAACAGTTGGTTCTTGATCCAAGGACTTGGAACTGCTCTCCATTTCCATGGATCAAATCTGATTACCACATATTCCTCAGACTACATGAACCCTCTGGGTCATGTAGAATGGCTCTCTCTATCTGGTCTCTGATCTGGAGATACCTGGAGAGGGTTTCAGGGGTCAATGCCCCCATGGACCAGTCTGTGCATATTAACTAAATCTTTAGCACATCCTGCCCTGCAGCATTATATCACCCCTGTGGGTTTAATGCTTAGTTTTGATTGTAATAATAATGTCAGAGGTGCCTGCCTGGGATCACTTTAAGTGTTGAATATATTAATGCCAATATAATTAAGTTAGGTTTGGTAAAGTTTGTCAGGAAACATGACAAGGTAATCATCTCCCAGACACTATGATGGCCTGATATTACTGCTGCAAAAGACTGTTTAGATCCATCCCCTCCTTCAGTCCCCTCGCTGCCTGCTGATGTTTCCATTTCAGTCACCTTGCTCCTTTCGGACCTCATCTTTAGATCCTGCTTCAGCACATCCATTTCTTTCTCCAATCTCTGTATCTTAGCCTCAGCTACTACAGCTCGTGATTCCCACTTCCTGCTCTCTGCAGATATTTGCTCTAACATGTTATTGCAAAGCTTGTTTAACCTTTTCTCCCATTGATGTTCCATTTTGTTCTTGAGCCGTTCTACCCATTCTTTCTTTTCCGACCAGCCATCATTGGTTCCCTTGCCTTTACATCCTCCCTTTTGAGAGCCCATTTTGTTTTTATCCTGTTGGGATGTTCTAGCTGCTTCAGCTTATCTTAAAAATGTGTGTGTGTGGTGGGGGATTCATGAGCTAATGTGTTTGGTTAGGTTAGGTTTGTGTGTGTGTGTTAAGTCCCTGTGTGTGTGTGTGTGTGTGTGTGTGTTAAGTCCCTGTGTGTGTGTGTGTGTGTACTCACCTAATTGTACTCACCTAATTGTGGTTGCAGGGGTCGAGACTCAGCTCCTGGCCCCGCCTCTTCACTGATCGCTACTGGGTCCTCTCTCTCTCTGCTTCCTGAGCTTTGCCATACCTCTTCTTAAAACTATGTATGGTTCCTGCCTCCACTACTTCACTTGCTAGGCTATTCCACTTGCTGACAACTCTATGACTGAAGAAATACTTCCTAACGTCCCTGTGACTCGTCTGAGTCTTCAGCTTCCAGTTGTGACCCCTTGTCCCTGTGTCCCCTCTCTGGAACATCCTATCTCTGTCCACCTTGTCTATTCCCCGCAGTATCTTGTATGTCGTTATCATGTCTCCCCTGACCCTTCTGTCCTCCAGTGTCGTCAGTCCGATTTCCCTTAACCTTTCCTCGTACGACATTCCCTTGAGCTCTGGGACTAGCCTTGTTGCAAACCTTTGTACTTTCTCTAACTTCTTGACGTGCTTGACCAGGTGTGGGTTCCAGACTGGTGCTGCATACTCCAGTATGGGCCTAACATACACAGTGTACAGTGTCTTAAACAATTCCTTATTAAGGTATCGGAACGCTATTCTCAGGTTTGCCAGGCGCCCGTATGCTGCAGCAGTTATTTGGTTGATGTGTGCCTCCGGTGATGTGCTTGGTGTCATGGTCAACCCAAGGTCTTTCTCCCTGAGTGAGGTCTGTAGTCTTTGTCCACCTAGCCTATACTCTGTCTGCAGTCTTCTTTGCCCCTCCCCAATCTTCATGACTTTGCATTTGGCTGGATTGAATTCGAGAAGCCAGTTACTGGACCACATGTCCAGCCTGTCCAGGTCTCTTTGCAGTCCTGCCTCATCCTCGTCCGATTTAATTCTTCTCATCAACTTCACGTCATCTGCGAACAGGGACACTTCAGAGTCTATTCCTTCCATCATGTCGTTCACATATATCAAAAATAGCACTGGTCCTAGAACTGACCCCTGTGGGACCCCGCTCGTAACAGGCGCCCACTGTGATACCTCTTCACGTACCGTGACTCGTTGCTGCCTCCCTGTCAGGTATTCCCTTCTCCATTGCAGTGCCCTCCCTTTTACATGCGCCTGATCCTCCAGCTTCTGCACTAATCTCTTGTGGGGAACTGTGTCAAAGGCCTTCCTGCAGTCTAGGAAAACGCAATCTACCCACCCCTCTCTCTCGTGTCTTACTTCTGTTACCTTGTCATAAAACTCCAGGAGGTTTGTGATACAAGATTTACCTTCCATGAACCCATGCTGGTTTTCATTTATAATCTTGTTCCTTTCCAGGTGTTCGACCACTCTCCTCCTGATAATCTTCTCCATGACTTTGCACACAATACATGTCAGAGACACAGGTCTGTAGTTTAGTGCCTCGTTTCTGTTTCCTTTCTTAAATATGGGGACTACATTAGCTGTCTTCCATTTCTCAGGTAGTTGCCCAGTTTCAAGGGATGTGTTGAAGATTGTGGTTAGAGGCATGCACAGCATCTCTGCTCCTTCTCTAAGGACCCATGGGGAGATGTTGTCCGGTCCCATCGCCTTTGAGGTGTCAAGGTCACTTAAGAGCTTCTTCACCTCCTCCTCAGTTGTTCTTATGTCATCCAACACTTGTTGGTATATTCCCTCTTGATGTTCCCTTCTGTGCTGTCTTCCCACAACCCTTCCTGTCTCTACTGTAAAAACTTCCTTAAATCTCCTGTTCAGCTCCTCACATACCTCCTGATCATTTCTTGTGAGTTCTCCACCTTCTGTCCTTAATCTGATCACCTGGTCTTTGACTGTTGTCTTCCTCCTGATGTGGCTATACAACAGTTTCGGGTCAGTCTTGATTCTCGATGCTATGTCATTTTCATACTGTCGCTGGGCCTCCCTCCTTACCTGTGCGTACTCATTCCTGGCTCTGCGACTGATCTCCCTATTTTCGTGTGTTCTCTGCCTTCTGTACTTTTTCCATTCTCTATTGCACTTTGTTTTTGCCTCCTTACACCGTCGGGTAAACCAGGGGCTTGTTCTGGTCTTCCCGTTGTTACTGTTGCCCTTGGGAATAAACCTTTCCACTGCCTCCTTGCATTTTGTTGTCACATATTCCATCATTTCATTTACTGGCTTTCCTGCCAGTTCTCTGTCCCACTGGACCTCCCGCAGGAAGTTCTTCAACCCTATGTAGTCCCCTCTTTTATAGTCAGGCTTTTGCCATTCAACTCCTGTTATTCTCTCCACTTGCAGCTCTACTATGTATTCAAAGCACAGAACCATGTGGTCGCTAGCTCCTAGGGGACTCTCATACTTGATGTCCTCAATGTCTGAGCTGCCCAGGGTGAACACAAGGTCCAATCTTGCTGGTTCATCCTCCCCTCTCACTCTGGTAGTGTCCTTAACGTGTTGGTGCATGAGGTTTTCCAGCACCACATCCAACATCCTGGCTCTCCATGTTTCGGGACCCCCATGTGGCTCCAGGTTTTCCCAGTCAATCTCCCTGTGGTTGAAATCCCCCATAACCAGCAACTTTGCTCTGCTGGAGTGAGCTCTTCTTGCCACCTCAGCAAGTGTGTCCACCATTGCTCTGTTGCTCTCTTCATATTCCTCTCTTGGCCTCCTGCAGTTCTGTGGTGGATTATACATCACTGCAATGACCACTTTGTGTTCCCCAGACTGAAGTGTACCTGCTATGTAGTCTCTTTCTCCCATCTCATCTATGCCTTTCATTTTCTCGAATTTCCATCTGTTTTTTACGAGCAGAGCAACCCCACCTCCCCCCCTGCCCCTTCTATCTTTCCTCATGATTTGGTATCCTGGTGGGAAGATTGCATCTGTTATTGTCTCCGTGAGTTTTGTTTCTGTAACTGCTATGATGTCTGGGGACTTCTCATTGATTCTTTCTTGCCATTCCTCATGTTTATTCATTAATCCATCTGCATTTGTGTACCAAACCTTCAACTTCTGTTCTAATACTGTAACTGTGGTGCGGGGGGTGGAAACAGAGGGATCGGTGTGTGATGGTTGGTTTGGATTGTTCAGTTGCCTTGGGGGTGTCGTGGCTGGAGTCCTTCTGCAGGTGTTTCTGGGGGGTGCGCTTGTCCTTCCATTTGATCCTGGGTTATTCTGCTCTCCTTTTTCATTTACTCCCATTTCTCCTATCGTTTTTGAACTCTCTCTTT
>NC_091295.1:70445249-70487749 GCF_038502225.1 Cherax quadricarinatus | reverse complement strand
CTGTCTTCACTATAATGGAACACTATTTTTGCTATAACACATTTATGTCTTCTGTATAACACAGCACTATCTATGGTATAACAGCACTATCTTCAGTATATAACACAGCACTATCTTAAGTATATAACACAGCACTAATATCACTATTGAACACAGCACTATCTTCATTATATAACACAGCACTATCTTCACTACATAACAAAGCACTATCTTCACTATATAACACAGCACTATCTTCACTATATAACACAGCACTATCTTCACTATATAACACAGCACTATCTTCACTACATAACAAAGCACTATCTTCACTATATAACACAGCACTATCTTCACTATATAACACAGCACTATCTTCACTACATAACACAGCACTATCTTCACTACATAACAAAGCACTATCTTCACTATATAACACAGCACTATCTTCACTACATAACACAGCACTATCTTCACTATATAACACAGCACTATCTTCACTATATAACACAGCACTATCTTCACTACATAACAAAGCACTAATATCACTACATAACAAAGCACTATCTTCACTATATAACACAGCACTATCTTCACTACATAACAAAGCACTATCTTCACTATATAACACAGCACTATCTTCACTACATAACACAGCACTATCTTCACTATATAACACAGCACTATCTTCACTACATAACAAAGCACTATCTTCACTACATAACACAGCACTATCTTCACTATATAACACAGCACTATCTTCACTATATAACACAGCACTATCTTCACTACATAACACAGCACTATCTTCACTATATAACAGCACTATCTTCACTATATAACACAGCACTATCTTCACTACATAACAAAGCACTATCTTCACTACATAACACAGCACTATCTTCACTATATAACAGCACTATCTTCACTATATAACACAGCACTATCTTCACTACATAACAAAGCACTATCTTCACTACATAACACAGCACTATCTTCACTATATAACAGCACTATCTTCACTATATAACACAGCACTATCTTCACTATATAACACAGCACTATCTTCACTACATAACACAGCACTATCTTCACTATATAACACAGCACTATCTTCACTACATAACAAAGCACTATCTTCACTATATAACACAGCACTATCTTCACTATATAACACAGCACTATCTTCACTACATAACACAGCACTATCTTCACTATATAACAGCACTATCTTCACTATATAACACAGCACTATCTTCACTACATAACAAAGCACTATCTTCACTACATAACACAGCACTATCTTCACTATATAACACAGCACTATCTTCACTACATAACAAGACTATCACTAAATGATACACTATCACTATATAACACAGCACTATCTTCACATAACAAAACACTATCTTCACTATATAACACAGCACTATCTTCACATAACAAAGCACTATCTTCACTATATAACACAGCACTATCTTCACTACATAACACGACTATCACTAAATGATTCACTATCACTAAATGATACACTATCACTATATAACACAGCATTATCACTATTCCTATAAGGTACCTAACATTCTTGTGGTGTATAGATTTTTTTGTTTATATTTACTTGTGTCCCCGTAGCCTAGTGGTTAGCACACCCTCTAAGAGGCGTAAGACTCAAGCGGCGTGGGGTTCGAACCCCACTAGTACCCAGTAGTTAGTGTATCCCTCCCAGGTTCACCAGCAAGATGGTAAGTGAAGAGAAGAGTGAGGATGTCGAATTCCTTGGTGTGTATCACCCTCTCATGGAGACTACCAAAGCATTGCGGAGATGTAATATCGGGACCATCGTTCGTGGGACTCCTCGCACTTTCGGTAAAGTATGTGAAGTCTGTCGCAGTTTTAGTTTAATATGTTTATTATGCACCCCATACCCATCCTGTGGGCGGTAGTCAAAAGATTACAGAGGTACATAATGGGTCCAGGGACTGGGCCTCAAAGTTTTGATAGCTGAGCAAGTTACAGAGGTAATGAATTCACAATTTACAAAGGTAATGAACTCGCAATTTACAAAGGTAATGAACTCCAGGTAGGTCTAGTCACAATCATGACAAGTTACAAAGGTATTTACAGATTACAGAGGTACGTAATGGATCCAGGGACTGGGCCCCAAAGTTTTGATGGCTGAACTAGGTACAAGGTAATGAACTCACAAGTTACAAAGGTAATGAACTCACAAGTTACAAAGGTAATGAATACTGTAAGAATGGTTACTTACGTTTATACATGGCTGCAATCATGAACAAATTTTAGAGTAATGAGCAATTCACACTTCCACACCCGGTCACAACTGTAGTGAGTTATTGGTGCAAATATTGATTGTTGAGTCTCTGTCTCTCACACACACACACACACACACACACATACAAATTCATACACACACACACATAAACACACACACACACACACACACACACACACACACACACACACACAAACTCATACACACACACACACACACACACAAACTCATACACACACGCACACACACTCATACACACCAGGAGCTCGGACTCGACCCCCGCAACCTCAACTAGGTGAGTACACTCATACACACACACACACACACACTCATACTCACACACACACACACACACACACACACACACACAGTCATAGAGTTGTAAGGCAGTGGAATAGCCTAGAAAATGACGTAGTGGAGGCAGGAACCATACACAGTTTTAAGACGAGGTTTGATAAAGCTCATGGAGCGGGGAGAGAGAGGGTCTAGTAGCAACCGGTGAAGAGGCGGGGCCAGGAGCTAGGACTCGACCCCTGCAACCACAAATAGGTGAGTACACACACACACACACACACACACACACACACTCATGCAACCGGTGAAGAGGCGGGGCCAGGAGCTAGGACTCGACCCCTGCAACCACAAATAGGTGAGTACAAATAGGTGAGTACACATAAACACACACACACACACACACACACACACACACACACACACACACACACACACACACACACACACACAGAAAGTGCAAAGGTTTGCAACAAGACTAGTCCCAGAGCTAAGAGGTATGTCCTATGAGGAGAGGTTAAGGGAAATCAACCTGACGACACTGGAGGACAGGAGAGATAGGGGGGACATGATAACGACTTACAAAATACTGAGAGGAATTGACAAGGTGGACAAAGACAGGATGTTCCAGAGATTGGACACAGTAACAAGGGGACACAGTTGGAAGTTGAAGACACAGATGAATCAAAGGGATGTTAGGAAGTATTTCTTCAGCCACAGAGTAGTCAGGAAGTGGAATAGTTTGGGAAGCGATGTAGTGGAGTCAGGATCCATACATAGCTTTAAGCAGAGGTACGATAAAGCTCATGGTTCAGGGAGAGTGACCTAGTAGCGACCAGTGAAGAGGCGGGGCCAGGAGCTTGGACTCGACCCCTGCAACCTCAACTAGGTGAGTACAACTAGGTGAGTACACACACACACACACACACACACACACACACACACACACACACACACACACAACACACACAACACACACAACACACACACACAACACACACACACAACACATACACAGACACACACACAGACACACACACAGACAGACATACACACACACACACACGTACTCATATACAACAGGCCTAGTGTCTAATCGACATGTGCCTAGGACAAAATGGTAACTAACACACACACACACACACACACATGCACATATGTGGTAATGCTTTATTTACAGCTAGCAAAGTCAGGGTATTTCTCCAGAATGGTCTGTAATATACCACTGTGGATAAAATACTTAGCCATTTCTTGAACACTTCTGAGTTGTTTCTAAATTCATTAATTTTATCGCACTCCAGTACATAATGACGCAGGGTGTGACAATAATCCATCTGGCAAAGTTTACATGGGCCTCCAATACCCGAAGGTCACGGTCGTATTGTACTGATGTCTCATCAACCTCTCTGCATCTCTCTGTACGCCTCTCATGATGGAGCATTAATCTACCATAATGGTGGTAGTGAACTTACCGCCCGCAGTGTGGTGAAGAAATACTACAAGAATAACCGTACCTGTTACAGAAAATTGTTAGGACTTACAATTGTAGAACAGGGAGGCGGTACCTGCCCCTACCATGCACTGGCCTTCATGGACATAACTGCCAGTTCCGGTCTCAAGAAGGCCAACGACATCTGCCGCTGGGTCTACATGAGAATGAAATATTTCCCAGATATTAAAGCAATCAATATGGTCAACTCAATGCTGACTGAATTCGACAATGATATAGATACTTCCACCGACAATTTCCAAGAAAGTATACTGCGACCCGTGATTAAAAGTCATCTGGCTGATATAAGGAAGACGGATACGTCTGTTAAACGTCAACTGGACATTGAGACGCCCTCAGACCCACCACGAAAAATGATAAAGATCTGAATTATCAGATAAAAAGAACATAAAGTTGATTATCAAGAATGATGTGATGTGTGCGTGTGTGCGTGTGTGTGTGAGTGTGTGTGTGAGTGTGTGTGTGTGTTAAGTCCCTGTGTGTGTGTGTGTGTGTGTGTGTGTGTGTGTGTGTGTGTGTGTGTGTGTGTGTGTGTTAAGTCACAGTGTGTGTGTGTGTGTGTGTGTTAAGTCCCTGTGTGTGTGTGTGTGTGTGTGTGTGTGTGTGTGTGTGTGTGTGTGTGTGTGTGTGTGTGTGTGTTAAGTCCCTGTGTGTGTGTGTGACCCAAAAAATTTTATTTGCACCAATAACTCATTACAGTTGTGACCGGGTGTGGACGTGTGAATTGCTCATTACTCTATAATTTGTTCATAATTATAGCCATATATAAACTTAAGTAAATTTACTTACATGATTCATTACCTTTGTACGTAGTTAAAGTCACTAATAACAAACAGACAAATGAATAAGCACCACCTTCTCTTAGCTGGAGACTTCAACATCAACCTTGGCATACTAGATGATCAGCCTGTAACTGGTTTAATCAACAATATGAACAACACACTTCTCATACCAACAATAACTAAACCAACCAGGCTCACTGAGACAAGTGCAACCATAATAGACCACATATGGACCAATATACTAGCCCCCCTTAAATCAGGGATAATCACAGATAGCACTACAGACCACTACCCTACCTTCCTCCTGACAAACATTAGTAAACCACCACTTGAATACAACAAAGTCTCATTTAGACTCCATGACGAGGCCTCAATAAGGAAGTTCACAGCTGACCTAGAGACTGTTGACTGGCCTACAGAATTCTCCAAGGCCAATGGTATTGATGACTGGACAGACATTTTTCTTAACAAATTACTTAGACTCTACAACAAACATTGCCCTATAAAAACGAAACAGATCACAAACAAACGGCTTGGTTGCCCATGGCTAACCAGCACCATTCTGAAATCCATTGACAAGAAACACCAATATGAAAAGCAATATAGACAGGGCTTAATACACAAAGATATTCTTAAACACTATTCATCAGTTCTCACCAAAGTAATAAAGAAAGCCAAACAACTATACTACTCCAGTAGATTCACAGACACTAGAGGAGATATAAAAAAGACCTGGAAAACACTCTCTCAGATTCTAGGGACCCACAAACTGAAAAAAAAACAAGAATATTGTCCTAACTAAACCTAATGAAACACCACTACATCCCACTGACACAGCTAACAAGATAAACGACTTCTTCTCAACCATAGGATCTAATCTCGCCAATAAAATCCCACATACCAATGCCCATGCCAGGGACTACCTAGATGGGAATTTCCCAAATTCCTTCTATCTTGCTCCAACTGAGCCCACGGAAGTCACCGAGATTATAAAGTCACTTAAAAATAACTCAGGGAATCTGTCTCATGTCCCACCATTACTGTACAAGCGAGCGGCCCATGTCCTTTCGCATGCTATTTCATTACTTTTTAACAAGTCACTAGAAACTAGCACCTTCCCAAAACTACTCAAGATGGCAAGGGTTACACCAATACATAAAGGTGGTGACCCTACAGACTTAAACAACTATAGGCCAATATCAAACTTACCATTGCTATCCAAAATCTTTGAGAAACTCGTGCACAGGAGACTATATTCATTTATAATGGCACAAAACATACTCAACCCCTGCCAATCTGGATTCAGGAAAAATAAAAGCACTAATGATCCAATCATAAAAATGCTAGATCTGCTTTACACAGCATTGGAAAATAAGGAATATCCACTAGGAAATTTTATTGACCTAAGAAAAGCTTTTGACACAGTAGACCACGGCATCCTACTCCACAAACTTGACCATTACGGTATAAGAGGCCATGCGCTTGCTTATTTCAAATCTTACCTTACTAATAGGTATCAGTATGTCACCATTAAAGACAGCATCAACAACACGGCCACTTGATACTGGAGTTCCGCAGGGAAGTGTCCTTGGTCCCCTGCTCTTCCTCATATACATCAATGATCTTCCAAACGTATCCCAACACCTGAAACCCATTCTCTTTGCTGACGACACGACTTATGTCATCTCTCACCCTAATCTTGCCACCCTCAACACCATTGTTAATGAGGAGCTGATCAAAATATCGACTTGGATGACAGCCAATAAACTTACGCTTAACACTGACAAAACCTACTATATTATGTTTGGTAGCAGAGCAGGAGATGCACAAATTAACATTAAGATCGACAACACTCTAATTACCAGACATAATGAGGGCAAATTCCTAGGCCTATACCTTGACAACAACCTGAATTTCAGCACCCATATCCAACACATAACCAAAAAAGTATCCAAAACGGTTGGGATCCTCTCCAAGATACGATACTACGTGCCGCAAAATGCCCTTCTCACACTATACCACTCACTTATTTATCCATACCTCACCTATGCTATTTGTGCTTGGGGATCAACTGCAGCAACACACCTAAAGCCAATAATAACCCAACAAAAAGCTGCAGTAAGAATAATCACTAAATCCCATCCCTGGCAACACCCCCCCCCCACTCTTCATAGATCTAAACTTACTCCCTGTTCAGTACATCCACACTTACTACTGTGCAATCTACATCTACAGGACCTTAAACTCCAATATCAACCTTCACCTAAAACGCTTTATTGATAGTTGTGACAGAACCCACAGGCATAACACCAGACACAAACATCTCTACGACATTTCCCGTGTCCGACTAAACCTTTACAAAAATTCAATGTATGTCAAAGGCCCTAAAATCTGGAACACCCTACCTGAGAACTCTAGAACTACAGACACATTCATCACCTTCAAAACTACCATTAGAAAACATCTTATCTCCCTGATACACCCCATCAACTAACTACACGAATACCACACAAATACCACCTGGTGGTTCACACTTACGCTCACTCACCCATTTGACCATAAACAGAAATATTAATCTCAGTCTTAAAATAATGAATCCTGTGATACTCCAATACTGAAACTATGTACCGTGCCAAAACAAAAGCATTCACATTGCTAAACTCACAAACTAGTATTTAGTCACTTAGCCATAATACCAACTTACCTCATAATTTGTAATATTTTAAAATTAAGAATTAAACTAAGTCTGCCCGAAATGCCTAGCCATGCTAGGTGTTCTAGTGGTACACTCTGTAATTATTATTTTACTACATGTAAACCACACAATAACCAAATTCTGTAAACTCAGCATTGTAATCCTTATAGAGAATAAACTTTGAATTTGAATCAAAACTTTGGGGCCCAGTTCCTGGACCCATTATGCACCTCTGTAACCTTTTGACTACTGTACTGTAATGCAATATAATACAATTACAATTACTTCTGAATATTTCCATATAATTTCCTTGGTTAGCTCAGTCGGTAGAGCGTCAGACTGTAAATGTGAGGACGGCGGTTCGATCCCCGCCTGAACCTTTCTGTTTATTAATGGACAGTTGTTAATTAAACTTAATTTGAGTTAATATACATAACTACGTATGAGAGTGAGAGTCAGGATGACTTAGTCATCATTGTTTGTGTGTAAGATCATCCCTGGATCCCTGGAGATCAGAGTAAAGTGAAGCAATGGTATCCTCCATAAGACAACATTCAGTTGCAAGATCATCATAAGACAACATTCAGTTGCAAGATCATCATAAGACAACATTCAGTTGCAAGATCATCATAAGACAACATTCAGTTGCAAGATCATCATAAGACAACATTCAGTTGCAAGATCATCATAAGACAACATTCAGTTGCAAGATCATCATAAGACAACATTCAGTTGCAAGATCATCATAAGACAACATTCAGTTGCAAGATCATCATAAGACAACATTCAGTTGCAAGATTAGATTTTTTAGATTTTGCCACCCAAGTGGCTAGTTTATTGTGCACCCCATATCCATCCTGTGGACGGTAGCGCAAGAACATATGGATACACAAAAGGCCTAGGAACTAGGCCCCAAAGGGTTAACAGGAATACATATGGATTTGTATCTACATATCTATAGTTCACTTATCTGTTACAAGCAAATTTAGGAAATTTGCTTAGTATATCTGGTATCTTATTTTCATTAATAAGATATCTTGACATGTCACATAGGTTATTATACTGTCTGTCTCTGTATTCCTCAATAAGTGGACAATTAAGCACATAGTGTTCAAGAGAGTGACCATATGCCTGATCACATAATTTACATTTAGTTTGATCATCATCTGTGTGTCTCCCAAACTGCCAGAAGTACTTGTAACCAAGCCTAAGTCTGGCCACTACAACATCAGTCAGTACTTGTAACCAAGCCTAAGCCTGGCCACTACAACATCAGTCAGTACTTGTAACCAAGCCTAAGCCTGGCCACTATAACATCAGTCAGTACTTGTAACCAAGCCTAAGTCTGGCCACTACAACATCAGTCAGTACTTGTAACCAAGCCTAAGCCTGGCCACTACAACATCAGTCAGTACTTGTAACCAAGCCTAAGTCTGGCCACTACAACATCAGTCAGTACTTGTAACCAAGCCTAAGTCTGGCCACTACAACATCAGTCAGTACTTGTAACTAAGCCTAAGCCTGGCCACTACAACATCAGTCAGTACTTGTAACCAAGCCTAAGCCTGGCCACTACAACATCAGTCAGTCTGTTCACATTGCAAGTTGCTCCATAAACATACTTATCTACGTTCATGTTATCATAGTGGGTTATAGATCTACTCAGGCTTCTAACTGCATTCCTATAACAATAATTTTCATTATTTACTTCTCTCCTAATATTATTCCTAGTGCTAGACACAGTTATACCAAAGTTATATTCTACATTCTCCTTCTGGATACTCTTCTTGGCTAACATATCAACTTTATCATGCAGTTGCAAGATCATCATAAGACAACATTCTGTTGGAAGATCATCATAAGACAACATTCAGTTGCAAGATCATCATAAGACAACATTCGGTTGCAAGATCATCATAAGACAACATTCAGTTGCAAGATCATCATAAGACAACATTCAGTTGCAAGATAATCATAAGACAACATTCAGTTGCAAGATCATCATAAGACAACATTCAGTTGCAAGATCATCATAAGACAACATTCAGTTGCAAGATCATCATAAGACAACATTCAGTTGCAAGATCATCATGATGACACTCTTCAGGTCACTTGTTCTATCTAGGCTGGAATATTGCTGCACACTAACAGCACCTTTCAAGGCAGGTGAAATTGCCGACCTAGAAAATGTACAGAGAACTTTCACGGCAAGCATAACGGAGATAAAACACCTCAATTATTGGGAGCGCTTGAGGTTCCTAAACCTGTATTCCCTGGAACGCAGGAGGGAGAGATACATGATTATATACACCTGGAAAATCCTAGAGGGACTAGTACCGAACTTGCACACGAAAATCACTCACTACGAAAGCAAAAGACTTGGCAGACGATGCACCATCCCCCCAATGAAAAGCAGGGGTGTCACTAGCACGTTAAGAGACCATACAATAAGTGTCAGGGGCCCGAGACTGTTCAACTGCCTCCCAGCACACATAAGGGGGATTACCAACAGACCCCTGGCAGTCTTCAAGCTGGCACTGGACAAGCACCTAAAGTCGGTTCCTGATCAGCCGGGCTGTGGCTCATACGTTGGTTTGCGTGCAGCCAGCAGCAACAGCCTGGTTGATCAGGCTCTGATCCACCAGGAGGCCTGGTCACAGACCGGGCCGCGGGGGCGTTGACCCCCGGAACTCTCTCCAGGTAAACTCCAGGTAAACACCAGTCCACTGACACCCAGGATGTGACTCACACCAGTCCACTAACACCCAGGATGTGACCCACACCAGTCCACTAACACCCAGGATGTGACCCACACCAGTCCACTAACACCCAGGATGTGACCCACACCAGTCCACTAACACCCAGGATGTGACCCATACCAGTCCACTAACACCCAGGATGTGACTCACACCAGTTCACTAACACCCAGGATGTGACCCACACCAGTCCACTAACACCACACCAAGGATGTGACCCACACCAGTCGACTAACACCCAGGATGTGACCCACACCAGTCGACTAACACCCAGGATGTGACCCACACCAGTCGACTAACACCCAGGATGTGACCCACACCAGTCGACTAACACCCAGGATGTGACCCACACCAGTCGACTAACACCCAGGATGTGACCCACACCAGTCGACTAACACCCAGGATGTGACCCACACCAGTCGACTAACACCCAGGATGTGACCCACACCAGTCGACTAACACCCAGGATGTGACCCACACCAGTCCACTAGCACCCAGGATGTGACCCAGGATGTGACCCACACCAGTCCACTAACACCCAGGATGTGACCCACACCAGTCCACTAACATCCAGGCTGTGACCCACACCAGTCCACTAACACCCAGGATGTGACCCACACCAGTCCACTAACACCCAGGATGTGACCCACACCAGTCGACTAACACCCGGGATGTGACCCACACCAGTCCACTAACACCCAGGATGTGACCCACACCAGTCGACTAACACCTAGGATGTGACCCACACCAGTCGACTAACACCCAGGATGTGACCCACACCAGTCGACTAACACCCAGGATGTGACCCACACCAGTCCACTAACACCCAGGATGTGACCCACACCAGTCCACTAACACCCAGGATGTGACCCACACCAGTCCACTAACAATCATTACCAATCATGATGATCATCAATCGTCATCATCATTACCAATCATCAACTATCATCACATATCCTTATCATCATCATTCTCAATCATCACCAATCATGACTAATCATGATCATTATTATCATCAATCACCAATTATCAATCATCATGATAATCATTATCATCAATCATCATTATGAATCATCACCAATTATCATCAATCATCCTTATCAATCATCACCGATCATCATCAATCATCGCAAATCATGATCATGATTATGATCATCAGTCATCATCATCAATTACCAATCATCACCAATCATCATCATCAGTCATCATCATCACCAGTAATCACCAATCATCATAATCATCATAATCATCAATCATGTGGTAATATTGCATAAGGTTCCAATACTTTCTTGAACAACATAAATGATACATTTCACAAACTAAGACAGTAAATTAATGAGCTACATTAAAGGTAGACTGAGGAAGAACTTGCCGGGGACCATCATAACACAAGTTCAACTTCCATTATTCTCCTCCCTCCCCCGTCAACCCCCCAAAATACTGAAGGGAAAGTGGGAGATAAAGTTGTAGGAAGGAAGAGTTGTGAAGGAGGCAGACAAGTATGGCTGCTACACTACGTCAGACTCCTCTCACTTGTAGTGGTCATACACGACCTGTGGTCCACCTGGCCTTCTCTCAGCTCTGTCCTGATGGATACTTCCTCATCTCAGCTAGTAAAGGTAGTTGAGGCTTGATGATAGTGCTGCTGGAAGACACCTGCAACTTTCACTTGTCACTACAGCAGTCAACCATCACACTGGATATGTCACTTTAACTTGACATTTTTCTGGGGTTATACTGGGTCATTTATATATAATGTTACTAGGTATGATAATTGTACTTGTGTGTACCTGTGTCTAAATAAACATCATTACTACCCCAGCGCTCCACCACTACTGCATATAAGTCTTGACTTTTTTTTGTGTTATCCTGAGTCATTAACATCCATATGTAACTATAAGAATTTTATTTATGTGTACCTCTACCTAAATAATCTTACTCATTTACTTGCAGTGGCGGGATGGTTGGTAAATAAGTTCATTAGACAACAATTTTACACAATTTGCAGTGTATAACCCTTATGGTTTAGCACTTCTTTTTTATTAATACACCCTGCCTCAGTGGGAGACGGCCGACTTGTTGAAAAAAAAAAAAAAAAATTTGCAGTTCATTATCCTTCAGGGAAGGTTCCTTCATGCTGGTGAGGAGCTCTTGATCCAAGGAATTGAACCTGTCCTCCAATTCCTCGAATCTAGCCTGAATGCTTTTCCCAGACACTATGAGCCTTTGGGTTTAGCACTTTCCCATGAACGTAATAATAATTTGGATGATTACAGTTGTCTTTCATAGTAATTTGTAAATTATTTAAAATAGCCTAAAAAATTCAAAGCAATTTATTTCTGTTGCGTACCTTGTTAATTGTGAATTTAGGTATCGTACACAACTTTAAACGTTTACAATGTTAACTCGAAAGTTTTACGTAGGATGTGCTTAGGGATGGCATCTTGTTGGAAGAAGAGCATCTAGAGCACTTACCTTGAAGCAGCATATTTATTATAGAATTTTTATTTAAGTGGGCTCTGGGGGGGGGCTTCAGTCACCTCCCCCCCCTTCCCCTCCATTTTTCCTTGGTGATTCCCCTGAATATAAGAATAAATTGATGAATGAGACGTGTGAAACCTGGGTATCTCTATTTTGAAGACAATACTCAGGTTTTTGCACGTCTAATTCATCACGCTTGTCAGTACGTATTGTGTACCATTGATGATGATAATAATCATAATAATATTATTTTTTATTTCTATAAATACATGTACAAGGTATACAGGCCTAGCTGACATCAATGACATACTACTAGCTGGCTGGCACTGGACAAGCTGGCACTGGACAAGCTGGCACTGGACAAGCACCTAAAGTCAGTTCCTGATCAGCCGGGCTGTGGCTCGTATGTTGGTTTGCGTGCAGCCAGCAGCAACAGCCTGGTTGATCAGGCTCTGATCCACCAGGAGGCCTGGTCACAGACCGGGCCGCGGGGGCGTTGACCCCCGGAACTCTCTCCAGGTAAACTCCAGGTAAACTATATAGAAAGCCGCTTGTTATGCAGAGCATTTCGGTCAAATTAGGTCAGTTTTGTCCCAGGATGCGACACACCAGTCGACTAACACCCAGGTACCCATTTTACTGATAGGTGAACAGGGACATCAGGTGTAAATAAATAAATAAATAAATAAAATTTATTTCTTTGTAAAGGTTACAATGTGTAATTACAATTTTGATTTGCTAAGTACAAAGATAACCACTATGATGTCGAGGAATTTTGGGCAAACTAATCCTAATACATAATAACAAATTAAAACTAGATAAGATAATAGTACATATTAACTATACTTAAAACTAAACAAGGAATAGTGGTTAGCTGTTTTACAATCTTATTTGAACTTAATAAATCTTATGTAAACTTAGCACAACATCTAACTTACAAGTATTGGTGCAGGTGGTAATATTTATGGAATGGCAGAATTAAAAGCCAGGAGGTCACATGATAAAACTAGTTAGCAGATGTTTTGGCAGATTTGGTTAATATTGAGAAACAAAATGATTTTATGGATTGGCAGAATTAAGAGCCTAGAGGTCACATGATAAAACTAGTTAGCAGATGTTTGGTTGATTTGGTTAATATTGTGAGATAAGATGATTTTTTAGCAAAGTCCTAAATTTATAAGCTGTCTGGGGATCCTTGACCTGTTCCGGTAGCGAGTTCCAGATCTTCGGGCCTTTTATGTGCATAATGTTCTTGCATGGTGAGAATCTGACTTGAGGCATATTGAAAAGTGACTTATGCCTTGTATTGTGATTGTGCATTCTGTTGTAACTGTTGAATTGTAGTATGTATATGTAGTAGGCACAATAATAAGAGTATATATCTTGTATATTTAGCAAGTTGAGTCTTTTGAAAAGTGGTGGTGTGTGCTGTCTAGCACAGGAGCTGGTTATCACCCTTACAGCAGCTTTTTGCTGGATTATTAAGGGTCTACGGTGGTTGGCAGTGGTTGAGCCCCAGGCACAGATACCATAGGTGAGGTAAGGATATATTAGAGAGTGGTACAGGGTAAGGAGAGTCGTTTGTGGTACATAGTAGCGTATCTTGGAAAGGATTCCTACTGATTTGGAAATTTTCTTGGCTGTTGATGGGTATGGGACTGAAATTCAGGATTACAGTCAAGTAGAAGACCTAGAAATTTGCCCTCCGTGTGTCTTGATATAGGGGAACCATTTAACAGTATGTTGAGTTGAATATTTGAGGCTCTGTTGCCAAACAGCATGAAGTATGTTTTATCTATGCCGAGAGTGAGTTTGTTGGTCATCGTCCATGCATATATCTTTAGCAGTTCATTGTTTACAGTGTTTCCAAGCACAGCTGGGTCTGAATGGGAGTAGACATATGTAGTGTCATCTGCAAATAGAACTGGTTTAAGGAGTTAGGATGCATTGGGGAGATCATTGATGTAGATGAGAAAGAGGAGTGAACTTAGGACACTACCCTGGAGTGCTCCTTTAGCTACAAGTTGGATAGCGGAGTTGACTCCATTTGCATGTACATACTGGTGTCTGTCGTTAAGATAGGATTTTAGGTAGTCAAGAGAATGTCCTCTTATGCTTTAATGATTCAGTTTGAGGTGCAAGAGATTGTGGTCAACTGTGTCAAACGCTTTTCTTAGGTCAATAAAGAGCCCCAGAGGATATTCATTTTTATCGAGAGCTGTGTATATTAGGTCAAGCATTTGTATAATAGCATCATTCGTACTTTTTTTTTGGTCTAAACCCAAACTGGCATGGGTTAAGTATGTTGTTGGATGCAAGGTAGGAATAAAGTCGCTTGTGTATTATTTTTTCAAATATCTTGGAGAGTAAGGGCAAGTTTGATATGGGTCTGAAATTGCTCAAATCAGTTGGATCTCCACGTTTGTGGATCGGGGTGACCCTTGCTGTCTTGAGTATGGATGGGAAGGTTGAGGAAGCTATAGATTTGTTAAACATTGTTGCAATAATGGGTAACAATTCTGGTGCAGCTTTTTTATATATGAATGGCAGCAAGTTATCTAGATCATCTTATTTGTTCTTTAATGATTTAATGACGAGTGAGACTTCAGTGGGATTAGTTGGAGCTAGAAATAGAGTAGTATTTGGATAGTTGCCAGTGAGGTACTTGCTCAGTGTTTCGCTCTTGCCAGGAATCGAACCATGAAACCTCAGTGTGTGAAGTGAGCGCTTTGCCTACCAGACCACAGGCCATCCTATGCAATGACAAATGATATAAAGTACTGTATGTCTAAATGAGATTAATACTATAGGAGCCCCATGGAATTAAATTCTTTTGAGGAATTAGCTATGGCTGAAGGTCCTTGCTCTGTATTCCTTCGAATGCAGGCAAGAGGGATACATGATAATACACTTGGAAGGTCCTGGAGGGATTGGTACCAAACCTGCAAACGAAAATCACTCCATACAAAAGCAAAAGACTCGGCAGGAGATGTAACATTCCCCTGATGAAAAGCAGGGGTGCCACGAGTACACAGAGAGACAACACATTAAGTGTCCGGGGCCCAAGACTGTTCATTTGCCTCCCAGCATACATAAAAGGGATTACCAATAGACCCCTGGTTGTCTTCAAGAAGGCACTGGACAGGCACCTAAAGTCAGTACCTGACCAACCGGGCTGTGGTTTGTACATCAGCCTGCATTTGGCCAGCAGTAACAGCCTGGTTGATCAGACCCTGATCCACCATGAGGCCTGGTCTCAGACCGGGTTGCGAGGGCATTGACCCCTGAAACCCTCTCTAGGTAAACTCCAGGTAAACCATAAGTACTACATTAAGATGTCATATAAATGTCACTTATGTATGCTTGTGATGACTTTATTCAGTATGATTCAGTTCTGAATATGAATTACTTTAATACTATACATACTCAACTTTAAAATATGGAGTTGCCTAAATAAATAATAAACAAAATATTTGACTCTTAAGTGTGATTGGCCAGAATTGTTTTCTCTGTAATTATTGTATACTGTATTGGTGTTTATGTAGATGGAAAGCCAATGCTACGTCAGGGCAATACTGGTGACTGGATTGGAACATTTGAGGGTCATAAAGGAGCAGTATGGGGAGTAGCTCTTAATGCAGATGCATCACGGGCAGCCACAGCAGCTGCAGACTTCACAGCCAAGGTAGGCTCTAATTAATATCTCTTTTAGCTTATATAAATATTGATATTAAGGTAAACATTATCCTTGAAATAAAAGAATGTTAAAAGTAAAAAATTGTGAATATTCACTCTGAAACTACTTTAAATTTACTAAAGTGATATTACTTTGTCTATAGATATGGGATGCTGTGTCTGGGGAAGAGTTGCACTCCTTCTCACATTCCCATATTGTGAAGACTGTTGCATACTCTCCAAATTCAGTTGAGCTCCTAACTGGTTCCCATGAAAAACTTCTCAAAATATTTAACCTAGAAAAACCAGAAACAGGTAATTATTACATTTGTTTATTTTGAATGTTTGAAAATGCTTACTTTTTTAAAAAATCCCTGAATATTTATAAGATACCAAAAATACTGAATACAGGATACGTATTTGTAATAAATTTATTTGTATTTTGAAGCATGCAGCATGTCTACATGTCAAAAAAAAAAAAAACTAATAAAAAGATAAATATGATATATACTTTATTAAAGAGTTGCACAGTATGTATATGGAAAGATCAGCTTATTAGAAACTGTTTCACTTTGTTCTTCAGAAATATTACTGTATGTACTAACACTGTCTTGTATAAAGTCTCATCATTCTTTAGTCTTGAGAATGTGTAATTTCATCCAGTCCTTCAAAAGAGTCTTCCTGCCTTGTTCACATAGTGCTTGTATTCAGTTTCCTGTAATGTTAATTTTAGCTGGTTTTGAGCTTTATCATCATCCCGACTGAGTTTAGCACTTAGTTTTGATTGTAATAATATCCTGACCTCAGTTCTGACTTTGCTAGTGACTACCTCATTAGTCTGGGTATTGTTACCCGTAAGCCTATGTAGATACAAAAGAGAAATAGGTAATTGGCACCAGTTTGCACAATGTGATCAGATAAAGAAATTAAAAGATTAATAGATTAATAATGATTAATTTTATTATAATGTACTTCCTAGTAGTCTGTATTTACTATTCTATATATTTACTGTAGCATGAAACAAGTGAAACAGTTGATTAAATCCTGATTGATCTATATTGCTTGTAAATTGAGTAAAAAAAAAAAAAAAAAAAAAGCAAAATGTAAATCATTGTACAGTCCTTTTCCTCTGGTTAGTGCTTCACCTTTTACTTCAAGATACTCTGCTTTTTACTCTGCTATTGGCTTCACTCATTAGCATTGTCATTATTTTTTATCTTCAACTACTCTGTTGTTTTACATACTGATAGCCAATATTCTTTTTTAATGAAATTTCTTAGAGTAAAATGTTACATGTCTTATTCCTGTCTCATAAACACGCTGGATAACAGGTATATCTTGCTACTTCTACTTACACTTAGGTCACACTGTGCACATACTATGCACTTGGTATCTGCAGACATGGGAAATCTGGAAAAACAGACGGGACGTGCAACTATGACCACCCTAGAAAATGCCGTGCCCATATGACAACAGGAAAATGCAAACTCCCTTCCTGTAAGCTTTTTCACCCTAAAATGTGTACCTCTTCAGTACAGGAAAGACTGTGCTATAACTTAAATTGCCAGGCACACCATCTAAAGGGGACAAAAAGATACAAAACATCCAGGCCATGGGAAAACCTGGGTAGCCACAGCCACTCAAGAGGGAGAGGTTTTTTAGTGCCAGGAAGGAAAAAAAACTGGCAGGAAATGGCAGAAATTGTACACCAAATCCAGTCATTCCTGGAGTGGAACCACAGTCGATGGCCTCCACTCCAAACCAACAGATACAGATACTAATGCTGGAAAAAAAAAAAACCAGTACCAACAATACCACCAGTCCGATGACATTCTTCTTTGCAAATATACAGGGTCTAAAGCCAGCAAACAAACAACAAAATACCTTTCATCCGTGGACTGCTTGCAGAGGCAAAGGCAATGTTCGCGGCTTTCACTGAGACCCACATAAAGGATCACTTGGACAACGAAATATGGATCCCAGGTTACAACCTATACAGATGTGACAGAGTGAACAGGCAAAAGGGGGGGATTGGCCTGTACATTGCAGAGTTACTTGTTTGCACAGAACTGCTTAATGCCTCAAATGATGTAGTGGAAGTTTTAGCAGTAAAGATCGAGAACCAAAACCTAGTCATTGTGGTAGTCTACAAGCCTCCGGATGCAACATCCCAGCAATTCCAGGAACAGCTGTTAAAAATTGACCACTGTCTGGAAAATCTTCCAGAGTACAAAACAAATTCTGGCCACAAAATAGAGCGAAACACCAACGTCAAAGACCTGGGAGTGATTATGTCGGAGGATCTCGCCTTCAAGGACCATAACATTGTATCAATCGCATCTGCTAGAAAAATGACAGGATGGATAATGAGAACCTTCAAAACTAGGGAGGCCAAGCCCATGATGACACTCTTCAGGTCACTTGTTCTATCTAGGCTGGAATATTGCTGCACTCTAACAGCACCTTTCAAGGCAGGTGAAATTGCCGACCTAGAAAATGTACAGAGAACTTTCACGGCACGCATAACGGAGATAAAACACCTCAATTACTGGGAGCGCTTGAGGTTTCTAAACCTGTATTCCCTGGAACGCAGGAGGGAGAGATACATGATTATATACACCTGGAAAATCCTGGAGGGACTAGTACCGAACTTGCACACGAAAATCACTCACTACGAAAGCAAAAGACTTGGCAGACGATGCACCATCCCCCCAATGAAAAGCAGGGGTGTCACTAGCACGTTAAGAGACCATACAATAAGTGTCAGGGGCCCGAGACTGTTCAACTGCCTCCCAGCACACATAAGGGGGATTACCAACAGACCCCTGGCAGTCTTCAAGCTGGCACTGGACAAGCACCTAAAGTCAGTTCCTGATCAGCCGGGCTGTGGCTCGTACGTTGGTTTGCGTGCAGCCAGCAGCAACAGCCTGGTTGATCAGGGGCTGATCCACCAGGAGGCCTGGTCACAGACCGGGCCGCGGGGGCGTTGACCCCCGAAACTCTCTCCAGGTAAACTCCAGGCTCCTGCACCCAACATCTTGCTCCTGGGGGATTTCAACTTAAGGCACCTAAAATGGAGGAATATAGCAAATAATATTGTTGCAGTAATAACACCAGGAGGCAGCTCTGATGAAAACTCACACTCGCACGAGCTTTTAAATCTCTGCACAAAATTCAATTTAAACCAGCAAATAATAGAGCCTACTAGAATGGAGAATACACTAGACCTCATCTTCACTAACAATGATGATCTGATAAGAAATGTCACCATATCAAAAACAATATACTCAGATCACAACATAATTGAGGTTCAGACATGTATGCACGGAGCCCCAGACCGACAAAATGAGATTAGTCACGAGGGAGCATTCACCAAATTCAACTTCAATAACAAAAACATAAAGTGGGACCAAGTAAACCAAGTCCTAACCGATATAAGCTGGGAAGATATACTAAGCAACACAGACCCCAACTTATGCCTAGAACAGATTAACTTGGTGGCACTCGATGTATGCACAAGACTTACTCCTCTAAGAAAAAGGAGGAGTAGATGTAAAATAGAAAGAGACAGGCGCTCCCTTTACAGGCGACGGAAAAAAATAACAGCGGCTAAAAGAGGTCAATCTATCTGAAATGCGTAGGGAGACACTGGTCAGAGAAATAGCAAACATCGAACTTAAGCTAAAGGAATCTTATAGGAGTCAGGAATCGCGGGAAGAACTAAAAGCCATAAATGAAATCGAAAGAAACCCAAAGTATTTCTTCTCCTATGCCAAATCAAAGTCGAGAACAACGTCCAGTATTGGGCCCCTACTTAAACAAGATGGGTCCTACACAGATGACAGCAAGGAAATGAGTGAGCTACTCAAGTCCCAATATGACTCAGTTTTTAGCAAGCCACTAACCAGACTGAGAGTCGAAGATCAAAATGAATTTTTTATGAGAGAGCCACAGAATTTGGTTAACACAAGCCTATCTGATGTTATCCTGACTCCAAATGACTTCGAACAGGCAATAAATGACATGCCCATGCACTCTGCCCCAGGGCCAGACTCATGGAACTCCGTGTTCATCAAGAACTGCAAGAAGCCCCTATCACGAGCCTTTACCATCCTATGGAGAGGGAGCATGGACACGGGGGTCATCCCACAGTTACTAAAAACAACAGACATAGCCCCACTCCACAAAGGGGGCAGTAAAGCAACAGCAAAGAACTACAGACCAATAGTACTAACATCCCATATCATAAAAATCTTTGAAAGAGTCCTAAGAAGCAAGATCACCACCCATCTAGAAACCCATCAGTTACACAACCCAGGGCAACATGGGTTTAGAACAGGTCGCTCCTGTCTGTCTCAACTATTGGATCACTACAACAAGGTCCTAGATGCACTAGAAGACAAAAAGAATGCAGATGTAATATATACAGACTTTACAAAAGCCTTCGACAAGTGTGACCATGGTGTAATAGCGCACAAAATGCGTGCTAAAGGAATAACAGGAAAAGTCGGTCGATGGATCTATAATTTCCTCACTAACAGAACAGAGTAGTAGTAGTCAACAGAGTAAAGTCCGAGGCAGGCACGGTGAAAAGCTCTGTTCCACTAGGCACAGTACTCGCTCCCATCTTGTTCCTCATCCTCATATCTGACATAGACAAGGATGTCAGCCACAGCACCGTGTCTTCCTTTGCAGATGACACCCGAATCTGCATGACAGTGTCTTCCATTGCGGACACTGCAAGGCTCCAGGCGGACATCAACCAAATCTTTCAGTGGGCTGCAGAAAACAATATGAAGTTCAACGATGAGAAATTTCAATTACTCAGATATGGTAAACACAAGGAAATTAAATCTTCGTCAGAGTACAAAACAAATTCTGGCCACAAAATAGAGCGAAACACCAACGTCAAAGACCTGGGGGTGATCATGTCGGAGGATCTCACCTTCAAGGACCATAACATTGTATCAATCGCATCTGCTAGAAAAATGACAGGATGGATAATGAGAACCTTCAAAACTAGGGAGGATAAGCCCATGATGACACTCTTCAGGTCACTTGTTCTATCTAGGCTGGAATATTGCTGCACACTAACAGCACCTTTCAAGGCAGGTGAAATTGCCGACCTAGAAAATGTATAGAGAACCTTCACGGCGCGCATAACGGAGATAAAACACCTCAATTACTGGGAGCGCTTGAGGTTCCTGAACCTGTATTCCCTGGAACGCAGGCGGGAGAGATACATGATTATATACACCTGGAAAATCCTAGAGGGACTAGTACCGAACTTGCACACGAAAATCACTCACTACGAAAGCAAAATACTTGGCAGACGATGCAACATCCCCCCAATGAAAAGCAGGGGTGTCACTAGCACGTTAAGAGACCATACAATAAGTGTCAGGGGCCCGAGACTGTTCAACTGCCTCCCAGCATACATAAGGGGGATTACCAACAGACCCCTGGCAGTCTTCAAGCTGGCACTGGACAAGCACGTAAAGTCAGTTCCTGATCAGCCGGGCTGTGGCTCGTACGTTGGTTTGTGTGCAGCCAACAGTAACAGCCTGGTTGATCAGGCTCTGATCCACCAGGAGGCCTGGTCACAGACCGGGCCGCGGGGGCGTTGACCCCCAGAACTCTCTCCAGGTAAACTCCAGGTAACACTACACAGGCATGCACATTCATATATGTATATACATATACACATCTATTTGTGAAGATTTATGAAGGATGAGGTTAATCATAGAGTTGATGAAGGAAAAAAAGGCGAGTGGTGCATTGAGGTATATGTGGAAAAAAAAAACGTTATCTATGGAGGCAAAGAAAGGAATGTACGAAAGTATACTGGTACCAACACACTTATATGGGTGTGAAGCTTGGGTTGTAAATGCTGCAGCGAGGAGGCAGTTGGAGGCAGTGGAGATGTCTTGTCTAAGGGCAATGTGGGGTGTAAATATTATGCAGAAAATTTGGAGTGTGGAAATTAGGAGATGGTACGGAGTTAATAAAGGTATTAGTTAGAGGGCTGAAGAGGAGTTGTTGAGGTGATTTGGTCATTTAGAGAGAATGGATCAAAGTAGAATGGCATGGAGAGCATATAAAACTGAAGGGGAAGGAAGGCAGGGTAGGGGTCGTACTCGAAAAGGTTGGAGGGAGGGGGTAAAGGAAGTTTTGTGGGTGAGGGGCTTGGACTTACAACAAGCGTGCACGAGCGTGTTAGATTGGAGTGAATGAAGATGAATGGTTTTTGAGACCTGACGAGCTGTTGGAGTGTGAGCAGGGTAATATTTAGTGAAGGGATTCAAGGGAACTGGTTATTTTTATATAGCCGGACTTGAGTCCTGGAAATGGGAAGTACAATGCCTGCACTTTAAAGGAGGGGTTTGGGATATTGGCAATTTGAAGGGATATGTTGTGTATCTTTATATGTATATGCTTCTAAACTGTTGTATTTTGAGCACCTCTGCAAAAACAGTGATTATGTACAAGTGAGGTGAAAGTGTTGAATGATAAAAGTATTTTCTTTTTGGGAATTTTCTTTCTTTTTGGGTCACCCTGCCTCGGTGGGAGATGGCCGACTTGTTAAAAAAAAAAAACACATCTAGGGTTTTTCTTCTTTTTCTTAATAGCTCTTGTTCTTTTTTTTTTCTCTCTCTCTCTATTGTCCATGGGGAAATGGAAAAGAATCTTTCCTCAGTAAGCCATGCGTGTCGTATGAGGCGACTAAAATGCCGGGAGCATTGGGCTAGTAACCCCTTCTCCTGTACACATTTACTAACACTGAGAAGAAGAAAAACTTTATAAAACTGGGATGCTTGAATGTGCATCGATGTAGTGCGGATGATAAGAAAGAGATGATTGCTGATGTTTTGAATGAAAAGAAGTTGGATGTCCTATCCCTAAGCGTTACAAAACTGAAGGGGGTACCTGGAGTTTACCTGGAGAGAGTTCCGGGGGTCAACGCCCCCGCGGCCCGGTCTGTGACCAGGCCTCCTGGTGGATCAGAGCCTGATCAACCAGGCTGTTACTGCTGGCTGCACGCAAACCAACGTACAAGCCACAGCCTGGCTGGTCAGGTACCGACTTTAGATGCTTGTCCAGCGCCAGCTTGAAGACTGCCAGGGGTCTATTGGTAATCCCCCTTATGTATGCTGGGAGGCAGTTGAACAGTCTCGGGCCCCTGACACTTATTGTATTGTCTCTTAACGTGCTAGTGACACCCCTGCTTTTCATTGGGGGGATGTTGCATCGTCTGCCAAGTCTTTTGCTGTCGTTGGGAGTGATTTTCGTGTACAAGTTCATTACTAGTCCCTCTAGGATTTTCCAGATGTATATAATCATGTATCTCTCCCGTCTGCATTCCAGGGAATACAGGTTCAGGAACTTCAAGCGCTCCCAGTAATTGAGGTGTTTTATCTCGGTTATGCTTGCCGTGAAGGTTCTCTGTACATTTTCTAGGTCAGCAATTTCACCTGCCTTGAAAGGTGCTGTTAGTGTGCAGCAATATTCCAGCCTAGATAGAACAAGTGACCTGAAGAGTGTCATCATGGGCTTGGCATCCCTAGTTTTGAAGGTTCTCATTATCCATCCTGTCATTTTTCTAGCAGCTGCGATTGATACAATGTTATGGTCCTTGAAGGTGAGATCCTCCGACATGATCACTCCCAGGTTTTTGACGTTGGTTTTTCACTCTATTTTGTGGCCGGAATTTGTTTTGTACTCTGATGAAGTTTTAATTTCCTCGTGTTTACCATATCTGAGTAATTGAAATTTCTCATCGTTGAACTTCATATTGTTTTCTGCAGCCCATTGAAAGATTTGGTTGATGTCCGCCTGGAGCCTTGCAGTGTCTGCAATGGAAGACACTGTCATGCAGATTCGGGTGTTATCTGCAAAAGAAGACATGGTGCCGTGGCTGACATCCTTGTCTATGTCAGATATGAGGATGAGAAACAAGATGGGAGCGAGTACTGTGCCTTGTGGAACAGAGCTTTTCACCGTAGCTGCCTTGGACTTTACTCTGTTGACTACTACTCTTTGTGTTCTGTTTGTGAGGAAATTATAGTTCCATCTACCAACTTTTCCTGTTATTCCTTTAGCACGCATTTTGTGCACTATTACGCCATGGTCATACTTGTTGAAGGCTTTTGCAAAGTCTGTATATATTACATCTGCATTCTTTTTGTCTTCTAGTGCATCTATGACCTTGTCGTAGTGATCCAATAGTTGAGACCGACAGGAGCAGCCTGTTCTAAACCCATGTTGCCCTGGGTTGTGTAATTGATGGATTTCTAGATGGGTTTCTAGGTGAGTTTCAGTGGGGAGAAATAAATGGGATTAAGTCAGGAGGATCTGAGAGAGTTAGAGCTATGGAAGGAGTAGCAATAATGTTGAAGGACCAGTTACGGAAGGAGAAGAGGGAATATAAAATTGTAAATTCAAGGATTATGTGGATTTAAATAAGGGTCGGATGTGAAAAGTGGGTCATAATAAGCATGTATGCACCTGGAGAAGAGAGGAGTGTAGAGGAGAGGGAGAGATTTTGGGAGATGTTAAGCAAATGTATAGAAACCTTTGAACCAAGTGAGAGAGTAATTGTGGTAGGGGACCTAAATGCTAAAGTAGGAGAAACATTTTGAGAGGGTGTGGTAGGTAAGTTAGGGGTGCAGGTGTAAATGATAATGGGAGCCCTTTGATTGACCTTTGTATAGAAAGGGGTTTAGTTATAGGTAATATGTATTTTAAGAAAAAGAGGATAAATAAGTATACAAGATATGATGTAAGGTGTAATGACAGTAGTTTGTTGGACTATGTATTGGTAGATAAGACTGTTGAGTAGACTTCAAGATGTACATGTTTATAGACGGCCACAAATATATCAGATCACTTTCTAGTTGTAACTACAGTGAGAGTAAAAGATAGATGGGATACAAGGAAAATATTAGCAGCAAGTAAGAGAGAGGTGAAGGTATATAAACTAAAAGAGGAGGCAGTTAGGGTAAGATATAAACAACTATTGGAGGATAGATGGGCTAATGAGAGTACATATATGTATAGGCAATGGGGGTTTAAGATGTATGGGGTAGGTTTAAGAATGTAGTGTTAGTGTTCAGCAGAAGTCTGTGGTTACAGGAAAGTGGGTGCAGGAGGGAAGAAGAATGATTGGTGGAATGATGATGTAAAGAAAGTAGTAAGGGAGAAAAAGTTAGCATGTGGGAGGTTTTTACAAAGTAGAAGTGATGGAAGGAGGGAAGAGTATATGGAGAGAAAAAGAGAAGTTAAGAGAGTGGTGAATCAATATGAAAAGAGAGCAATTAAGAGAGTGGGTGAGATGTTATCAACAAAATTTGTTGAAAGTAAGAAAAAGTTTTGGAGTGAGATTAATAAGTTGAAGAAGCCTAGGGAACAAATGGATTTGACAGTTAAAAATAGAAGAGGTGAGTTATTAAATAGAGAGTTAGAGGTATCAGGAAGATGGAGGGAATATTTTGAGGAATTGATCAATGTTAATGAAGATAGGGAAGCTGTGATTTCGTGTATAGGGCAAGGAGGAATAACATCTTGTAGGAGTGAGGAAGAGCCAGTTGTGAGTGTGGGGGAAGTTCGTGAGACAGTGGGTAGAATGAAAAGGGGTAAGGCAGCTGGGATTGATGGGATAAAGATAGAAATGTTAAAAGCAGGTGGGGATATAATTTTGGAGTGGTTGGTGCTATTATTTAATAAATGTATGGAAGAGGGCAAGGTGCCTAGGGATTGGCAGAGAGCATGCAAAGGGGATAAAAGAGAGAGTGCAAAAATTATAGGGGAATAAGTCTGTTTAAGTATACCTGGTAAAGTGTATGGTAGAGTTATTGTTGAAAGAATTGAGAGTAAGACGGAGAGTAGGATAGCAGATGAACAAGGAGACTTCAGGAAAGGTAGGGGGTGTGTAGACCAAGTGTTTACAGTGAAACATATAGGTGAACAGTATTTAGATAAGGGTAAAGAGATTTTTGTGGCATTTACGGATTTGGAAAAGGCATGTGACAGGGTGGAGAGGGAGGGCAATGTGGCAGATGTTGCAGGGGTATGGTATAGGAGGTAGGTTACTGGAAGCAGTGAAGAGTTTTTATGAGGATAATGAGGCTCAGGTTAGAGTATGTAGGAGAGAGGGAGATTATTTCCCAGTAAAAGTAGGCCTTAGATAAGGATGTGTGATGTCACCATGGTTGTTCAATATATTTATAGATGGGGTTGTAAGGGAAGTGAATGCAAGGGTCTTGGCAAGAGGTGTGGAGTTAAAAGATAAAGAATCAGAGTGGGAGTTGTCACAGTTGCTCTTTGCTGAAGACACTGTGCTTTTGGGAGATTCTGAAGAGAAGTTGCAGAGGTTGGTGGATGAATTTGGTAGGGTATGTTAAAGAAGAAAATTAAAAGTGAATATAAGAAAGAGCACGGTGATGAGGATAAGATAGGTGATGAAAGATAGGATATCAGATTGGAGGGAGAGAGTATGGAGGAGGTGAATGTATTCAGATATTTAGAAGTGGATGTGTCAGCAGATGGGTCTAAGAAGGATGAGGTGAATTGTAGAATTGATGAGGGGAAAAGGGTAAGTGGTGCACTTTGGAGTCTGTGGAGACAAAGAACTTTGTCCATGAAAGCAAAGTGGGGAATGTATGAGAGTATAGTTGTACCAACACTCTTGTATGGGTGTGAAGCATGGGTGATGAATGTTGCAATGAGGAGAAGGCTGGAGGCAGTGGAGAGGTCATGTCTGAGGGCAATGTGTGGTGTGAATATAATGCAGAGAATTCATAGTTTGGAAATTAGGAGAAGGTGTGGGATTACCAAAACTATTATCCAGAGGGCTGAGTAGGGGTTGTTGGGGTTGTTCGGGCATGTAGAGAGAATGGAACAAAACAGAATGACTTCGAGAGTGTATAAATCTGTAGTGGAGGGAAGGCAGGGTAGAGGTTGGCCCAGGAAAGGGGGTAAAGGAGGTTTTGTGTGCAAAGGGCTTGGACTTCCAGCAAGCATGTGTGAGCATATTTGATAGGAGTGACTGGAGACAAATGGCTTTTAATACTTGACGTGCTGTTGGAGTGTGAGCACAGTAACATTTATGAAGGGATTCAGGGAAACCGGCAGGCCGGACTTGAGTCCTGGAGATGGGAAGTACAGTGCCTGCACTCTGAAGGAGGGGTGTTAATGTTGCAGTTTTATAACTGTAGTGTAAAGCACCCCACTGGCAAGACAGTGATGGAGTGAATGATGATGAAAGTTTTTCTTTTTCGGGCCACCCTGCCTTGGTGGGAATCGGCTGATATGTTAAAAAAAAAAAAAGTTACATAAACAACATTAAAGAAATTGGTGCAGGCCTCCCTCATTTTATGCTACAGATGTATTCCAGGCCTCTCCAACTGATCAGCTCAAATTAGGCATAAACATTTAATGCAACATAATAAAAATTACTCATTGTGCCTTGCAAACTGTTCCTATTGCACACAGCCACTGTATATCACATATACTGAGTTACAGATAGAAACAGCACATTGCATAATAGCAAAGTCATATAAAGTGAGGGAAACCTGTAGTTCATTTTATTTATATGACATTTAATCTTGATTGTAAAGTTAGCATTGTAAAGAATCATAGTTTTGTATTTTTTTTTTTTTTATGCCTTTACAAAAATATTTAGTACCATATACAGTAGCTAGTTAATTTTTTTGTTGTTTTTAACTAGTCACTGATAACTTTTACAGAGCCTCAGGTTTTTGCTGGTCATACTGGAGGCCTAAAGCATGTACTTTTCATGAATGATGGGAAACAGATGGTCAGCTGTGCTGAAGACAAAACCATTCGTGTCTGGGATAAAGCATCTTGCCAGGTAAATATTTACGAGTATGCATTTGTAAGTTTCTTAAGCTAGGTGTTTTCTCATAAAAGTATTCTACAGTACCATCTGTACTTTGGTGGATTAAGTGCACAGGACTCTATAAAACTTAACTAACTCTAGCAAAATGCTTTTAATTTTGCTAGATAATTTGTACTGTTATTCACTGCACAAGCTAAGATTATTTTCCCGGTGAGGGTTTATCCCTCATCATTTTAATCTACATTTTCTCAGAGGTATTTCTGCTCTACTTACCCTTTCAAGGAGTCACTTGCTTTGGCTAAGGGGCTTTAAAATTCAGGGAATGGGGCCTTTTCCCTCCATCAGATGACTCATAAATATCCTCTCTTTACCCTCCCTTTCCTTTTGGCCTCATCAAGGAGGATATTTTTCCTTTTGTGAAATCAAGGTACTAGACAAAAGGAAAAGGAATCACTCTTGTGCCCTGTTCTAATATAATTTCTTTTGGAAGTGGTGTGATTGGGTCACTCCACATGATAAAATTTAATCATCCTAGGGATTGTCATGTGACCCTCTGGTGGATATCTGGCAGGGCCTGTGATGGCAGGAGTGTTACTGGAGGTTGTCTGTGGATCTAGGAATGCCAGTTGAAGGTGTATGACTACTAGTATTTGTGCCAGTTCACCTGCTGCCATTATTAACTATAAGACAATTGCAAAGTTTTAGTGCCTTTGTCCAAACAGGTGGTTTTGCTAAGCCTTTCTCAGTCAATTCTGGTGGTGCTATCCTGGTTGTATATGAGGTAGTGGTCTCCAGGGACCAACAGCACTGCCTGTCGTAGTAATGGTGAGCGTGGTTCAAGGTGGTACATGGTTTCTTTTCATTTATTCTTTGAGCTATTCCCCCCCTTCCCTGTCACTAACCCTTACACATCACAGCAGTAAATGACCCATATGGATTTATTACTCATTTCTGAATATTATAATAATAATAAGCTGTACATAATCAAAAATTAAACTCTATACACCATCCGTAAAACCTATACTGGACAGTATGACCAATTTATGACATCTTGTTACATGTATATTTTCAGTGATATGTTTCCCCACTTTGACTTATTCACCATTTTTTTCAACATATATTCTATATATTTACTACCTGTAGTTTCATTTAGTATGTGCTTCCTTTATTTTCATATGTTTCTTAGCCCTGTAATACAGTATTTCCTTTCCAGTGTAGGAGGCCTGATCTGTGGCCAAGCCGTAATTCCCACAACCACTGATAGATAATTATAACAAGTATTGTATTTTTTATTCTTTAACTGGGAAATGCTAAACCTGAGGGTCATATAGCACCTGGGGAATTGAAGCCACTAAGGTTCAGTCTACTGAAGGGAAAGCAAGGCAGTTCTTTGGATCAAAAACTCTCCCTCACCGGCATCAAGGTACCTCCCTGGAGGGTAACACATATTGCCATTGTGCCTTTCTCAGATTTAGTCTATCAGTGTAGACTTGATACTGTATTTCATTGATGAGCCAACCCCTAAGCGCTCAAAGAAAGTCATGAATCTGGAGCAGAAGGTGAAATTGCTCGACAAGTGTAGGACAAGTAATTTGAGCAGTTCTGCCATTGGAAAATTATTCAATGTAAACGAAAGCACAGTGCGCTCCATCAAGAAAAATGAGGCGAAGATAAGGGCGGCACTAGCATCTACTGCTCCTCCCTCAGCCAAGCAAGTGTCACAAGTAAGAGACAGTGTAATGTCTAAGATTGAATCAGCATTATTTGTGTGGATTTCAGACCAAAATAGAAAAGGAAATCCCATAGACAGCAATTCGATTCGTGTAAAGGGAAAGACTTTGTATGATATGTTGACTAGTGGTGAGCCTAGCACCAGTGCAGAACCTAGCCATCCTGACTCCCTAGCAAGTAAAGGATGGTTTGAAAAATTTAAGAGACGGTTCTCCCTGCACAACCTGAAGATGAGTGGAGAATCAAGTTCGGCAGATCATGTTTTGGCAGCTGCATTTCCTGGTGCTTTGAAAAAAATCATCGATGAGAAGGGATACACACCTGAGCAGGTGTGGAATATGGATAAAACAGCCCTGTATTGGAAGAAGATGCCTGCCAGGACTTTCATTGCCAAGGAGGAAAAGATTGCACCAGGGTTCAAGGCTGCAAAAGACCAATGCACATTAATGCTATGTGCTAATGCTGCTGGGCACATGATAAAGCCAGGCTTTATATATAAATGTCCCAACCCCATAGCACTGAAGGATGCAATAAGAATCTCCTTCCAGTATTCTGGATGAACAATCCAAAATCATGGACCACCAACGTCATCTGTATGGACTGGTTTCACCACTGCTTCCTGACGGAGGTACAGGCATATCTACAAGAGAAGGGCCTCCCAAACAAAATCCTGCTTCTTGATAATGCTCCAGGTCACCCACCATCACTGGAGGGAATGTGTGATGTTGAGGTTGTGTTCATGCCACCAAACACAACCTCTTGATCAGGGTGTGATAGCTACATTTAAAGCCTACTACACACGAAGGTCATTGCAAAGGCTCCACACCATGTTGGATGCAGATCCAGATATAAGTGTCACTCAATATTGGAAGGAATTCACCATCACTGACTGCCTCTCAATAGTGCATGATAGTGTCAAGGATTTGCAACCTCAGATGGTGAATGGTTGTTGGAGGGCTTTGTGGCCAGAGTGTGTGTGTGATTTTGTTGGATTTGCTCTTCAAGATGAGGTTAACAAAGCTGTGAGGAAGACTGTGGAGTTAGCAAGGCAAGTAGGTGGTGAAGGGTTAGGACATGCAGGAGGGTGAGGTGAGAGAACTGGTTGAATAACATGCACTGGGCCTAAATGATGAAGAACTATTGGAGATTGTGCAAGCAGAGAATGAGGATGAAGAAGAGGAGAGTGTTGCTGAAGCCAATCAACCTTAAGCCCTCACCCTTGAAAAACTTGGGCAGGTGATGAGAATGACAGCAGCTCAAACAATTTATATACGACATAGACCCATCGATGTTGAGGGCTTTGAAGTTGATGAACGACCTTGATAAGACCATAATTCCCTACCAAACTCTGTTTGTAGATATGAAGAGGAAAGTGTTTTGTTTGTTCATTATTTATTAAACTACAGGTCTCAGTTGCCCATCACAATGTTCTTCACAAGGAAGCTGCCACTACTCCTACTGCCTCACCTGAGGCAGTGAAGACTTAGAATCCACACGCTATTCTCATGCCATGCAGTTACACTCCATATAATCACCTCCATTCAACTGTCATCAGTAACTGCATGTAATATCAATAGAGAAATAAAGAATTTTAAGACCCATTTCCACTCCCAAATAATTTTTCCATACTCTCTCCCTCCAATCATCACAAGTCATCAGAGTTCGTCTGCCTTATGAGTGGTGAGTGTTTTGTTTCCTTGTTCATTATTTATTAAACTACAGTATAAATAATGTCAACCCCCCTATTCATACGAAATCCATAAATGCCACAAAGACCTCTTTAGCCTTATCTAAATACTGTTCACTTATATGTTTCACTGTAAACACCTGGTCCACACACCCCCTACCTTTCCTAAAGCCTCCTTGTTCATCTGCTATCCTATTCTCCGTCTTACTCTGGTACACTCAACAGACTTATCCCCCTATAATTTTTGCACTCTCTTTTATCCCCTTTGCCTTTATACAAAGGAACTATGCATGCTCTCTGCCAATCCCTAGGTACCTTACTCTCTTCCATACATTTATTAAATAATTGCACCAACCACTCCAAAACTATATCCCCACCTGCTTTTAATAATAATAATAAAAAATACGAGGGTTGAAGCAGTGAGTGGTAGAGGCATCGTCAGTCAGTATGGCTTTATTTATGCTGGAGTGAGCATTAGCCTCTGTGCTCTTCCAAACATTTCACAATAATTCATTGTGTTTGGTGCATATTGATTGACTGTGACTGCTACATAATTAACCATGGGCCCAAAGAAACTTGGTAGTACTAGCCCTTTGGTAAAGAAACTGAGAAACACGAAAGAATTGAAGAAAGAAATTGTACAAAATTACAAGGCAGTGGTGGAGGCAGTACAATATTTTAAGATGTTCTCAGGTGCGTATTTTATGATTGTTTATGAGAACATAAGAAATAAGGAACACAGCAGTAGGCCTTTTGGCCCATACTATTCAGGTCCTTCACAAATCCAACCCACTAATAGAATAAATGCTACCCAAGCAATAAGCTTTGAGAATTCTATTTACTCGCATGCAAGTCCCACTCCCATCCAACCCCTTCTCACTTGTGTATTTATCCAACCTGAATGTGAAGCTACCCAAGGTTTTAGCTTTGATAGGACCTTGGGTAGCTTTAGAAATAAATTGGACAAATATATGAGTGGGAGGAGCAGGTATGTATATATATATATATATATATTTTTTTTTTTCAACAAGTCTGCCGTCTCCCACCGAGGCAGGGTGACCCAAAAAAGAAAGAAAATCCCCAAAAAGAAAGTACTTTTATCATCATTCAACACTTTCACCACACTCACACATTATCACTGTTTTTGCAGAGGTGCTCAGAATACAACAGTTTAGAAGCATACACATATAAAGATACACAACATATCCCTCCAAACTGCCAATATCCCAAACCCCTCCTTTAAAGTGCAGGCATTGTACTTTCCATTTCCAGGACTCAAGTCCGACTATATGAAAATAACCGGTTTCCCTGAATCCCTTCACTAAATATTACCCTGCTCACACTCCAACAGATCGTCAGGTCCCAAGTACCATTCGTCTCCATTCACTCCTATCTAACACGCTCACGCATGCTTGCTGGAAGTCCAAGCCCCTCGCCCACAAAATCTCCTTTACCCCCTCTTTCCAACCCTTTCGAGGACGACCCCTACCCCGCCTTCCTTCCCCTATAGATTTATATGCTTTCCATGTCATTCTACTTTGATCCATTCTCTCTAAATGACCAAACCACCTCAACAACCCCTCTTCTGCCCTCTGACTAATGCTTTTATTAACTCCACACCTTTTCCTAATTTCCACACTCTGAATTTTCTGCATAATATTTACACCACACATTGCCCTTAGACAGGACATCTCCACTGCCTCCAACCGTCTCCTCGCTGCTGCATTTACCACCCAAGCTTCACATCCATATAAGAGTGTTGGTACTACTATACTTTCATACATTTCCTTCTTTGCCTCCATAGATAACGTTTTTTGACTCCACATATACCTCAACGCACCACTCGCCTTGTTTCCCTCATCAATTCTATGATTAACCTCATCCTTCATAAATCCATCCGCCGACACGTCAACTCCCAAGTATCTGAAAACATTCACTTCTTCCATACTCCTCCTCCCCAATTTGATATCCAATTTTTCTTTATCTAAATCATTTGATACCCTCATCACCTTACTCTTTTCTATGTTCACTTTCAACTTTCTACCTTTACACACATTCCCAAACTCATCCACTAACCTTTGCAATTTTTCTTTAGAATCTCCCATAAGCACAATATCATCAGCAAAAAGTAACTGTGTCAATTCCCATTTTGAATTTGATTCCCCATAATTTAATCCCACCCGTCTCCTGAACACCCTAGCATTTACTTCTTTTACAACCCCATCTATAAATATATTAAACAACCATGGTGAAATTACACATCCCTGTCTAAGACCTACTTTTACCGGGAAGTATTCTCCCTCTCTTATACACACCCTAACCTGAGCCTCACTATCCTTATAAAAACTGTTAACAGCATTTAGTAACTTACCACCTATTCCATATACTTGCAACATCTGCCACATTGCTCCTCTATCTACTCTATCATATGCCTTTTCTAAATCCATAAATGCAATAAAAACTTCCCTACCTTTATCTAAATACTGTTCACATATATGCTTCAATGTAAACACTTGATCTACACATCCCCTACCCACTCTGAAACCTCCTTGCTCATCCGCAATCCTACATTCTGTCTTACCTCTAATTCTTTCTATTATAACCCTACCGTACACTTTTCCTGGTATACTTAGTAAACTTATTCCTCTATAATTTTTACAATCTCTTTTGTCCCCTTTCCCTTTATATAAAGGGACTATACATGCTCTCTGCCAATCCCTAGGTACCTTCCCCTCTTTCATACATTTATTAAACAAAAGTACCAACCACTCCAACACTATATCCCCCCCTGCTTTTAACATTTCTGTCATTATCCCATCAGTTCCAGCTGCCTTACCCCCCTTCATTCTACGTAATGCCTCACGTACCTCCCCCACACTTACATTCTGCTCTTCTTCACTCCTAAAAGATGGTATACCTCCCTGGCCCGTGCATGAAATTACCGCCTCCCTTTCTTCCTCAACATTTAAAAGTTCCTCAAAATATTCTCGCCATCTACCTAATACCTCCATCTCCCCATCTACTAACTCCCCTACTCTGTTTTTAACTGACAACTCCATACTTTCCCTAGGCTTTCTTAACTTGTTTAACTCACTCCAAAATTTTTTCTTATTTTCATTAAAATTTCTTGACAGTGCCTCTCCCACTCTATCATCTGCTCTCCTTTTGCTCTCTCTCACCACTCTCTTCACCTTTCTTTTACTCTCCATATACTCTGCTCTTCTTATAACACTTCTGCTTTGTAAAAACCTCTCATAAGCTACCTTTTTTTCTTTTATCACACCCTTTACTTCATCATTCCACCAATCACTCCTCTTTCCTCCTGCCCCCACCCTCCTATAACCACAAACTTTTGCCCCACATTCTAATACTGCATTTTTAAAACTACTCCAACCCTCTTCAACCCCCCCACTACTCATCTTTGCACTAGCCCACCTTTCTGCCAATAGTCGCTTATATCTCACCCGAACTTCCTCCTCTCTTAGTTTATACACTTTCACCTCCCTCTTACTTGTTGTTGCCACCTTCCTCTTTTCCCATCTACCTCTTACTCTAACTGTAGCTACAACTAAATAATGATCCGATATATCAGTTGCCCCTCTATAAACATGTACATCCTGGAGCCTACCCATCAACCTTTTATCCACCAATACATAATCTAACAAACTACTTTCATTACGTGCTAAATCATACCTTGTATATTTATTTATCCTCTTCTTCATAAAATATGTATTACTTATTACCAAATCTTTCTACACATAGCTCAATTAAAGACTCCCCATTTACATTTACCCCTGGCACCCCAAATTTACCTACTATACATACATTATTTTATTATTTCCCTACAATATATTGGGGCACACGCGTGAGCGTGTTTGATAGGAGTGAATGGAGACAAATGGTTTTTAATACTTGACGTGCTGTTGGAGTGTGAGCAAAGTAACATTTATGAAGGGGTTCAGGGAAACCGGCAGGCCGGACTTGAGTCCTGGAGATGGGAAGTACAGTGCCTGCACTCTGAAGGAGGGGTGTTAATGTTGCAGTTTAAAAACTGTTGTGTAAAGCACCCTTCTGGCAAGACAGTGATGGAGTGAATGATGGTGAAAGTTTTTCTTTTTCGGGCCACCCTGCCTTGGTGGGAATCGGCCAGTGTGATAATAAAAAAAAAAAATAATAATAACCAAGCATTCGCGATTTTTCAACATTCGCGAGGCTCTTGATCCCCTAACCCTCGCGAATGTTGAGGGAGACCTGTATATAAGAAACTCAGGACGCAATGGACATCATTTGTCATATCTACTCAGTCTGCCATATCACCAACTTTTTTTTATTACCACACCTGCTGTCTCCCACCAAGGCTACTAATATAAAAATATTAAGTTTCTGATAATGCTTGAAAATCTTAAGGTAATGTTGGTCTAAGATTAGTCATGCTGTTTTATATCATCCTTGGAAACCTTATAGCTATGTTAACACTGAAGGATAACCCATTTTATTTATTTGTGATGATGCTATATTTTATAGCTTTTTGTTTTTGAGTTGTGAACCTTTTATACTGTTAAGATAATAGATACATAATGTCTTGTCATTGTCAATCTAGTTTTATATACAAACTTAACAATTTTAGCATTTGTCTGAGATGTATATAGGTATAACTATTAATCCTTTGACTGTTTCGGTCGTACATATACGTCTTATGAGCCACCGTGTTTGACATATATATACTCGTAAATTCTAGTGGCTTCAAATCAAGCAGGAGAAAGCTGGTAGGCCCACATGTGAGAGAATGGGTGTGTGTGGTCAGTGTGCACCATACAAAAAAAATCCTGCGGCACGCAGTGCATAATAAGGAAGAAAACTTTTTTTTTTATTAAAATGCCGACTTTGTGGTGTATTTTTGTATAGTATTTATGGTTGAAGTCTCATTTTCTTGGTGTCATTTGATAGAATGGAAAACATATTATAGAAATAGAGGTGACTTTCATTGGTTTTACTATGAAAAGAACCTTGAAATGGAGCTCAAAGTAGGGGAAATGTTCAATTTTTGCCGATGTTCAAAAGTAAACAAATGATGTCATTGTCCAATAAATGTCCAACTAGCCATTCTAATATGCAGTCATGAATGGGTTGACATTATTTATACAATTATTACAGTATTGCAGTAGTCTGCATAACAGTAAATCTTCTATTTTTTGTTTGAATAAAAATTCAAAACAGAAAGCAAGACTAATATCAGAGGGGACTGGAGACATGACTGATGAACAAAGAAAATGGTATTTTAGAGCCAGGAATGTCTACATTGTTCATTCTGGACCCTATTTTGAAATTGGCATATTTTTTAATTTTCGTGAAATTGGCCAAATTGCAAATTTCTGACCATGTTATTGGGTAGTTGAAATCGGTAAATGGGCAGTTTCTTGTGCTCACTCGATAGAAAAAATTGAGTTCTAAAGAAATAGCTATGAGTTTGGGCGACTGGAAAAATGGAATTAGTCGAAAATAGGGCTCAAAGTGGGCGAAATCGCTGATTCGTAAATATCGCTAACTTAGTGAGAGTGTAATTCCGTAAGTTTTCCATCAAATTTCATACTTTTGGTGTCATTTACATCGGGAAAAGATTCTCTATCATTTCATAAGAAATTTTTTTAATTTTTGTAACTCCAAGAGACACCTCAGGATTTGGGGTTGCAACAGTCAAGGGGTTAAAAGCTGTGTGTACAGTACGACTGTCTTGTCAATTTTTTATACAGTTGTTCTTTATTGCTGTATAAAAATATGGTCTTGTAGGTGCATGTGTGGAGACCCATATCCTAAAATAAGTAAATAAAACAGTTTGAAGGAAAAATGCAGAAATTTCTGATTGAGGCTTTTTGGATACAGTGGACCCTCGGGCAACGATGGCATCACCTAACGTTAAATCTGGCTAGCGATATATTTTAACGCAAAATTTTTGCCTCGGCTAGCACTAAAAACTCGACTAACGCGATTTGCTCCATTCGAGACGGATCCACATGTGGCCTGAGCACGCCTCACTTGTCCCGTAGGTGCCAGTGTTTACAAGCCAGCCAGCCACCGCGGTCCCATCCAATCATACAATCGGAACATTTCATATTATCACAGCGTCTTTAGTGATTGCACCTGCAAAATAAGTCGCCATGGGTCCCAAGAAAGCTTCTAGTGCCAACCCTGCAACAAAAAGGGTGAGAATTACTATGGATATGAAGAAAGAGATCATTGCTAAGTATGAAAGTGGAGTGCATGTCTCCGACCTGGCCAGGTTGTACACAAAACCCCAATCAACCATCGCTACTATTGTGGCCAAGAAAACGGAAATCAAGGAAGCTGTTCTTGCCAAAGGTGCAACTATGTTTTTTGAAACAGAGATCGCAAATGATAGAAGATGTTGCGAGACTGTTATTGGTGTGGATAAACGAAAAACAGATAGCAGGAGATAGCATCTCTCAAGTGATCATAAGTGAAAAGGCTAGGAAGTTGCATCAGGATTTAATTAGAAAAATGCCTGCAACTAGTGGTGATGCAAGTGAATTTAAGGCCAGCAAAGGTTGGTTTGAGAGATTTAAGAAGCGTAGTGGCATACATAGTGTGATAAGGCATGGTGAGGCTGCCAGTTCAGACCAAAAAGCAGCTGAAAAATATGTGAAGGAATTCAAGGAGTACATAGACAGTGAAGAATTGAAACCTGAACAAGCGTTTAATTGTGATGAAACAGGCCTGTTTTGGAAGAAAATGCCAAGCAGGACCTACATTACTCAGGAGGAAAAGGCACTCCCAGGACATAAGCCTATGAAAGACAGGCTTAGTAGTGATTGCAAAGTGAAGCCTTAATTGGTGTATCACTCTGAAACTCCCAGAGTGTTCAGGCAAAACTATGTCCTCAAGGCTAATTTGTGTGTGCTGTGGAGGGCAAACAGTAAGGCATGGGTCACTAGGGACTTCTTCTACGACTGGTTACACCATGCATTTGCCCCCAATGTGAAAAATTACCTAATTGAAAAGAAATTAGACCTTAAGTGCCTCTTTGTATTAGACAATGCTCATGGTCATCCTTCAGATGTGGCAGAGTGACTTTCTGGGGACATGAGCTTCATTAAGGTCGAAGTTTTTGCCTCCTAATACCACTCCTCTCCTGCAGCCCATGGACCAGCAGGTCATTGCAAACTTCAAAAAACTCTACACAAAAGCTATGTTTGAAAGGTGCTTTGTAGTGACCTCAGAAACTCAATCGACTCTCAGAGAGTTTTGGAGAGATCACTTTAGCATCCTCAATTGTGTAAACATTATAGGTAAGGCTTGGGAGGAAGTGACTAAGAGGACCTTGAACTCTGCTTGGAAGAAACTGTGGCCAGAATGTGTAGACAAAAGGGATTTTCAAGGATTTGAGGCCAACCCTGAGAAGCCTATGCCAGTTGTGGAATCAGTTGTGGCATTGGGGAAGTCCTTGGGGTTGGAGGTTAGTGGGGAGGATGTGGAAGAGTTGGTGGAGGAGGACAATGATGAACTAACCACTGATGAGCTGCAAGATCATCTTCAACAGCAAGAGGGCAGACCTGAGGAAACTGCTCCGGAGGAGGGGATAGAGAAATTGAAGAAGTTGCCTACTTCAAAGATTAAGGAAATGTGTGCAATGTGGCTTAAAGTGCAAACCTTTTTTGATGAAAATCACCCTCACACAGCTATTGCAAGCTGTGCTGGTGACTATTACATTGACAATGTTGTGAAACACTTTAGGAATGTCATAAAGGAACGGGAGGTACAGGCCTCTGGACAGATATGTTGTGTGACAGAGGTCCAGTGACTCTCAAGCTGGTCCTAGTGGCATTAAAAGAAGGGAAGTAACCCCGGAAAAGGACTTGACATCTCAAGTCCTAATGGAAGGGGATTCCCCTTCTAAACATTAACACCATCAACACTCCCCTCCTCCCATCCCATCAATCATCACCAGATCTTCAATAAAGGTAAGTGTCATGTAATTGTACATGTCTTCTTCAGTTTGTGTATTAAAATTAATATTTCATGTGGTAAATTTTTTTTTTTTTTCATACTTTGGGGTGTCAGGAACGGATTAATTTGATTTCCATTATTTCTTATGGGGAAAATTAATTCGGTTAACGATAATTTCGCCTAATGTTGAGCTCTCAGGAACGGATTAATATCGTTATGCGAGGGTCCACCGTATTCAGTTTTTCTCCTACCCCCCTTCCCCCCTCTTTTTTTCTTGTATACATAAATATATATACTATCCATGGGGAAGTGGAGCAGAATTCTTCCTCCGTAAGCCATGTGTGTCGTAAGAGGCAACTAAAATGCCGGGAGCAAGGGGGCTAGTAACCCCTTCTGTATACATTACTAAAGTTAAAAAGAGAAACTTCTGTTTTTCTTTTTGGGCCACCCTTCCTCAGGATAATGCAGGTTTGTTGAAAGAAGATATTACAGAGGAACCTCAGCTTATGAGTGCCCCAATGTGCGAGTTTTTCAAGATACGAACAGTCGCTTGGTCAGTTTTTTGCTTCCAGGTGTGAGCGAAATTTCATGATGCGAGTGAGCCTCAAGGGAGGTTCCTTGATGCTGGTGAGGGACTCCTGCTCTTGATCTAGGGAATTGGATCTCAGTTGTTTGTTGGACTATCTTATTGAAACTTGGGCAATGTATGATGGAAAGATACAGTGGACCCCCGCCTTATGATATTAATCCTTTCCTGAGAGCTCATTGTGAGCCGAAATTATCGTAAGGCAAATTAATTTTCCCCATAAGAAATAATGGAGATCAAATTAATCCATGCAAGACACCCAAAAGTCTGAAAAAAAAAAAATTACCACATGAAATATTAATTTTAATACACACAAACTTAAGAAGACATGCACAATTTATACTCTACTAAGAATAGAATACATGACACTTACCTTTATTGAAGATCTGGTGATGATTGATGGGATGGGAGGAGGGGAGAGTGTGGAAGTTGTTATTGCTCAGAATGGGAACCCCCTTCCATTAGGACTTGAGGTATCAAGTCGTTTTCCGGGGTTACTTCCCTTCTTCTTTTAATGCCACTAGGACCAGCTTGAGAGTCACTGGACATCTGTCGCACAACAAATCTGTCCATAGAGGTCTGTACCTCCCGTTCCTTTAAGATTTGCCTAAAATGGGCCACAACATTGTCATTGTAATAGTCACCAGCACGGCTTGCAATAGCTGTGTTAGGGTGCTTTTCACCCTTAAAGGTTTGCAGTTCAACCCACTTTGCACACATTTCCTTAATCTTTGAAATAGGCACAATGGATTCCACAACTGGCATAGGCTTTTCAGGGTTAGCCCCAAACCCTTCAAAATCTTTCTTAATTTCCATACTAATTCTCACCCTTTTTACCACAGGGTTGGCACTAGAAACTTTCTTGGGGGCCATGGTGACTTATTTTGCAGCTACAAGCACAAAAAACACTGGGATAAGGTGAAATGTACCGAATGTATGCGTGGATGCGACTGTACTGGCTGGCTTGTAAACACTGGCACTGAGGCCACACGTGGGACGCGTCCTGGATGAATCGCATGAGGCGAGGCAAAATTTTTGCATTCAAATGTATCGTATGGCGGATTTAACGTAATGCGATGCCATCGTAAGGCGGGGGTCTACTGTACTTCTTAGGGTACACCAAAATTGAAAAAAATCGGACCATAAATAACGGAGTTAACTTCTCAGCCATTAACTGCCCTTTAGCGGTATACACGTATTTTCGTATGGTTTTATGATTGTATTCTCATTTTTTTTTTTTGGCCTCATTTGATAGAATGGAAGATATATTACAGAAATAGATATGAATTTGATTGGTTTCACAGTGAAAAGTACCTTGAAATGTTTGATTCTTTGGTGATGTTCAGGAGTAAACAAATGATGTCATCGTCCAATGCCTGTCCAACTGGCCACTCCATTACACAGTCATGAATAGGCTGACATTATTTATACAATTATTACAATAATGCAGTAGTCTGCATAACAGTAAATCTTCTATTTTTTGTGTGAATAAAAATTCAAAATGGTAAGCAAGAGTACAGTGGACCCTCGACTAACGAGTTTAATCCATTCCAGAGAGCTTGTCCTTAGCTGAATTTATCATTAGCCAAATTAATTTTCTCCATAAGAAATAATGGAAATCCAATTAATCCATTCCAGACAGCCAAAAGTATTAAAAAAAATTATTTTTTTTATGAAATATACATTTCCCTACAAAGAAAACAATGAGACATGCACAATAACTACATAAATAAATGCTAAAATGACACTTACCTTTATTGAAGAGTACTGATGAGTGGTGAGACACTGTGTTTCTTGAACACTGGGATTTTCAGAGTGATATATAAGTAAAGGCTTCACTTTGCAATCCCCACTAGCATTACAACAAAATATGAGAGTTAGCCTGTCTTTTATAGGCTTGTGTCCTGGCAGTGCCTTTTCCTCCTGAGTAATGTAGGTCCTGTTTGGCATTTTCTTCCAGAACAGGCTTGTTTCGTCACAATTGAACACTTGTTGGGGTTGGAATTTTTCAGCTTCACTATGTCTTATCACACTGTGTATGCCACTACGATTCTTAAATCTCTCAAACCAACCTTTGCTGGCCTTAAATTCACCAATATGAGCACTAGTTCCAGACATTTTTTCCTGTCCACCTGGGTGTTAATCGACTGGTGTAGGTCGCATCCTGGGGGACAAGATTAAGGACCCCAATGGAAATAAGTTAGACAGTCCTTGA